>NC_089841.1:91782370-92105703 GCF_035609145.1 Eleutherodactylus coqui | reverse complement strand
CTTCTGTCCACGTCTACTGAGTAGAATCACAACTTTCTCATGCCATGTGTATGCCACCAAGGTGCTCAGGTCGGTCCACAACATTTTCCGCTTGTGTTCCTCTCCTAACATGGCTGCTGTATCACCTTCTGTTTCTTCCTCACATGACCCCTTCCGGCATTAAAAAACACTACACAAACTACATAAAGCCAAGCAACCCCTAGGGGTTCGCCCCTTACATATAGATCCTTGCTTCCCTGCACACAGTAAATGATAAAACTTTGGCTTGTCTGCAGCAACCATTAAGGAGAGCTCAGTGCATGTGGAGTTATATAGCTATTACTGAACTCAATGAGAACTTTAATTTCTGAGCAGTGATCTCCCTGTAGTGGTGTTTGCTGAGAAATTTTTGGTCACTGGTCACAATTTGGGCTCAATAGTAGCTTCATGCTCATTATGCCACTGGATAGCAGGCAGATGACTGTGTCCAAGGTGTGTGAGATAACATTGTGCTCTGTCATTTGTAATATCATTTACATATTTTTATTCACATAGTTGAAGAAACTAACTATACATACAATTCTGTAAAGTACATTACTACTTGACGACTGTCAATCTTGGGCCATGATCAGAACACAAAAGTATATACTGTGCAAGCATCCAATTGAAAAAGTCATGAAGGAGGAGCATTGTGAGTAATGTCTGTTAACAGTCAATTAACATTTGTGAGAACACCCCCTGAGTCATTGGTTGGTTAGCAGTAAATGATAAGGGATGATCATTGTGAGATGGTCATGCACTACAGGTATTAGAAAAACTGTATATATTTTCTAAAATTTAAGAAAAGCCATACCGTAGTTTGTGGGTTTGCATCGAATGCAAACATTGTAATACCACATTTTGATCGAAATAGTCATTAAAATTTAATGACTGAATGGCCACTATCCTCCCGCACCTAATCTCACTACTGCAGACAGGGTATGTGAAAGATAGTTCAGCAGTTGTACATGTTCGCAAAATACTGTTGATTCTTGACTAAATAAAGCTCTGTCCCCAGCTGTACCCATCCCCAGCGATATTAACTATAGAGGCCTAGAAAGCTTTTGATAATATCTCATGGAAGTGACTCAGGGAGGTCTTATGCACGATGGGATTTTACGGGAACCTTTTGTACCTATATATGGAATTTATATACTTCACCTACAGCTCGAATTTATGTCCCAGGGTTCATTTCTCCTAGGTTCCCACTTCAAAGGGGAAAGGCACAAGACAGGGATGTCCTCTATTCCCATTATTTAACATAGCCATTGAACCTCTCATCCGGGTCCTGGAAGGCAGGAAAGACATAGAAGGTATAGCAATAGCCAAATCTACAGTCAAATCCATATTTTTTGCTAATGGTATTTTGCGGGCCCTGGCCCATCCAGATAGGGACCTCCCAAAGGTTTTCACTATCTTAGATTCCTTTGGCAAACAGTCAGGATTTAAAATTAATGTATCAAAATGTGAACTACTGGATATATCACCCCAGACAAATTCAAAACTAAAGGGCATGATAGATACCAAACTTCCCATTACTTTAACTAAATTATAATCAAATATTTCGGAATATACATAGGGAAAAACTCAGAATCAATATATACACTTAACTACCATCCTTTAATACTTAAAATCATTAAGGAGCTGCATAAATGGAATAACCTAGCACTATCTTTCTTGTGTTGTTGCCACTAAATTAAAATGATCAGCCTTCCCAGACTCTTATACCCCCTCCAAATGATTCCTTTACTTTTGAGCGTGAAGACATTAGGAAGCTCCACACAGCTTATTGCTCATTTATATGGAACAACAAGCATCCAAGAATAGCACTGAAGAAACTGATGCTTCCGAAGGATAGCGGCAGTATTGAATTCCCTAACATAAGAACCTACAACCTGGCTAGTTTGTTCCAACACTCCCTGGATTGGCTCCAGGGAACTCAAATTTCTCCTTGGAGGCAGACCTTCTCTCTCCATGGGATCTAAATGCTCTTCGGAAAACTAGCTTCTTAAATCTTCCCCCTCCGGTCACTTCTGGCTAAAGACACGATTGCAACCTGGAAGACTGGGAGGAAGGCATATAGACTACCCTTTATAATTTCAAAGCATATGAAGATATGGAGACACCCGGAATTCATAGAGGGGCGGGAAAGCAAATAATTTACACAATGGCAAACCTAAAGGTATAGAGACTGTCCAACATATATTATATCCACAGGAGGCTAGATTACAAACTTTCCCCGAACTCTGAGAAGCCTTTGAGCTCCCCAACACATACTTCCTCTCTTATGTGCAATTGAGAGGGTTTACACTCACCAACTTAAGACAAATAGATAAAGAACATATCTCTAACCCGCTAGACCTCTTAATCACCCCCCCCCCCCTCACAAAAACACTCCCTCTCACGTTTATATTGAGTCTTCAGGTTAAACCTTTCGGCATTTGATGGCTCGTCAATATTTAAAAAATGGTCAGAAGAAATCAATGAGCCAGAAATTGAACAGAAAATCACGGATGGCTGGATAGCAATGCGCAAAGCCATTTCCAATTAGAGATGGAGAGAAACTCAGTTTAAAATCATACATAGGACCATATATGATTTTGATATCCCCCCACATCCCAATGCACCCGACAGACTGCTGGCTTGCCCTAACAAATCAAAAACAAACATGTTCCATAGCTTGTGGAGCTGTCCTGAAGCTTAAAGATATTGGACAGAGATAAGACTATTAATACACAAGGTCGAAACAATCTTACTACCATTGACAGCCCAGGTTTATATATTTTATTTTCTCCCTGCTGAACTACAATCAAGACAATTGATCCATGCTGCCCTTATAGTAAGCAAATGTTGCCTATTAACACAATGGCTACAGCCGCTAACTCCAAAACTCACAGACATAACACACCAACCCAAACAATTTTTGTGTATGGAAAGATTGGAATTAGAATATAGGGTGGAGTCACAAGCTTCAGGTTATTTTAAAAAATGGCGTGCGTTCTTTGAAGAATGTTTCATCACACAAGAGATCGTAGAATGTATGAAGTCATTCAAGGATACCTCATGGTACCTTAAACTGCAAGATGCAAAACGGTTGGGTAGATTAAGAATAGACTTCATAGAAAATCAATGAGCAGCGATAGATAGCTTACTAGAGGTTGCAATACAAACTTCATACAAGTAACAGGCAAGTTTTCGATTTAGAACACCAATATTCATGTATAATATCGAGTGCAGAGAGTAGTAGAGTAACTTTGCGGCCCAGAAGGTTAGTTAGTTGATTTAAGTTTATAAATACGTCATAGCAGCATGGGACAATAACAGGAGTGACATGATATAACCTACGTCCACCTACAAGTCTCTATAGTCTAATGCAACATACCAGTTCTAGTTGGCTTGATACAATGATAGAGAATTGTATGACTCTACAAGAAAGTGATACTGATTGTCACATGCCTTTCTTCAATATGCTGTGAAATGTTGTTGGTTTTTGGTTATTGTAATTTGTACTATTTAAAAAACCTAAAAAAAAGTTATAAAAAAAATTAAATTTAAATTTACATAGCAAATACTTGAAGCCCAATGTTAAATCTATTTTACTTAACAAATGAACTTTCTGTACATGAGGGTTGGGGTGCTTGGAGTTCCTGTTTGGTTTGAAGTTTATCAGACATCTTATAGCATAATAAACCATATACATAATTCCGACACCTTGATGACGCATAGTAATACATTAAAGGATCAACGCAATTACTTATGCTGCTGATGCAAGCACACAGAATGTATGTGAAATATAGAGAATCAGAATATGTTGCAGTAAAATGCCGCAATGGTAAATCAGCACATGCCATCCCCAATTTGCCAGTTGTTTCCAGGGAATCTGTAGACAATATTGAGAGGCAACACAGTAACAAACAGCAGATCAGCTGTCGCCAAGTTCAGCATATATACTATTGCTGGCGTCTTGATTCTTATCTTCCATACGAACATTAGAACTGCAATTAGATTTAGAGGCAGGGCGACAATGAACACCACAGTGTAGACCGATGGGACGAACTTGGTCAACCACGGACTGGAAAGGTAGAAGTTAGTATAATTTGAAATGCTGTTTGAATCTGAAAAAGAGAGAAATAATTGTTTACGGTTTTAAAATATTACATTATTCAGGATAAATACAGATGTAGTTACAGATAAACCCAATAATAAGATGTTCCACCTTTAAGTCACCTCCAATAGAGTATTGGGCACAACCCGCTCTTGCTTCTGTCAATACACCCATAGTTTTTCATGTGCACAACTATAGGTACAACTATACAAATGTTGGTTTGTTTGGTTTTTTTTGGGGGGGTGAGGTTGTCTTTTTTTTTTTAATTTGGTCTCCAGGGCTTTTAATACATAAATTTTGCTCTCAAGTCATATGTCTCAAAGGAACTATATCGCCAAAAAATGTGTATTAATTAAAAGCAGATAGAGAAACATTTTCCATTTTTCACATTGTCTATTCTATTGTCTGTACATATCTTTGGGGGCTGCCATCTTGACTAAGCTTCAGTTAACAGCATGCAGAGAACAAAGGTGTCAAACGCATTTTCACTGAGGGCCACATCAGCATTATGGTTGTCACCAAAGGGCCATTTATAAGGATTCATTCACATGGGATTATTTTCACTCTGTATTAGGCATGTATTTTTTACACACATAATACAGGCATGTTAAACCCCAATTGATTTACAATTTACGAAATTGCCAATTAAAGTCAATGAGATTGTATATTCACTGCTTAATATTTATGCATGCAGACAAGAGAAATCTATGGGATCTTGCAGGGTTTTTGGAACACGTGAAAAACACAGTAAATACGCATGCAAAAAATGCAAGAAGGTCCAAATACGCAGTGAATATGCACAGTTTTGGGCTGTGAAAATTCAGCATATTTCTCAGACCGAAACTGAATACACCTATGAGAAGGATGCCTAAATGTAACTACTCATGGCTATGTGGTTCTATGCACTATGATGGTGTTTCTCCCCTCCCACCACTTTAGCACCAAGCTTCCTACCTTGGAGGGTTACTTGGGTGCCTGGGTAGGGCTGTCAGAGCTGCACCACCATCTGTGAATAGCTGAACAGAGTGGTGTGGAGGTGCGTGCTGGAGCTCAGAATCCAAGATGGCACCTGTTCCCTGTGCTGACGCTACCCTCTCTGTCCAGCACTAGCTGCATCCTCTGGGGAAAGTGGAGAGACTATCCTTCTGTGTCTGGATCTCACAAGCCACATAAAATGATTCAGCCTGCGAGCCTTAAGTTTCACATGTGATTTAGAAGAAATGCTTTACAACAGCTTCATGGGCCTTTCACACAACGGGCAGGAGCTGACCCATTGACTTGTATGGGATACTGATCTGGACATGCTCTGTGACCTGCGTTACCTATCAGTGTAATCCTTTCTTTGATGTTAGTGAGATGACTGCTGAAAAGTTTTCTCTACAGATCAGGAATTATCAGCCTATTAATAATCTCTATGGTCTGTCTGAAAACTGCAGTTTTAGGATTTTAAAAAAATATATAGATTGTGACTTTAAAAAAATAATCACTAAAAACTCTTTAAAAATATGTTAAACCAAACATATTACTTATATAATAGTTCCTTTTTGGGATTACACATGGTCTTTGAAAAATCTTAATATATTTAGTTCTTACCTATTGCACCTGCAGGATTAGCGAAAACATATGGAATGCCTTCAAGCTTTTCTTCTGAAACATTACCTGTACAAAAAAAAAAAAGAAATCGAAATATAGGTGTATTGCTCACAATAGAAACTGGTGGTACACAATAGATTAGTATAAGGTTTTAGTACCAGTGGCCTTAGAAGTTGTTAATGCACTTTAGAAGTAGATGAGACAAAAACTTACATTTTTAGAGAAAAAGTGCACCAAAATGGGGAAAACAGGATCTTTACGGATTCTGACTAAGTCTATCAAGTTTTGCCTTCATGTTGCACTTACCTGTTTTCATTACAACAATCTCTTGCTTTTGTATAAACTCATCAGTACTTTGTTTTTGATACACATTGGTGTAGATATCGTCCATGTTCATACTCAGTATATAGCCTAAAGGGCCTAAAAAAAAGCAATGTGAGACATTGGGTGTGAAAAAGAATAACTTTAAGTGCAATATAAGCATAAATGCCACTTTGGAACTGACATGAACAGTCGTCGCATCTCCTTTGATTTAGAGGCAGAAGCTGCTAAATTTATGGAAAGTATCATCTAAAGGCAGAAATTGAATATGAATCAATGCATTATACTGGATACTTTTTTCCATGATCACTTCAAAGATCAGAATATACAAAACCATTACATAGACCAAAAACATAACTTAATATGACCCTCAGGTTCAGAGTAAAAATTTCACTATTAGAGATGAGCGAGCACCAAATTGCTTGAGTGCTCGTTACTCGAGTCGAACTTTCAGTGATGCTCAAGAGTTCGTTTTGAGTAACGAACCCCATTGAAGTCAATGGGCGACTCGAGCATTTTTGTATATGACTGGTGCTCCGCTAAGGTTTTCATTTGTGAAAATCTTACCAAATCACCAAAGTCATGTAAAAAACACAGAAATGGATAGGGCAGGCGAGGAGCAACATGCAGGGCTGCATTTCGGGCTCCGAGGTCTCACTATTAAGCCACAATAGTGGCAAGCGTGAGACACCCCCCCACCCCCCTGCACTGTCAGCATAACGATCGTTCTCCTCTGCCACAGATGTTACAGCTGTGGCAGAGCAGAACGATGTTAGCCCATTGAATTCAATGGAGCCGGCAATACATGAATGGGTGTGAGTGAGAGCTGCCTCTGATTGGTCAGGGATTTTAAATCCCCGGCTGCTGAATACTACAGAGAGCAGTTCAGGAGAACTGCCAGCTGGCCGTGGCTGAACTACGTCTTCCGGGACCAGGTGAGTATATATTTTTTTTTTATTTTTGCACATTTCTGGATGAATTGCAGGGAAGGGCTTATATATTTAAGCCCTTCCTGAAAATTCATTGCCGGCTCCATTGAATTCAATGGGCTAACATCGTTCTGCCAGGACAAGGTGAGTATATTTTTTTTTTTTACTTTTTACACATTTTAGGATGATTTTCAGGTAAGGGCTTATATTTTTAAGCCCTTCCCGAAAATTCATCCCGCGCTCACCGGCAGCCCATTGCTTTCAATGGAGCCAACTGTATTGCCGGCTCCATTGAATTCAATGGTCAGTGCTCGTTTAATCGAGACGAGCACCACGTGGTGCTCGTCTCGAGTAACGAGCATCTCGAGCACCCTAATACTCGAACGAGCATCAAGCTCGGACGAGTATGCTCGCTCATCTCTATTCACTATACATGCAGAATATATAGATGACATGCCTGATGCTCTCCTTTTCAATGTTTCGGCTTTGGTTCATTCCTTTTCCAGTCCCCTTTTCATAAATGTGAAGTGACCGCCAGATTTTCAGCATGGTAAAGGTGTGTACATTCCAGGGAAGTCACATGAATTAATAGAGCTTTGCTCTGATGCAGTGACATGTCATGACATTAAAGTGCCGCTCCGACGATTCTTTTACATATATTATGTATCTAGCCCCCCTAATGCATATAAATCAGCTAGTATTACCTTGTGTAGTGATTTGTTTGTATCTAAAGAATTCCTTGCAGTTAGGTCTGGTGATCTCCACCCAATAGCAAAAAGTGGCAGCATCAGTGGTGTTTAACCCCTTAACGACCAGCCCATAGTGTTTTTACGTCCTCCCGTAGTGGGCTTTATTCTCTGAGGACGTAAAAACATGTGTCCTGCAGAGACTAATGCCCCTCGGGCTGTGGACGTGACAGCTCCATGCTGTCGGTGTCCGCAGGTAGCTGACAGCATGGAGCTGTCATCCCGGGCTGTTCGGAGCCCCCCCCCCCCCCCCGGCATTGCGATCGGCGCTATGCAATGGATAGCGCCAATCGCAAAAAAGTAAATAAAAGTGCCCAAAAAGTTAAAGATTCAGCTGCTCCGATGGATCGGATCCATCGGAGCAGCTGAAATTCCTCACCGAGCTCCGCCGCACGACTCGCCGCTGTCCCGATGCTTCGGGCGCCGTAGCCGTCCTTCTGCGCATGCGCGCCAGGCGGCATTACGTCAGCCGCATGCGCAGAAGGCCCGGCGGCGCGGGAGACTTAAAATCTCCTGGCTCCCGGCTCCTGTAGGTAGCCGGGAGGCAGGAGATGTCAGCGGGGACTGCGGTGAGCGGTCCCCGGTACCGCGATCGCCGTTATGCAATGGATAACGGCGATCGCGGAAAAGTGCAAAAAAGTGTAAAAAAAGAAAAGTTTCACCTCCCCTCATGGATCGGATCCATGAGGGGAGGTGAAAATACTCACCTCAGGTCCGCCTATATCCTCCGGCCGGTGTCGGGACCCCCCGCTGGCTTCTGCGATGTGCCGATGCGGCGCGCATGCGCAGAAGCCGGCGAGCCCGGCAAATTCAAAATCTCCCTGCACCCGGCTGTCACAGATAGCTGAGTGCAGGGATATATGACTGGGGACCGCTGTATGTGGTTTCCAGTCATATGATCACTGTTATCCATCGGATAACGGTGATCATATAAAGTTAAAAAGTAAAAAAAAAAAAAAAAAGTTAAAAGTAAAAAAAAGTTTAAAAAGTTAAAGTTTCATCTCCCCTTACGGATCGTATCCGTAAGGGGGGATGAAATTATGTACCCAAGGTCCCGGATTTGTTCCCTGGTGGGATGTTGATCCGTGGACCTTACCCCAGCTTCGACGCATGCGCCCGTCAGCATGATGGCGGACGCATGCGCAAAAGTGAAATATTGCCCAAGAAATATAAAATCTCCCTGCTGCTGGCTACAAAAGGTAGCCAAGAGCCTGGAGATGTCACGGGGAGCCGCGATATGCGGTTACTGGTCACGTGATCGCCGTTATCCAATGCATAATGGCGATCACGTAAAAGTTCTTTAAAAAGTGGCAGTTTCATTTCCCCTCACCGATGCGATCGGTTGGGGGAGATGAAGCACCTTCTCGGAGGCTTCCGCATTTGAATCCAGATGCGATTATCCTCCATGGATCCTGCCAGCTTCTGGGTATGCACCCGCCGGCAAAATGCCGGACACATTCGCGGGAGCCGGGAAGCCCAGGAAATTTTAAATCTCCTTGCTCCCAGCGACCAACGGTCGCTGAGTGCTTGGAGCAGTGACCGATGGCATCGCTGAGCGGTCCCCGGTCACGTGATAAAGTAGCGATCTAACATTAGGCCGGTCACGCATGAACGGAGAGGCATTACAGGTTCTGCATGCGCTTGATCAGCGGTAATCCACGGATCAATCGCATGCATTGGATTACACAATTCCCCCCAATTAGCGGGTCGGAATTACGTAATCCACTCGCAGAAACAGAACACAGCATGCTATATTTTACCGCGGATATCCGCGACCTAGAGCCCGTTGTGCTCTATGACCGCGGATATACCCGCAGCCCATATGCAAACACATTGTGTACGGGCTGCGGGTACCCGAGTCACCTCTAAGCGACGGCACGGGAAATGCAAACAAAAAAACGCCTGTGTGAGTAGGCAGTTATGCGCAGTACATTACGCAACCGTACGCAGGGTCACAGCCGGGCTCACAGATGGGATCCGCTGCGCACCTCCGCAAGCAGATTCCGCCTACGGCTATGTGAGCCCGGCGTTATTCAGACCGCTACCAATAATCCGTAATTTACAAGAAGCCCCGGGAACGCTCGCCTTCATGCAGTTCCAGGAGCAGCTTGTTGAGCGTCTTCTCTGTGAGACCGCTGCACCGCAGCAAGATTACAAAGCCTCACAGCGCCACTTTATACACCCCATACCCGCCGCTGAGGTTACGAAATACCCCCCAAAATACATGAGAGGAGGGGGGGATACCCGGTTTTATTGCCCCATGTGCCCAACCCAACCAGCCTCCGTAATTACCCCTGTCTTCGGACATAAAACGCAGTTTATATTATTACCTTTCTCTAATATTTAGGGAATGCCAAAAAATGGGGGGTGAGTAAAAGAAATGAAAAAGGAGGGTGGAGCAAGACCCAGTGAGGGTAGTGGAATATTTATGGAGTACAAAGAGTTTTCAATGATTGAGTATTTTGAATGGTGGAGGTGCTGCCAACCAGATGACGCTCCACCAGTGTGGGCGAAAGTGTAGCGAAAAGGAAGTGAAAAGAACTGGTATGGAGGCGCAACACTCTAAGCTACTGGAAGATGTAGATCAAAGTCCAATGTGTGATGGTGAAAGCACTTCTTTTTTATTATTTTTTCAGAAATTAAAAAATGGGGGGTGGGGGGGATTATTTTTAGGAAGTCAAATTTTTTTCCGTATAAGTGGGCAATGGGGCCTGGAATTTATTCAGTTCTGCCCTGAAATCCAGCGGGCATTCCCTCCATTATGGGCCTAGCCATGTGTCCTGTAAGTAGATTAGGGCCACAATGGGTATGTTTCTGAACACGGGACAAACAGGGGTATCCATTTTGGGGTGAACGTCTTCATTCCTATGTACACTGTACAAAAAAACCTGTTTTTAAATTGACAAAATTGCCAAACAAATGAAAATCGTAATTTTTTCCTTTTGCTTTGCTTAGATTCATTCAAATACTTTGGGGTCAAAATATGCAGTACACCCCTAGATGAATTTGTTAAGGGGTCTAGTTTTTAAAATGGGGTCATTTGTGGGGGTTCTCTATCGTTTTGGCCGCTCAATGGCTCTACAAGTGGGCAATGGGGACTGGAATTTATTCCGTTGTACCCTGAAATCCAACGGGTGCTCCTTCGATTATAGGCCTAGCTATGTTTCCTTTAAGTAGATTAGGGCCACAATGGGTATGTTTCTGAACACGGGACAAATGGGGGTATCCATTTTGGGGTGAAAGTCTTCATTCCTATGTACACTTTCCAAAAAAAACAGTTTTAAAATTGACACAATTGCCCAAAAAAATGAAAATCATAATTTTTTCTTTCTGCTTGGCTTAGATTCATTCAAAAACTGTGAAGTCAAAAAAGTCATCATACCCCTAGATAAATTCGTTAGGGGGTCTACTTTTCAAAATAGGGTCACTTGTGGGGGTTCTCCATCGTTTTGGTCACTCAATGGCTCTACAAGTGGGCAATGGAGAATAAATCTCCTTCAAGCAAAATTCTGTTCCGAAAGCCACCGGTTGCTCCTTTCATTTTGGGCCCCATTGTGCATCCAGACATATGATTAGGGCCACAATGGGTATGTTTCTGAGCACAGGACAAACAGGGGTATCCATTTTGGGGTGCAAGTCTTCATTCATATATGTGCGGTACAAAAAAAACTGCTTTTGAAATGACAGAATTACCAAAAAAATGAAAATCGTATTTTTTTCCCTTCGGCTTGGCTTAGATTCATTCAAAAACTGTGAAGTCAAAAAAGTCATCGTACCCTTAGATAAATTCGTTAAGGGGTCTACTTTTCAAAATGGGGTCACTTGTGGGGGTTCTCCATCGTTTTGGTCACTCAAGGGCTCTACAAGTGGGCAATGGGGAATAAATCTCCTTCAAGCAAAATTTCTGTTCCGAAAGCCACCGGTTGCTCCTTTCATTTTGGGCCCCATTGTGCATCCAGACATATGATTAGGGCCACAATGGGTATGTTTCTGAGCACGGGAGAAACAGGGGTATCCATTTTGGGGTGCAAGTCTTCATTCATGTATGTGCTGTACAAAAAAACTGCTTTTAAAATGACAGAATAACAAAAAAAAATGAAAATTATAATTTTTTTCCTTCGGCTTGGCTTAGATTCATTCAAAAACTGTGAAGTAAAAAAAGTCATCGTACCCCTAGATAAATTCATTAAGGGGTCTACTTTTCAAAATGGGGTCACTTGTGGGCGTTCTCCATAGTTTTGGTCACTCAATGGCTCTACAAGTGGGCAATGGGGCCTAAATCTCCTTCAAGCAAAATTTCTGCTCCGAAAGCCACCGATTGCTCCTTTCATTTTGGGTCCCATTGTGCATCCAAACGTAAGATTAGGGCCATAATGGGTATGTTTCTGAGCACGGGACAAACAGGGGTATCCATTCTGGGGTGCAAATCCTAATTTTCATGTGTACTATAGAAAAAAGTCCTGTCTTTAAAATGACATATTTGCAAAAATATGAAATTTTTGTTTTTCTCTTCTAAATTGCATTGACTCCTGAAAAAAAACTGTGGGGTTAAAATACTCATGACACCCCTCAGTGAATACGTTAAAGGGTGTAGTTTTTAAAATGGGGTCACTTGTGGGGGTATCTATCATTTTGACTCCTATGAGCCTTTCCAATCTTGGATTGGTGTAGGAAAACAAAGTGTTCCTCAAAATGCTGAAAAGTAATGTTACATTTGTACGTCTCCTAAATGGTTAAAAAAAAAACCGAAAGTTTTTCCAATGTGCGCCCAAAATAAAGTAAACGGATGGAAATATAAATCTTAGCAAAAATTTCTATATTATGTTTGCACATATTTGAGATATTGCAGTTGGAAATGTGAAAAAATGACGATTTTTTCAAAATTTTCCCAATTTTGGCGCTTTTAATAAATAAACACAAATTCTATCGGTCTTTTTTTTCCACCTAAATGAAGTACAATATGTGGCGAAAAAACAATGTCAGAATCGCTTGGATATGCAAAACCTTTCTGGTCTTTTTCCATGCTAAAGTGACACGTGTCAGATTTGCAAAATTTGGCCTGGTCATTAAGGCGTAAACAGGCTTGGTCACTAAGGGGTTAAATAAAAGTAGTAAATCTTTATTTCTCCATGTTAAAAACAGGCAACGTTTTGACTGCTATAGTCTTTCTTTTTCTCAGGATTGAGAAAGACTATAGCAGTCAAAACGTTGCCTGTTTTTAACATGGAGCAATAAAGATTTACTTCTTTATTTAACCCCTTCATGACATGGCCTATTTTGGGCTTAAGGACGCAACAATTTTTGGCGGATTTTCTTCTCCGTTTATCAAAAGCCATAACTTTTTTATTTTTCCGTCGACGCGGCCGTATGAGGGCTTGTTTTTTGCGTGGCGAACTGTAGTTTTTATCGATGCCAATTTTGGGTACATAGACTATATTGTAAATTTTTTTTTTTTTTTTTAATGATAGCAGAGAGAGAAAACGCATCAATTCTGCCATAGATTTTTTTATTTATTTTTTTTACACCGTTAATCATGCAGCATAAATGAGACTTTCCATTTTTTCTGCAGACCGGTACGGTTACAACGATACCAAAATTCTAACATTTTTTTTAGGTTTTCCCACTTTTCTGCAATAAAAACCCTTTTTTTTGGAAATCTTTTTTCTATTCTAAATTGCTGCATTCAAAGTCACGTAACTTTTTTATTTTTTGATGTACAGAGCTCTATGAGGGCTTATTTTTTGCGAGACGAGCTGTAGATTTTATTGGTACCATTTTGGCGTACATACGGTTTTTTTGATCAATTTTATTGCGTTTTTAGTGAGGCAAAATGCTAAAAATGAGCATTTTGCCTCAGTTTTTTAGCTTTTTTTTAGCGTTTTGTTCCGTGCACAGTCAAAAGCATGTGCAACTTATTGTACGCATCGTTACGGACGCGACAATACCAAATATGTGGGGTTTTATTTTATTTTTTACCTTTTTTTATGCTAATCTGAGAAAAAGCATAAAAAATGTTTTTTTTACTCTTTTTTTTACATTTTTTTTAATTCATTTTTTAAATCTTTCTTTTTTTTACACTGTTTGTGTCCCTCTGAGGGACTTGAACCACTGCCCTGATGATCGCTGTCATAAGGCATGGCAGAGCTACTGCTCTCCCATGCCTTATCGCTCATACAGCGATCTCAGGCATAGGCAATACAGGACTTAGATCGCGGCAGGGAAGGGGTTAACAGTGGCGGGCGCATCTCCGATGTCCCCCCGCTGTTGCAGCGAGACGCCGGCTGTGACTGACAGCCGGCTCCCGCTGCAGGATAGCGCTGGATCATATGTGATCCCGCGCTATCTCCAGGACGTAAGTTTACGCCCTGTTGCGGGAAGTACCCCGCTCCCAGGACGTAAACTTACGCCCTGCAGCGGGAATGGGTTAAACACCACTGATGCTGCCACTTTTTGCTATTGTGTGGACGTTGGAGGGGATTGGAGGTCCATGATCCCTGGAACGTGGCTCTGCATGATATAAAAATACACGTCTGCTGGAAACTGCATATTGACTGAGTGCTGCGGGACTTGTGGACTATAAACCTTAGGTCCTGTGATCTCATGACCCCCTGGAGATTACTTGCATTTCTGTTCTCTCAAGGGGTCACCAGAGCTCAATCACCAGAACTTTCTGTGTGATGAAATTACATGGACTGTACCACGCATGCTGTTCATAGGGGGAAAGGGGTATAGTAACACCTATCACATTACTGCTGATGAAGAGAGGCTCCTATTACAAAGGCATAATAAAGGTAAGGATACTGTAATTCATCTTCCATGACTGCATACTCATGGAGTTTAGTTTATTTAGGTGAATGTAGAGGTTAAGGATATTTACACTGATCTCCCAGCAGGCAAAGACTGCACACACTGTAGCTGCTCATGTGTATTCTGCTGATGGATCATGGGATTGGTAGCACAGAACAGTGAAAGAGAAAACAGGGTGGGTTCTGAAAATCAAGGTGGTGCCTGATCAGTATCAGACAGGAGGCTGCACTCCATTGAAGTGACTGTAATATACATAAGAGACCTCTAGAGTGTGACAGACAATTTATCTGCTAAATTCAAGCGAGATTGGGCATATGTGTTGAAGGCCTAAGAAGATGCTACCAATATATAATGTTATGATACAACATTTTAGTATACATACCCTTCCACGCAGTGCTATGTAACATACCTAATAATGTGTATATTATTTATGCTTCAGTAAGATATCATTTATTGTTGCAACAAACTTCTTCCATCTCCGTCTGTCGGCACTGCACCACAACATCCCATTTGTTATATACATGTTTCTAGAAAGACACTGAAGATTGATATACAATTCGACAAGAAGTCTGCTACTTTAGAAATAACTTGTGAAGATATTCAACACAGGATATATTGCTACTGGTGTGAAGGCTTATACATCAGCAGAGGACTTACACAGGGTTATATTGGAGAGAGCAGAGAAAGAAGCTGCATCACTTTAAAGGGGTTGTCTCGCGGCAAACATCAAAATTTTACTTTACCCCATTACCCCTGTCACCCCCCTGGCATAAAATAGCAATTTAAAGCGGTTTTTAAGCCGCTTGCTACTCACCGATGTGCTGAAATGTGAAGTTTTAAAAATCTTCTGCCTAAGATGGCCGCCAGTCCTTTCCCAGGGATGCACTGCGGTTTTCTCCCATGGTGCACCGCGGGTCTTCTCCCATGGTGCACCATGGGCTCTGTGCGTTCCATTGCCGATTCCAGCCTCCTGATTGGCTGGAATCGGCACACGTGACGGGGCAGAGCTACGATGACGACGCGGTGACCAGCTCTCCGGCACGAGCGGCCCCATTCACCAGGCAGAGGACCGCACAGCGCAAGCGCTTCTAAAAAAGCAAGAAGACATCAGAATTAGATGGAGCCATGGAGACGGGGATGCCAGCAACGGAGCAGGTAAGTGAATAACTTCCGTATGGCTCATATTTAATGCACGATGTATATTACAAAGTGCATTAATATGGCCATACAGAAGTGTATAACCCCACTTGCTGCCGCGAGACAACCCGTTTAATATGACTCTACAAAACGTGGTCTGTACATTGGAAGAGGGGAGATTTCTGTTCCTGTCAAGTATATAGCAGCAAAGCAGACAGAGAAGCTATGCTTTGGCTTGGGGAATATTGCAGTTTTCTCTTTGTGGTCTCAGACATTGTTCAAAGTCACCAGTCATGCCACTAAGACCTTTTTGCACACCTTACACTGCTAAGGTTTGGGGAATTCAATTCCGCTGCGCCAAACAGGTACAGCTCACAAAGATACAAGCTATACTCTGTGGTCTTCTGTTCTCACATGTCATGCTGTCCATGGATTGTGGACTATTTAATTGGTGGTGTTTTTTTGTTAATATAAAACAAAAATAAAACCAAACCGGGAAACACCAAATACACACAATGTATTTCAGTAGCCTCTGGCGTCATTCAAAGTTGACAGTGCGGTTATTACAAATTATTTGCAGGCCTTACGCAGCTAGCAGTGTTTTTTTTACAAATTACAAAAGTTAGCTGATAAGTTACATAAAACTACACTAAAAAGTAAACAAAAAAATAATAATTAAAAAAAAAAGGAGACATGAAGAAAGCAAGGGGTAGGGGATGTGTCGGTAGTGATGGTAAACGGGAGCCAACTGGCACTTCAAGCAACTTCTACTGAAGCAACAGCTCCACATTCTGCAGGAGGCAAGGCAAGCCTATTGCCATTTCATAGAATTGGTTCTGCCCATGAATTACAACTGCAGCATGCAGGTCATAGAGAGGATGACACAGCAAGTCTCAAGTACCACCACCTCCTCTTTTGCCTAGTCACCGTCACATAGCACTCAGTCTGCACCAGTTGGCGATGAGCATCCAACCTCTACTTCACCCCATGCCAAATCCACCGCACCCTCCAAAGCAGTCCACATGGATCAGTCTGAGGAGCTATCTGATCATTCAGTGCCATGGATGTCAACCAGGCTGTCCAGACAACCAGAGGGAGAAGACCAGGACATTGAATGCACTAATTTCTAACCATTTTTTTTACTCCAAAAAGGTAGATGACGGTAGATCAGTGCGTGTGATCAGCCTTCCACAGCAATTTGTATTCGGGGAGTAGTGTATTGCCAACAAACATAAGGGCTGTACCATTACCATCAGCTACTACTACTCACAGCAGCACCAACATCACGCCCATAGCTAGGTCTTCTCACAGGACTTGTTCAAGCTGGACATTATTTGAAATTGACAGAAGAATGGTTATCTCTAAAATCTGTGGTGTTTAAAACATGGCAAGAACATAAACAACCTCAATGCAATGTGTATGAACAGTTACATGAAGCCCCACCACCCACTGGCTTGAAGAGCCCATCTACGCCAAAGGGAAAAGAGGCAGCCTCATCCTATTCTCTCTTCTGCTGTTGTAACTGTGTCTTCCTCCATCTCACTCCCTGTTCATGCTGTAGCCTCTAAGCACAGAGAAGCAGTTTTGTGAAGAGGCAGCTCCAAGCCTACTTCAGGCCTTTCCTCCACAATTGCACAAAAAATACCACCCGAACTGTCCATGGACACAGAGCCTAAATGCAAACATTGTACAGCTACTTGCAATGAAAATGCTGCCCTTCAGGCTAGTGGACACAGACGCCTTTGGTGAGATAACACTTCGTGATAACCCACAGTACCAGATGCCCAGCCACCATTTCTTTGCCCCAAAAAACGTCCATTCCCTGTGTCGCCATGTGATTGATAACATGTCCCAGGTGTTGCAGAATACTGTCAGTGGTGGGGTGCTCTAACCACTGACACATGGCCAGCAAGCATGGTAAGGGGTATTACATATCCTTAACAGCACACTGGGGCAATGCCCTGCAGGTGGAACATAAAGCCAAAAGTGGTGTTCCTTGTTTATGATACTACCAACAGCTGTGGGACTTTCATCCTTGTCTGTGCCCTCCTTCTTCCAAAATGAAAATTTTCTAAAGCACAAGAAATAACTGCAGTTCTACAGCTCTTCTTGGAGAAGGCCCATGCTTGGCTGTACTGTTCACCTGGTAGAATTTGTCCTTTGCAAATGTTCTAACATTATTTTTAAAATAAGCATGACACCTGCTGTCTACCTTGATGTAATTTTTGGAGGAGGAGGAGGCCCGTGCTTGAGTGTTGTGTTCACTTGGCAGAATTTGTCTTTGCAAAATTTATGACATTGCTTTCCATATTTCTAAAAAAAAAAATCTAAATAAAAAAAATAAAAACATATTTGATATTGCTACGTTCAAAAAAGTCTGTTTTATCAAAGTAATGCATTATTTACCTTGCACCGTGAACATCGTCAGAAAAGAAGAATAGCGTCAACATTGCCCTTTTTTTGCAACCCTGTCTCCGAGAAAAAAATGTAATAAAAAGCAATCTAAAAGTTGTATGTGCTCCAAAAGTACCAATAGAAACTACAGGATGCAAAAAGCGAGCCCTCCCACAACTATGTCAACAGAAAAATAAAAAAATTATGGCTGTCAGAAGATGGCGGTAGAAAATAATTCTAAAAAATAAAATATCTTTTAAAAAAATAATACAGCATAAAAAACCTCATAAAATTGGTATTTGCTGCATTGTGTACGCCATAAAAACAAGACCCCCAACCCCAAAGATAGTGGAATATAGTTTTTCTTCCATTTTCCTCAACTTAGAATTTTTTTTAAGTTTTTCAGTAATTATATGGTACATTATTTAGTACCGTTCAAAAATACAACTAATCCCGCAAAAGACAAGCAAAAGACAAGCCGTCAGACATCTACATGGATGGATAAAAAAAAGAGTTATAATTTTTTAAAAGTGGGGAGGAAAAAACGAAAATGAGAAAAAACAAAGGTCCGCATCAATAAGCTATTGTATGTGAGCTATAGTTCAGCACCTGAACAGATGGTGGTAGAGCCAGGAACAAAGCACAAAGTAGTGATTTGTGTATATCAAAGCTCGTGGATGGGGAAACGGATATTCCATTGTTTACATTGGCAGCAGCGCTTCTTGGAAAATTTATTTGGAGAATAAAGATTAATTGCATATCTCCTTATTTTATGTGCTTTTCAGAGAGCAGATACTGGCCGAACCCATTTAACTAAACACTTTCAATTGTACATTTACATTGCTTAGCAACTAAACTCAGATTACCGAGATCAATTGTATACGTTATGCACAAGCTGCCATTTAAAAAAAAAAAAAAAGTACACCATGCGGTATATACATTTTTGTGGTGGCCATAAAAAGAAAGTTATATTGATGTGTATTTGCCCACCAGATACAAACAGGACACTCTTTTCCCATTCGTCTGGTCTGTAGGGTTCTATGGAACTGTCCAGCATGTATAGTAGGAGTAGGTTGTGGCAAATATGCTGAATGTGCACACTGAATGATAGCTCAACATGTGTTATACCATTTATATTACAGCAATGGCAAACTGCATATCACAGTAGACATGTACAACTGTCCATTAATTCATTTGCTCAAGGTAATTTCAGTTTCTTGCTCTGAAGCTTCTGCTGCCTAAAAACTAAGGTTCAGGAATAGCGATTAGTGAAATGTTCATGCCTCATTAAAATCCATGGGAGACTTGTGTCTGCTGTTATAATTACTTTCCACTACATCACAAACAATAGCTTCCATTCCGACCGCTGCGTATTGTGGCGATGTTAGCAGGCGCCCCATCAGCTGATTGGCTGGAGTTCCTAGCGGTGGACCACAGCTGATCAACTATTGATGACCTAACCTGAGGACACATCATCAACAGAAATTTCCTGGAAAACTGCTTTAAAAACATGAAGCTATATGCATATGCAGGCACACATATACCACTTATAGTTTTTAACTGTTTTCCAACCTTAATTTAAAAATATAATCTAAAGCTCTCCAAAGCAAACTTGTACTAGTAGTTACTATGAGCAAATAATCAGGTTACAGCTCTCAATAATAATTTATTGGTATTAGCAATTGCAGTTGTTACTTGGCAGTAATATTCCTAAATATGCACAGCTCCCTGGAATTAATAGGGCTTTAAAATAAATAATGATAAATATGTAGCAGGCCAATTATACTGATGCCTTCACTTTATGCTACACCATATGGGAAAATAAATAAAGCGATAACTCTGCCCATAATGTAACATTTAACTGTGCAGATAAAATGACAGATAATCAGCTCCACAATGTGGTTTCATGATGTCTTACCTGATGCTGGATGATCACAGAGCACTGCACAGAAGATGCTGAATGCACCAAGTAAGGACAGTGGTAGCAGAGCTGAGGTCTGCATGACGGTATTATTTTCTCCTATTCCTAGATAGTCCCTGTGAAGAGTGTGTAGACTGTCCAAGCAGAGCGGTGAATGTAAGAGCACTGATGGTATCAGACTACTTCTTACAGGTTGGGTGTAACACTCCTACAGTTTACCAGATGAGGTGGTGGGGAATGTCTTCTGAATATGACCATATTAGTTTAAATAATAATTTGTTACACCACCTCTTCCCATCATTCAGCTGTATTGGAATTTACACATTAGAGTGCATTCACATGTAGTTCTTTCGCTGCAAATTTTGGTGCGGCTCTACAGCAGATTTTACCCCTTCAATTTGAATTCAACTGAAAGGGTAAAATCTGCAGCAGAGCCACACAAAAATCTGCAGCAATTAAGCGATGTGTGAGCGCATTCTTAAAGAGCATAGAAGTTTATACCTTCTTTCTACAAACTTTAGTTCTTACAGTGTTACAAAATTATTCTCTTCGCATCCTGGCTACAAAGTCAGTGAATGGAAAATAAAACGACAAAAAAAATCTGGGATGTGTTGCAACACAAGTAGTGCAGTGTAGTGTACCAGTGATCAAATGATCGTCAACTCCACTTGAGGGACAAAAAAAAATCATAAAAAAGTTAAAGGAGTTTTCCAAGTTATTTATTTTATATAGTTTGAGGCTCTCCGTGCCCAAAACTATAGCTTAGACCGCCATTTACTGTGGTGCCGGACCGCTGATAAGACAGGTTACGCCACTAGGCCAGAAGATCTAATGATGAACTGTAAACCTTTTACGTTGACATTAGAGATGAGCGAACGTACTCGTCCGAGCTTGATACTCGTTCGAGTATTAGCGTGTTCGAGATGCTCGTTACTCGTGACGAGTACCACGCGATGTTCGAGTTACTTTCACTTTCATCTCTGAGACGTTAGCGCGCTTTTCTGGCCAATAGAAAGACAGGGAAGGCATTACAACTTCCCCCTGCGACGTTCAAGCCCTATACCACCCCCCTGCAGTGAGTGGCTGGCGAGATCAGGTGTCACCCGAGTATATAAATCGGCCCCTCCCGCGGCTCGCCACAAATGCATTCTGACAGAGATCAGGGAAAGTGCTGCTGATGCCGGAGCTGCTATAGGGAGAGCGTTAGGAGTGATTTTAGGCTTCAAGAACCCCAACGGTCCTTCTTAGGGCCACATCTGACCGTGTGCAGTACTGTTGAGGCTGCTTTTTGCAGTGTTGCACTTTTTTTTTTTTTTTTATATCGGCCGTGCAGAGCATTGCATCCTCAGTCTGCAGTCATTGTACAGAGTATAGGGCCAGTACTGGTGAGGCAGGGAAAGAGATATTCAGGCTATATAGGCAGTGGGCTTTTTCCAAAAAATTGGGGAAAAATACTATATTTGGGCTGCCTGTGACCGTCTTCAGTTTACTGCGTGTCTGCTGGGGGTAGTAGTCCTAATTAATATGCAGCTAAGCGTTACAGCAGGCTTGCGCAAAATTGTTTCCTGGATCTGCTGTCTCTGTTACATCAGCGCCGTCATCCTGCCAGAGGGAAACAGTATACATAATATTATACACTGCCTACAGTATATATCTGCTGGGGGTAGTAGTCCTAATTAATACGCAGCTAAACGTTACAGCAGGCTGGCGCAAAATTGTTTCCTGGATCTGCTGTCTCTGTTACATCAGCGCCGTCATCCCGCCAGAGGGAAACAGTATACATAATATTATACGCTGCCTACAGTTTCTATCTGCTGGGGGTAGTAGTCCTAATTAATACGCAGCTAAGCGTTACAGCAGACTTGCGCAAAATTGTTTCCTGGATCTGTTGTCTCTGTTACATCAGCGCTGTCATCCCGCCAGAGGGAAACAGTATACATAATATTATACGCTGCCTACAGTATCTATCTGCTGGGGGTAGTAGTCCTAATTAATACGCAGCTGAGCGTTACAGCAGGCTGGCGCAAAATTGTTTCCTGGATCTGCTGTGCGTTCAGTAAGGGAAGTCAGCCTCCAACCACAGGCCAATAAGCGGCACATTTAATTACAGCATTCTGTTTCTGCACTACTGGTAATACAGCATGCTGAGGGGTAGGGGTAGGCCTAGAGGACGTGGACGCGGGCGAGGACGCGGAGGCCCAAGTCAGGGTGTGGGCACAGGCCGAACTCCTGATCCAGGTGTATCGCAGCCGACTGCTGCGGGATTAGGAGAGAGGCACGTTTCTGGCGTCCCCACATTCATCTCACAATTAATGGGTCCACGCGGTAGACCTTTATTAGAAAATGAGCAGTGTGAGCAAATCCTGTCGTGGATGGCAGAAAGTGCATCCAGCAATCTATCGACCACCCAGAATTCTGCGCCGTCCACTGCTGCAACTCTGAATCCTCTGGCTGCTGCTCCTCCTTCCTCCCAGCCTCCTCACTCCATTACAATGACACATTCTGAGGAGCAGGCAGACTCCCAGGAACTGTTCTCAGGCCCCTGCCCAGAATGGGCAGCAATGGTTCCGAATCCTCTCCCACTGGAGGAGTTTGTCGTGACCGATGCCCAACCTTTGGAAAGTTCCCGGGGTCCGGGGGATGAGGCTGGGGACTTCCGGCAACTGTCTCAAGAGCTTTCAGTGGGTGAGGAGGATGATGACGATGAGACACAGTTGTCTATCACTCAGGTAGTAGTAATTGGAGTAAGTCCGAGGGAGGAGCGCACAGAGGATTCGGAGGAAGAGCAGCAGGACGATGAGGTGACTGACCCCACCTGGTTTGCTAAGCCTACTGAGGACAGGTCTTCAGAGGGGGAGGCAAGTGCAGCAGCAGGGCAGGTTGGAAGAGGCAGTGCGGTGGCCAGGGGTAGAGGCAGGGCCAGACCGAATAATCCCCCAACTGTTTCCCAAAGCACCCCCTCGCGCCATGCCACCCTGCAGAGGCCGAGGTGCTCAAAGGTCTGGCAGTTTTTCACTGAGAGTGCAGACGACCGACGAACAGTGGTGTGCAACCTTGGTCGCGCCAAGATCAGCCGGGGAGCCACCACCACCAGCCTCACCACCACCAGCATGCGCAGACATATGATGGCCAAGCACCCCACAAGGTGGGACGAAGGCCGTTCACCGCCTCCGGTTTGCACCGCTGCCTCTCCCCCTGTGCCCCAACCTGCCACTGAGATCCAATCCCCCTCTCAGGACACAGGCACTACCGTCTCCTGGCCTGCACCCACACCCTCACCTCCGCTGTGCTCGGCCCCATCCACCAATGTCTCTCAGCGCACCGTCCAGCCGTCGCTAGCGCAAGTGTTGGAGCGCAAGCGCAAGTACGCCGCCACACACCCGCACACTCAAGCGTTAAACGTGCACATAGCCAAATTTATCAGCCTGGAGATGCTGCTGTATAGGGTTGTGGAAACGGAGGCTTTCAAAGGTATGATGGCGGCCGCGGCCCCGCGCTACTCAGTTCCCAGTCACCACTACTTTTCCCGATGTGCCGTCCCAGTCCTGCACGACCACGTCTCCCGCAACATTGTACGCGCCCTCACCAACGCGGTTACTGCCAAGGTCCACTTAACAACGGACACGTGGACAAGCACAGGCAGGCAGGGCCACTATATCTCCCTGACGGCACATTGGGTGAATTTAGTGGAGGCTGGGACAGAGTCAGAGCCTGGGACCGCTCACGTCCTACCCACCCCCAGAATTGCGGGCCCCAGCTCGGTGGTGGTATCTGCGGCGGTGTATGCTTCCTCCACTAAACCACCCTCCTCCTCCCCCTATGAGGGTTAAAATTCTAAGTGCAGCACCAATCCGGCCCACCCCACTTGCCCCGTTGCCGGCCGTAAGAAGAGACACCACACACAGGAGTCTGGTCTAGCTCCTCACACGGGAGAAAAAACTGCGCACTTTATTACAGATTACATGAGATCTTATACCCTCTGCCCTCTCACCACTAGGGGGTGATGGGCTCATAATCATATATGGGCAGTCCGGATTTCCGCCTTAGACAGTGAGGCGCCTCTGGCTTATACAGAAAATCACGTATTTAATTAACTCCAGTGCAAAGAATTACCCACACAATTCTAAGAAGTCCGGCCTAAGACAGTGAAAATTATGTACATTTGAACATCTTGATATCTTGTTTCTGGGCTTCTGGGAAATCGGCCAAGTACATGCGTCCTTGCGTCTGGTTCGGTATCTTCTCTGAATTTCTAGAACATCTTCTTGCAAAGCCTTGCAAAACCTTGGGATATCTGATTTAAGGCGACGTATTAAGTTTTTTCTCATTTGGAATTGAATAAAACTTGCATATAGGTATAAAAGCATAAAAAACACATATGGCAATATATATATACCCTCACAAACCCCCCTAAAAAACTTAATATGGAGATCAAGCATCAGACCTTGCACTTTTCCTCGGTCGTCTCTCCCTTGCGTCAGGGTTTCTCCACTGCCCGTAAGTCCCTACTCCTAAAAGGGAGGGATCCCTACCTAACCTCAGAAGGAGGCCATGGATTCCCTGGGCTTATTTCCGGGCCTCCATACCCTCTATCTGTACAAGTTAACACCCCACAGGGTGTGCCCTCGCCGGAACCTAAGGTCTTCTGCACTTTCCCTAGGCAAATGGGAAGTCCACTGACAGTCCATCTTATGAGACTGAGGCAGGCGCAGTACTAGTCCATCTCTCCATTCTTCTGGTAACATACGTGGTTGCCATTATCGGAACTGGCTCTTCATCTTTTTCAAACAAGGGAAATTTTGGTCACATAAAAGGGATAATACACATACAGGAAATTACATACCCCACCTCTTTCTGTTAAAATCATATCCAGGGCTACTCTATTTTGGAACGCCATGGATGCAGTAGGCCCTAACTGGTCCGCTAACCCTTGCAAAAGCATCTCTAGTGTAGTTTACAAACCTCTGCTGATTGTAATAGACATAATTCATCTAATCTACATTATTATTAACAGTGACAATAGCAAATAAGGACTCAAAACCTGCTTTAACCTGATCTCTAGAATTAAATTCATCTGGCACCCCCCTTGGCACTCCTATTGCATCTAGGTATACATGTGGGTCAAAGTTACCACCTGGAGTGTCAATGTCTCTCCTAGCACGATGCGGTGTTGGATTCTCACCCTCAGTGTAGTCTTATTGATTGCACATTTGATTTATTAATTTGTTCTGAAACAGGGGGCTAGTGTACAGTAGTCAAAGGTGTGTGTTAGAGGAATTGTACCACATTATAGCATGTAAAGGATATGCAGGATCATTAGGAGCATTTTTCAGTGCGAAGTGTGGATCCAAGTGGGCTTTCCTTCAAGCTTGACTGCAGTTGGGTGAACAACATCTGGTAGGGACATTCAAACAGGGTTTCTCTCTCAAACTTTTTCACATAGACCCTGTCACCTGGTTTTAGATTGTGACACTCATCTGTCGGACCTGGGATAAAAGCAGAGACTGCAGAATGCATTACTAACAATTCCTTGGAGAAACCTAGGACAAAATTAACAAGAAAATCATTCCCCAAACTCAGCTACTGTGGCATGTATCCTCCTAAGGAAAAAAAACTAATAGGAGACACTCAATTCAAGATTTACCCGTTTCCTCTATTGCCTTTTGTATCTACTTTCCCCCTACTCCGCGGATGGTAGGGTGTGTGAAAAGCCTGGAAAATACCCAAAACAGACATGATGTGTTGCATTATTTCACCTGTGAAGTGTGTACCTTTGTTTGACTCAATCACTTCCGGTACCCCATATCTGCGGATTACCTCATTCATCAGCTCCTGCGCGATTACCTGCTTATTTACTTTGGTAACAGAGTAGGTCTCCAACCTGAAAAACATTAACATCAACAACAAGCACATTTTCATGCTTCCCAACAAGTGGGAGCTGAGTGTAGCCAATTTGCAATCCCTGAAATGGGTAGAGTGGTCTAGGCAAGTGTGATGTGGCAAATTTACTTCTGCCCTGTTGCTTACGGCAAAGATCATGCAAAACTGGACAAATGATGCAGCAGCTACAGAAAACCCAGGAGCCACTTGTCCTTGTTCAAGCGTCGACATCATTACTGCTTTGAGAGGTGCGTCTTTCCGTGCGTCAGCTGGGCCATTATGAGGCACAGGGACTATGGTAAGCAAGTTCTGTTGACTGTTCACCATACGCCGTCCCTTTTTAGTCCATTTGTCTTTTTCTTAACTGTAAATTCTTTAGCATATCAAAGTCCAATGTTTTTATCAAAGTCCAATGTTTTTATCAAAGTCCAAGATTATTATCAAAGTCCAAGATTTTTATCAAAGTCCAAGATTTTTATCAAATTCTTCTTTTCTTCTTTCTTCCACGGCTTGAGGGCCGCTGCTTTTGCTGTGTGGTCTGTGATGGCGTTGCCTCTTGCTTCTCCGGTGTAGGAATTGGTGTGAGCTTTCCACCTTGTCAGGTAGAAGTAGGGCCTCCATGAGACTGCACCGCTGCAACATTCTTAATTGGCTGTCCTGCTGTGGTAAAAAACTGTCTGGCCTTCCATGTTGGGCCGTAATCATGAGCTATGCCAAATGCATACCGGGAGTCAGTGTAAATGTTTGCCGTCTTACCTGTGGCCACTCCACACGCCTCCGTGAGTGCTTTTAATTCCGCTTCTTGTACTGCGACATGCGGAGACATTCTGCTTTTAGGACATCTTGTTGTGTAACCACTGTATATCCAGTGTGGAGTCGTCAATCACCCTGGGTACCATCTATAAAAAACAACTCAAAATATGCATTATTAACCAGGGCTTTCAGTAACTTTTTTAAAACTTAAATTTTCTTGTTGCATCACTGCTAGACAATCAGGCTGGTATTGTATTTCAAAAAGATTAGAACCTTGTTGCAAAAAAATTTAAAAAATGTAAAAAATGGCTTGCAAAAAATTTAAAAATGGCTGACTTTAAAAATGGCTGACTTGCAATACCTAGATCACCTATGCCTTCTCCTCCCCCCCTTTAAACCAGGGTACTCAATTGGAACAATAGTAGCCGGGTTTAAGTTATTATAACATTGTAAAAAGATTTGATGGAAGCAGATAAGGCCTGTAAGATGTTAGCACCTATAGCAGAAACATGAGTTACATCGGGGAAGAATAATCTACAAACACCTATTAATATTTGAAATGTGATATCCCTTTAAGTGAATTCATTATTAGTCTGTTCCTGCCTGCAGTCTTATCTAAATTTCAGACAGGAGAAAAAAAAAAAAAAAAAAAAAACTAGCTGCTCACCCCCTCCCTCGTGCAGGAGGGATGAAACATTACTACGTACTATTACATCATCTAGCTCCACCCCTTCGATATTGGCACATTGCGTCCGTCTTCTCAACTCCATTTCAGCTTAACCGTCTACACGTCCACATCTCAACCAAGCAAAGTCCCATGCATGGGGTAGGACTTTTACCCCCAGTCAATTTCCACATCACACATTCCACACTCACCGCAGCTTGAACACGGGTCACTAACTCACATCCATGCTCTCAAGTCTGCTCCGTCACCCCCCTTTAAAGATGTACCAGTCCATGCAGATGCACGGACAAAAAAAATTTGACAAACATACATACATCAGCTGAAAAACACCGAGGTGAGTGCTATAATTTTATAAAGTACATAATTCTATTGAGATGAGATTGTGAATGAGCGCTATCTTTGACAAATTATGTGAAAAAGTTTGCTGAGTGACTGAAATATTCTATATTTCTTATCTACTGAAGCTATTATATGCTGTATTAAACGCTGAAGTGTTTTAGTTTCTGTGACCCTGACTTTGGAGTGAATTCTGAAAGCCCCCACCTTTTTAAAACATGTCTTATCTCTCCGCGACTATGAAACACAGACGGAATTGTTGTTTTAGCTTAAACTATTGCCTGCATTTTAAAATCATAATTAACACATATCCTGGGACCTTGCAACATTCATTTTCAACCCCTGTATAAGTAAGAATATACATTAGAAATTACTATATTTCCCTGCCTACTAAGACAGTATAACTAATTAAATTCATTTCAATTCATTGCAAGCAAGTCAAGATATTAACCAAGGATGTTATTACATTTTCTCTCTCGCTGTTATCTTCGAGACCTTGGAAGGCTACACAGACTTTGCAGCTATATGTCAACAGACTCTTCTCCCCTTCAGCTAACTATTTGCACTTACAGTATATATATATACACATATATATCCACCTAGTATGGATTATACATATTATCTATTATCTATCTTGTATTATACACATTTCCATCTCTTTGCCAAAAAAAATCATATGCATTGTAACTTACTTATCGACTTTGCCTGCTCCCCTTATTTCTCTCCCCTACCTAACTGCCAATATAACCTTCAATAGACACTCTCCTGACGCCCTCTTGATCACTTACTGTATTTTTCAACATTTCACTTACGGACACTTTCTTAAACAAATAATGTGTACATACTTAACTTACTCTGACTGTCTCTCTCTCTGCTTCTAGCAAACCTTGGTCTTCCAAGGCACCTCTCGGTCCTAAAGACCTCCTCCCAGACACCATTTTGTAATCTGCCATGCGGTCGGTGTCACACATTTTCATTAGATTTTTCTTACATTCTACAAATTCATCCACACGGCGGCAGCCCTTGAGGGGCTCTATCTTCTTTAATAAGATCTTACGCATATTACAACAAAAACAACAAAAAATAACACGCTCCATAGAATGCATCCCTCTTAATTTTCAAATTGTCAGCCCCTTATATACCGGCAGAACAACCGAGGGTCCCTTCTCCTTATGGAACCAGCCCCATAAAAATGCATCTCTCTGAAATCAAATCGCTAGCCCCATATATAAGGCAAACCGACCGAAAGTCCCTTCTTTCTATGAGACATCTCACAAAATGCATCCCTCTCTGCTAAACCATTAACAACTAACTAAACTAACCTGAGGGTCCCTTCTCTTGTGAGATCAAATGAAAAGTAAGAGAAAAAAAATTCTGCAGATACAACAAACAATCAAACAATCTCCACTATCGCTAAAACGCTACGGACTTTAAAGTACAAATAAACTACAGACTAATTTCTGGGTGAGCCATTGGTGCGCATATCACGGTCAGTGGTCCATGACGGCAAACCCGGAGCCCACACGAGTTACCGTGTAGAACTCTTAACCCAACCCGTCCGGTCACAAACCACAGATAGTCAGTCCTGCTGCAAGACTCGCAGTGTAAAACACAACATAAATATATGTTTGTCTTACCTGGAGTTCTTGTGAGTTGATCAGGCTCGGTTTGCAGTAGGACGGTTTCTCTGTGACGTGGATCCGGGTGAATTGCGCTGTAAGCTCCGGTTTTGTCGCCCCAGTTGGTTGCGCCATTTATGAGGGTTAAAATTCTAAGTGCAGCACCAATCCGGCCCACCCCACTTGCCCCGTTGCCGGCCGTAAGAAGAGACACCACACACAGGAGTCTGGTCTAGCTCCTCACACGGGAGAAAAAACTGCGCACTTTATTACAGATTACATGAGATCTTATACCCTCTGCCCTCTCACCACTAGGGGGTGATGGGCTCATAATCATATATGGGCAGTCCGGATTTCCGCCTTAGACAGTGAGGCGCCTCTGGCTTATACAGAAAATCACGTATTTAATTAACTCCAGTGCAAAGAATTACCCACACAATTCTAAGAAGTCCGGCCTAAGACAGTGAAAATTATGTACATTTGAACATCTTGATATCTTGTTTCTGGGCTTCTGGGAAATCGGCCAAGTACATGCGTCCTTGCGTCTGGTTCGGTATCTTCTCTGAATTTCTAGAACATCTTCTTGCAAAGCCTTGCAAAACCTTGGGATATCTGATTTAAGGCGACGTATTAAGTTTTTTCTCATTTGGAATTGAATAAAACTTGCATATAGGTATAAAAGCATAAAAAACACATATGGCAATATATATATACCCTCACACTCCTATGCAACCTCTGTCTCGCAATCAAGATGTGTCAGCAGCAGCACGTCGCCAGCAGTCGGTGTCGCGCGTCGTGGCAGCACAGCGGTGGGCAAGCGTCAGCAGGCCGTGCTGAAACTACTCAGCTTAGGAGAGAAGAGGCACACGGCCCACGAACTGCTGCAGGGTCTGACAGAGCAGACCGACCGCTGGCTTGCGCCGCTGAGCCTCCAACCGGGCATGGTCGTGTGTGACAACGGCCGTAACCTGGTGGCGACTCTGCAGCTCGGCAGCCTCACGCACGTGCCATGCCTGGCCCACGTCTTTAATTTGGTGGTTCAGCGCTTTCTGAAAAGCTACCCACGCTTGTCAGACCTGCTCGGAAAGGTGCGCCGGCTCTGCGCACATTTCCGCAAGTCCCACACGGACGCTGCCACCCTGCAACATTGGTTTCATCTGCCAGTGCACCGACTGCTGTGCGATGTGCCCACACGGTGGAACTCTACGCTCCACATGTTGGCCAGGCTCTATGAGCAGCGTAGAGCTATAGTGGAATACCAACTCCAACATGGGCGGCGCAGTGGGAGTCAGCCTCCTCAATTCTTTACAGAAGAGTGGGCCTGGTTGGCAGACATCTGCCAGGTCCTTGGAAACTTTGAGGAGTCTACCCAGATGGTGAGCGGGGATGCTGCAATCATTAGCGTCACCATTCCTCTGCTATGCCTCTTGAGAAGTTCCCTGCAAAGCATAAAGGCAGACGCTTTGCGCTCGGAAACAGAGGCGGGGGAAGACAGTATGTCGCTGGATAGTCAGAGCACCCTCCTGTCTATATCTCAGCGCGTTGAGGAGGAGGAGGAGGAGCATGAGGAGGATGAGGAGGAGGGGGAAGAGACAGCTTGGCCCACTGCTGAGGGTACCCATGCTGCTTGCCTGTCATCCTTTCAGCGTGTATGGCCTGAGGAGGAGGAGGATCCTGAAGGTGATCTTCCTAGTCAGGACAGCCATGTGTTGCGTACAGGTACCCTGGCACACATGGCTGACTTCATGTTAGGATGCCTTTCTCGTGACCCTCGCGTTAGACGCATTCTGGCCACTACGGATTACTGGGTGTACACACTGCTCGACCCACGGTATAAGGAGAACCTTTCCACTCTCATACCCGAAGAGGAAAGGGGTTCGAGAGTGATGCTATACCACAGCACCCTGGCGGACAAACTGATGGTAAAATTCCCATCCGACAGCGCTAGTGGCCGAAGGCGCAGTTCCGAGGGCCAGGTAGCAGGGGAGGCGCAGAGATCAGGCAGCATGTACAGCACAGGCAGGGGAACACTCTCTAAGGCCTTTGCCAGCTTTCTGGCTCCCCAGCAAGACTGTGCCACCGCTCCCCAGTCAAGGCTGAGTCGGCGGGAGCACTGTAAAAGGATGGTGAGGGAGTACGTAGCCGATCGCACGACCGTCCTCCGTGACGCCTCTGCCCCCTACAACTACTGGGTGTCGAAGCTGGACACGTGGCCTGAACTTGCGCTGTATGCCCTGGAGGTGCTTGCTTGTCCTGCGGCTAGCGTCTTGTCAGAGAGGGTGTTTAGTGCAGCTGGGGGAATCATCACAGATAAGTGTACCCGCCTGTCAACCGACAGTGCCGACAGGCTTACACTCATCAAGATGAACAAAGCCTGGATTTCCCCAGACTTCTCTTCTCCACCAGCGGACAGCAGCGATACCTAAACAATACGTAGGCTGCACCCGCGGATGGAAGCATTGTTCTCTCTATCACCATCAAAAACGTGGACCTTTTAGCTTCATCAATCTGTGTATAATATTCATCCTCCTCCTCCTGCTCCTCCTCCTGAAACCTGACGTAATCACGCCGAACGGGCAATTTTTCTTAGGCCCACAAGGCTCAGTCATATAATTTTTGTAAACAATTTTTATACGTTTCAATGCTCATTAAAGCGTTGAAACTTGCACCTGAACCAATTTTTATTTTAACTGGGCTGCCTACAGGCCTAGTTACAAATTAAGCCACATTAACCAAAGCGATTAATGGGTTTCACCTGCCCTCTTGGTTGGGCATGGGCAATTTTTCTGATGTACATTAGTACTGTTGGTACACCAATTTTTTGGGGCCCTCGCCTACAGTGTAATCCAATTAATTTTTTGCCCACCTCCATTAAAGCTGACGTTACATCAGCTGTGATGGACACTGCAATGGGATACATTTATGTACAGCCGGTGGGTTCCAGGGAGCCACCCATGCTGTCGGTCCACACGGAGTTGTAACTGCTTGTGTCCACTTCTAAAGAACCCCAGTCTGACTGGGGCATGCAGTGTGGGCCGAAGCCCACCTGCATTTAATCGGACGTTACCTCAGCTGTGATGGGCACTGCAATGGGATACATTTATGTACAGCCGGTGGGTTCCAGGGAGCCACCCATGCTGTCGGTCCACACGGAGTTGTGACTGCATGTGTCCACTTCTAAAGAACCCCAGTCTGACTGGGGCATGCAGTGTGGGCCGAAGCCCACCTGCATTAAACATGACATTACCTCAGCTGTGATGGGCAATGCAATGGGATATTTTTATGTACTGCCGGTGGCTTCCTGGCACCCACCCATGCTGTGGGTCCACAGGGAGTTGTAACTGCATGTGTCAACTTCTAAAGAACCCCAGTCTGACTGGGGCATGCAGTGTGGGCCGAAGCCCACCTGCATTTAATCGGACGTTTGCTCAGCTGTGATGGGCACTGCAATGGGATACATTTATGTACAGCCGGTGGGTTCCAGCGAGCCACCCATGCTGTGGGTGAACACGGAATTCCCATTGCGGAGTTGTACCTGCCTGTGACTATTTATAAAAAACCGCGGTCTGACTGGGGCATGTAGACACCTTGACAGAATGAATAGTGTGTGGCACATAGGTTCCCCATTGCTATGCCCACGTGTGCAGCTCCTGATGGCGGTGGCACAGGATTATATTTCTCATTGCTTCTGTACAGCATTGTGGGCTATCGCCCCGCCCCTTTTAAAGAGGGTCGCTGCCTAGCCGTGCCAACCCTCTGCAGTGTGTGCCTGCGGTTCCTCCTCATGGCAGGCGCACTTATAAATAGACATGAGGGTGGCGTGGCATGAGGGCAGCTGAAGGCTGCACAGGGACAATTTGGTGTGCGCTGTGGACACTGGGTCGTGCAGGGGGGGGGGGTTGGGCAGCATGTAACCCAGTAGAAGTGGCAGCGGAGTGTCATGCAGGCAGTGATTGTGCTTTGCTGGAGGTAGTGTGGTGCTTAGCTAAGGTATGCATTGCTAATGAGGGCTTTTCAGAAGTAAAAGTTGTTGGGAGGGGGGGGGGCACTCTTGCCGCTATTGTGGCTTAATAGTGGGACCTGGGAACTTGAGATGCAGCCCAACATGTAGCTCCTCGCCTGCCCTATCCGTTGCTGTGTCGTTCCCATCACTTTCTTGAATTGCCCAGATTTTCACAAATGGAAACCTTAGCGAGCATCGGCGATATACAAAAATGCTCGGGTCGCCCATTGACTTCAATGGGGTTCGTTACTCGAAACGAACCCTCGAGCATCACGAAAATTTCGTCCTGAGTAACGAGCACCCGAGCATTTTGGTGCTCGCTCATCTCTAGTTGACATCTAAACTTTATGAGACAGTGATGTCACTTTTAGGCTTTCTATTCGCTGCAGCGTTCATGTGGGTAAATAACCCGCATGACTGTTACAACACTTGTTAACAAAAGACTGGAGCGCAGCGGGTGGCAGCAGGGGGAAAAAAAATAAAAATCACAGAAACCAAAGGTGAGTATTGTGTTTATTTTTTTTATACATACTGCATCCTCCAACTGCCACCAGTAACTTGTAAAACCCATTTAAATAGGTTTAATTAAAAAAAAGAATTAGAAACACCATGGGCAGATTTATGAAACTGTCTAAAAGAAAAACTGCCTTAGTTGGCCCTAGCAACCAGTCACAGCTCAGCTTTTATTTTGTATTCTGCTCCAGTAAAATGAAAGCTAGGCTGTGATTGATTGCTAGGGGCAACTAAGACAGTTTGTCTTTTACACAATAATATACTCCCATGTTTTTTCCCAACAAATTATACATTTTTATAGAAAAAATAAAATAAACATATTGCGTATCACAGCATTCATAATGACCCATGCTATAAAAATATTTTGTTTATTATTAGAGATGAGCGAACGCGTTCGTCCGAGCTTGATATTCGTGCGAATATTAGGGTGTTCGGGATGTTCGTTATTCGTAACGAACACCATGCGGTGTTCTGGTTACTTTCACTTCCTTCCCTGAGACGTTAGCGCGCTTTTCTGGCCAATTGAAAGACAGGGAAGGCATTACAACTTCCCCCTGCAACGTTTAAGCCCTATACCACCCCCCTGCTGTGAGTGGCTGGCGAGATCAGGTGTTCGCCTAATATAAAAGTCGGCCCCTCCCGCGGCTCGCCTCAGATGCGGTGTGAGTTAGATGAGGGACAGTGCTGTTTATACCGGAGCTGCTGTAGGGAAAGAATTGGTAGTTAGTGTAGGCTTCAAGACCCCCCAAAGGTCCTTATTAGGGCCACTGATAGCTGTGTGTTGGCTGCTGTTAGCAGTGGCATTTTTTTTTTTCTCAAAATCGCCTCTGCAGACCGTTGCACCTGGTATTAGGGACAGAAGTGCTGCATAGGCAGGGAGAGTGTTAGGAGTGAGTGTAGCCTTCAAGAACCTCAACGGTCCTTTCTAGGGCCATATTTATCCGTGTGCAGTACTGTCCAGGCTGCTGTTAGCTGTGCTGCATTTTTTTTTACTTCTCAAAATCGCCTCTGCAGAGCATTCCACCCTCCATTGATACTGCAGGGAAAGAATTGTATAGGCAGGGCCACAACACAGTTATTATTCATAGAATATACGCAGTGCTGCCTGTTGGTGGGAAAAAACTGAAAACAAATCTATTTGTCCAGCCTCTGTCCGTCCTAACGCCTGTGGAGACGTGTGAGCTGCGTGAAAAACATTGCTAAATCATACGCACCCAGCTACGCTTTACTGCTGGCTTCGCCATTTGCTTTCCTTAATTGGGAAAAAAATACCTGCTCTGCCAGAGTTATAATAACTCTGCTACCCTCACGTTCTGTGACACATAAGCAGGGACACAGCACAGTTATTAAACTTCTCATGTTCATTGAATATACGCAGTGCTGCCTGTTGGTGGGAAAAAACTGAAAACAAATCTATTTGTCCAGCCTCTGTCCGTCCTTACGCCTGTGGAGACGTGTGAGCTGCGTGAAAAACATTGCTAAATCATACGCACCCAGCTACGCTTTACTGCTGGCTTCGCCATTTGCTTTCCTTAATTGGGAAAAAAAATACCTGCTCTGCCAGAGTTATAATAACTCTGCTACCCTCACGTTCTGTGACACATAAGCAGGGACACAGCACAGTTATTAAACTTCTCATGTTCATTGAATATACGCAGTGCTGCCTGTTGGTGGGAAAAAACTGAAAACAAATCTATTTGTCCAGCCTCTGTCCGTCCTTACGGGCGGTGGAGACGTGTGAGCTGCGTGAAGAACAGTGCTAAATCATACGCACCCAGCTACGCTTTACTGCTGGCTTCGCCATTTGCTTTCCTTAATTGGGAAAAAAATACCTGCTCTGCCAGAGTTATAATAACTCTGCTACCCTCACGTTCTGTGACACATAAGCAGGGACACAGCACAGTTATTAAACTTCTCATGTTCATTGAATATACGCAGTGCTGCCTGTTGGTGGGAAAAAACTGAAAACAAATCTATTTGTCCAGCCTCTGTCCGTCCTTACGGGCGGTGGAGACGTGTGAGCTGCGTGAAGAACAGTGCTAAATCATACGCACCCAGCTACGCTTTACTGCTGGCTTCGCCATTTGCTTTCCTTAATTGGGAAAAAAATACCTGCTCTCCAAGAGTTATAATAACTCTGCTACCCTCACGTTCTGTGACACATAAGCAGGGACACAGCACAGTTATTAAACTTAGATAATTCATTCACTAGAGGCAGTGGGGCCTTTCGTTTTCCAAAAAGGGCAAAAATTATATTTGGCCTGCAGTCTTGCGCCAATTTATTTCCTGCCTGTGAAATCAAATCACTGGTAATACAGCATGCTGAGGGGTAGGGGTAGGCCTAGAGGACGTGGACGCGGCCGAGGACGCGGAGGGCCAAGTCAGGGTGTGGGCACAGGCCAAGCTCCTGATCCAGGTGTGTCGCAGCCGACTACTGCGCGATTAGGAGAGAGGCACGTTTCTGGCGTCCCCACATTCATCGCCCAATTAATGGGTCCACGCGGGAGACGGTTATTAGAAAATGAGCAGTGTGAGCAGGTCCTGTCCTGGATGGCAGAAAGTGCTTCGAGCAACCTATCGTCTACCCGCAGTTCTGCGCCGTCCACTGCTGCCAATCCGAATCCTCTGTCTGCTGCTCCTCCTTCCTCCCAGCCTCCTCACTCCACTACAATAACACCTGCTCAGGAGCGGGAGCACTCCCAGGAACTGTTCTCGGGCCCCTGCTTAGATTGGGCAGCAGCGGTTCCTCTCCCACCAGAGGAGTTTATCGTCACTGATGCCCAACCATTCCAAAGTTCCCGGGGTCCGGGGGAAGAGGCTGGGGACTTCCGCCAACTGTCTCAACAACTTTCTGTGGGTCAGGAGGACGATGACGATCAGACACAGTTGTCTTGCAGTGAGGTAGTAGTAAGGGCAGTAAGTCCCAGGGAGCAGCGCACAGAGGATTCGGAGGAAGAGCAGCAGGACGATGAGGTGACTGACCCCACCTGGTGTGCAACGCTTACTCAGGAGGACAGGTCTTCAGAGGGGGAGTCAAGGGCATCAGCAGGGCAGGTTGCAAGAGGCAGTGCGGTGTCCAGGGCCAGGGGTAGAGGCAGGGCCAGACCGAATAATCCACCAAGTGTTTCCCAAAGCGCCCCCTCGCGCCATGCCACCCTGCGGAGGCCGAGGTGCTCTAAGGTCTGGCAGTTTTTCACAGAGACGCCTGACGACCGACGAACAGTGGTGTGCAACCTTTGTCGCGCAAAGCTCAGCCGGGGAGCCAACACCAACAGCCTCACCACCACCACCATGCGCAGACATATGATGGCCAAGCACCCCGCAAGGTGGGACAAAGGCCGTTCACCGCCTCCGGTTTGCACCCCTGCCTCTCCCCCTGTGCCCCAACCTGCCACTGAGATGCAACCCCCCTCTCAGGACACAGGCACTACCGCCTCATGGCCTGCACCCACACCCTCATCTCCGCTGTCCTCGGCCCCATCCAGCAGTGTAGTTCAGCGCACCGTTCAGCCGTCGCTTGCGCAAGTGTTCGAGCGCAAGCGCAAGTACGCCGCCACGCACCCGCACGCTCAAACGTTAACCGTCCGCATAGCAAAATTCATCAGCCTTGAGATGCTGCCGTATAGGGTTGTGGAAACTGAGTCCTTCAAAAGTATCATGGAGGCGGCGGCCCCGCGCTACTCAGTTCCCAGTCGCCACTACTTTTCCCGATGTGCCGTCCCAGCCCTGCACGACCACGTCTCCCGCAACATTGTGCACGCCCTCACCAACGCGGTTACTGCCACGGTCCACTTAACTACGGACACGTGGACAAGCACAGGCGGGCAGGGCCACTACATCTCCCTGACGGCACATTGGGTGAATTTAGTGGAGGCTGGGACAGAGTCAGAGCCTGGGACCGCTCACGTCCTACCCACCCCCAGAATTGCGGGCCCCAGCTCGGTGCTGGTATCTGCGGAGGTGTATGCTTCCTCCACTAAAGCACCCTCCTCCTCCTCCTCCTCCTCTGTCTCACAATCAAGATGTGTTAGCAGCAGCATGTCGCCAGCAGTCGGTGTCGCGCGGTGTGGCAGCACAGCGGTGGGCAAGCGTCAGCAGGCCGTGCTGAAACTACTCAGCTTAGGCGATAAGAGGCACACGGCCCACGAACTGCTGCAGGGTCTGACACAGCAGACCGACCGCTGGCTTGCGCCGCTGAGCCTCCAACCGGGCATGGTCGTGTGTGACAACGGGCGTAACCTGGTGGCGGCTCTGCAGCTCGGCAGCCTCACGCACGTGCCATGCCTGGCCCACGTCTTTAATTTGGTGGTTCAGCGCTTTCTGAAAAGCTACCCACGCTTGTCAGACCTGCTCGTAAAGGCGTGCCGGCTCTGCGCACATTTCCGCAAGTCCCACACGGACGCTGCCACCCTGCGCACCCTGCAACATCACTTTAAGCTGCCAGTGCACCGACTGCTGTGCGACGTGCCCACACGGTGGAACTCTACGCTCCACATGTTGGCCAGGCTCTATGAACAACGTAGAGCTATAGTCGAATACCAACTCCAACATGGGCGGCGCAGTGGGAGTCAGCCTCCTCAATTCCTTTCAGAAGAGTGGGCCTGGTTGGCAGACATCTGCCATGTCCTTGGTAATTTTGAGGAGTCTACCCAGGTGGTGAGCGGCGATGCTACAATCATTAGCGTCACCATTCCTCTGCTATGCATCTTGAGAAATTCCCTGCAAACCATAAAGGCAGCTGCTTTGCGCTCGGAAACGGGGGCGGGGGAAGACAGTATGCCGCTGGATAGTCAGGGCACCCTCCTGTCTATTTCTCAGCGCGTACAGGAGGAGGAGGAGGAGCATGAGGAGGATGAGGAGGAGGGGGAAGAGACAGCTTGGGCCGCTGCTGACGGTACACCGGCTGATTGCCTGTCATCCTTTCAGCGTGTATGGCCTGAGGAGGAGGAGGAGGAGGAGGAGGAGGATCCTGATAGTGATCTTCCTAGTGAAGACAGCCATGTGTTGCGTACAGGTACCCTGGCACACATGGCTGACTTCATGTTAGGATGCCTTTCTCGTGACCCTCGCGTTGCACGCATTCTGGCCACGACGGATTACTGGGTGTACACACTGCTCGATCCACGGTATAAGGAGAACCTGCCCACTCTGATTCCCGAAGAGGAAAGGGGTTCGAGAGTGTTGCTATACCACAGGACCCTTGCGGACAAGCTGATGGTAAAATTCCCAGCCGACAGCGCTAGTGGCAGAAGGCGCAGTTCCGAGGGCCATGTTGCAGGGGATGTGCGTAGATCGAGCAGCATGTACATCCCAGGCAGTGCAACAGTCTTTAAGGGCCTGGCCAGCTTTATGGCTCCCCACCAAGACTGTGTCACCGCTCCCCAGTCACGGCTGAGTCGGCGGGAGCACTGCAAAAGGATGGTGAGGGAGTACGTAGCGGATCGCACGACCATCCTTGGTGACGCCTCTGCCCCCTACAACTACTGGGTGTCGAAGCTGGACACGTGGCCTGAACTAGCCCTGTATGCCCTTGAGGTGCTTGCTTGTCCTGCGGCTAGCGTCTTGTCGGAAAGGGTGTTTAGTGCGGCTGGGGGAATCATCACAGATAAGCGTAGCCGCTTGTCAACCGACAGTGCCGACAGGCTAACACTCATCAAGATGAACAAAGGCTGGATTTCCCCAGACTTCTGTTCTCCACCAGCGGACAGCAGCGATACGTAAGCAATACGTAGGCTGCACCCGCGGATGGAAGCTACGTTCTCTCTCACCATCCAAAACGGGGACATTTCTGCTTCATCAATCTGTGTCTAATATTCCTCCTCCTCCTCCTCCTGCTCCTCCTCCTGAAACCTCACGTAATCACGCTGAACGGGCAATTTTTCTTAGGGCCACAAGGCTCACTCAAATAATTTTTCAGAACAATTTTTATAAGTTTCAATTAGCTTAAAAGCGTTGGAACTTTAACTTGAACCAATTTTTCGTTACACTGGGCTGCCTCCAGGCCTAGTTACCACTTAAGCCACATTAACCAAAGCGATTCACCTGCCATCTTGGTTGGGCATGGCCAATTTTTACTGAGGTACATTTGTACTGTTGGTACACCAATTTTTTGGGGCCCTCACCTACAGTGTAATCATAGTAATTTCTATGTTCTTCGCCTGCACTCATGGTACAGAAAGGTGTGTGGGGTTGGCCTACACTTTAGCTACATAAATGTCACTTGTGCCTTGGCTATACTAAGGCTACTGAAATGGAACTAAGACTGCGCTCCCGCTATACTGCTGCTTCAGAATTGTTACTGGGGCCTGTCTTGAGTGCTACTATTGCTTACATGGAACGAAGACTGCGCTCCCGCTATACTGCTGCTTCAGAATTGTTACTGGGGCCTGTCTTGAGTGCTACTATTGCTTACATGGAACGAAGACTGCGCTCCCGCTATACTGCTGCTTCAGAATTGTTACTGGGGCCTGTCTTGAGTGCTACTATTGCTTACATGGAACGAAGACTGCGCTCCCGCTATACTGCTGCTTCAGAATTGTTACTGGGGCCTGTCTTGAGTGCTACTATTGCTTACATGGAACGGACACGTGGAGAGGACACGTAGTGCCTCAAAAACATCCCCCTCCTCCTCCAACAGGGAAAACATTCTTGGCAAATGCCTTTGCATTGGTTCGTCTGGTGGCAGTCCAAGAATTTCACCTTTACCGACACTACAAGACAGCCCCCCCACCATCCCCCCGCCACGGCCCACTTAATCCTGGCCACATTCCGAAAACCAACAAAATACAACCGTGGTACTAGGTCCGCAGTCACCACCACATTACCACCAACGCGGTTACTGTTAAGGTGCATATAACCACGGACACGTGGAGAGGACACGTAGTGCCTCAAAAACATCCCCCTCCTCCTCCAACAGGGAAAACATTGTTGGCAAATGCCTTTGCATTGGTTCGTCTGGTGGCAGTCCAAGAATTTCACCTTTACCGACACTACAAGACAGCCCCCCCACCATCCCCCCGCCACGGCCCACTTAATCCTGGCCACATTCCGAAAACCAACAAAATACAACCGTGGTACTAGGTCCGCAGTCACCACCACATTACCACCAACGCGGTTACTGTTAAGGTGCATATAACCAGTCTGACTGGGGCATGCAGACACCTTGACAGAATGAATAGTGTGTGGCACATAGGTTCCCCATTGCTATGCCCACGTGTGCAGCTCCTGATGGCGGTGGCACAGGATTGTATTTCTCATTGCTTCTGTACAGCATTGTGGGCTATCGCCCCGCCCCTATTAAAGAGGGTCGCTACCTAGCCGTGCCAACCCTGTGCAGTGTGTGCCTGCGGTCCCTCGTCGTGGCAGACGCACTTCTAAATAGACATGAGGGTGGTGTGGCATAAGGGCAGCTGAAGGCTGCGCAGGGACAGTTTGGTGTGCGCTGTGGGGGGGAGGGGGTGCGGTTGGGCAGCATGTAACTCAGGAGAAGTGTCAGTGGAGTGTCATGCAGGCAGTGATTGTGCTTTGTTGGAGGTAGTGTGGTGCTTAGCAAAGGTATGCCATGCTAATGAGCGCTTTTCAGAAGTAAAAGTTGTTGGGAGGGGGGGGGCCCACTCTTGCCGCTATTGTGGCTTAATAGTGGGACCTGTGAACTTAGGATGCAGCCCAACATGTAGCCCCTCGCCTGCCCTATCCGTCACTGTGTCATTCCCATCACTTTCCTGAATTGCCCAGATTTTCACACATGAAAACCTTAGCGAGCATCGGCGAAATACAAAAATGTTCTGGTCGCCCATTGACTTCAATGGGGTTCGTTGTTCGAAACGAACCCTCGAGCATCACGGGAAGTTCGTTACGAATAACGAACACCCGAACATTTTGGTGTTCGCTCATCTCTATTTATTATCCTGCATGATGATTGGCGTAATAAAAAATACCCCCAAAACAATACCAGAATTGCTGTTTTTGATTTATCCACCTTTAATAAAGGATAATAAAAGGTGATTAAAAAAAAAATCACATTTATCCCAAAATGATACAAATGGAGACCACCACTCATCTCACAATATATAAATTTGGTATCGCAGTAATCACCTACAAACCACCAGTAGAGAGGATCGTCTGATTAATTGTATGTTATACTAAGCTAAGACTGATTTATTCATGTCCCATAATTGCATTGGTGTAACTGTTCTATACTGTCTATTGCCTCTCCTCTCTCTCTCTTGGTTTCTGACGGGTGGCCCCAAGTACAAATTTAGGCCTGCAAATCAAATATGCTGTGGTCTTGTCGGGGGCTCCTGGCCTTGGGAGGAGGATTCCTCCGTGGCTAAATGGACCCTTTCCCTGGCTTCATATGGGCCTATCTTTTCTGTACTGATATGAGCATAGATGGAGGGGGGGGGGGGTTCTCCCTCTTCTTCCTTCTTGCTCTGTCTTTTTCACAGGGCTCCTTCTTTTCTGTTCCTCAGAAGTTGTATGGTGGGCCCACGCCCCCCTTTTCTTGATTGAAATGTTTTGGGGATTCAAACCTGTCCTTGCTTGGGCTGGGTGGTTAGGGTGGGGAGGGAAGTTGGTGTTTATGTACAGTTTGATTTTTGGGTTTCACCCACAACACGACAATCTATATAAGGTGACACAGGTGCCTTGTGCTGGTGTGACCTTCTCGAGTTTTCTTTTAATTCCCTATGGCTGATAAACTTAAACTAATCTCATGGTACATTAGAGGCCTTAATTCTAAAGTAAAAAGAGCATTAGTGTTTAATTTTCTTAAAAATTGCTCCCCCCATATTCTCTTGCTACTGGAGACGCACTTACAGGGTTCTAAGGTTATGGCACTTAAACACATATTTGTCGGCTCAGCCTACCATGCCACATACTTAAATTATGCTAGAGGTGTGACAATCCTGGTGGCTAAATATATACCATTTACCTTTGAAAGATTACATATTGACCCTAATGGACGTTTCCTTCTACTGCAAGGTTCCTTCGGTGGGAAACTCCTTACCATAGTTAGTGTTTATATACCTCCCCGAAGTGTTGCATGATATCATGGCTAAAATGGTGTTCTTGGACGCAGCCCCATTAACCCCTTGAGTGGCGGGTTTCCTACCACCCTGTCGTGCCCACCAGGGCAGGTTTTTTTAAATGGTCTAATCATTGAATTTCAACTAATTTTGCAGTTGCGTCTCAAGAGCCATAACTTTTTCATTTTTCCATTGACATGGCCATATAAGGGCTTGTTTTTTGCGGGACAAGTTGTGATTTTTTTAAACAGGGGGGAGGAAAAAAAAGGAAATGGGGAAAAAAGAAAAAAAGGGGCCATGTCATTAAGGGGTTAAATAATGTATTAACTTCCTTCTCTGGGTCATTACGATGCATGGATACCACATGTGTGATAGTATTTTTGATTTTTTACAAAGTAAAGGGAGACAAGTGTTTTATTATTTTTTTTATAATTTTTTTACTTTTTTATTTTTATTTTTATTTTTTTTTGTCCCTTTAGGGGACTTCAACAGGGACCCATCAGGACCCCTGATCACATTCCGGGGGTCCGATGGTGACAGCCCTTTACATGCTGCAGTGACAGCCCTTTACATGCTGCAGTCACATAGACTGCAGCATGTAAAGGGTTAACATAGAAGAGATCTGAAGTTTTCTCTGATCTCTGCTGTAAGAGCTAGTACCTAGCTGTCCTCTGACAGCTAACAACCAGCTCTCCCTGCCACAGAGACCATCGGCTTGCTTCTGACAAGCCGATGGTCTCTATGGCAACCTGTAAACAAAGCAGGAGATTGCCGGCAGATCGGCAATATCTTCTGCTGGTTTTTCAAAGCCCTTGCTTTGTTCTCTGTGGGTCTGTGCAGGCAGAGCACACTGTCACAGCTTGTGGCATTGTGCTCTGCAGCTCCCATAGTGATACATAGCCTGGAAATCTTCCGGGCTATGTTGCTATGAGCAGTGGAGCTCGTCCCGGAAAATTTCCGGGCGTGCCACTCAAGGGGTTAATACTGATGGGAGATTTTAAACAACTTATGGACCCGGAGCAAGGCCGTCTTTGCCAGACGACCTTGGTGGGAACCCAACTACTGATATGGGCCTTCTCTTACCTGCTGGAGGACATGTGGCATTTGAGACACCCGCAGGATACTGCATACTCTTGCCACTCTGTGTTTCATGGCTCATAGAATAGATTTGTATTTTAGGTCCTCGGAATGTCTTCCCTTGGTGTGTGATGTCTCTTACTTGCCCCGAGATATTTCTGAGGGGGAAGGGAAGGGGCTTGTCCTCCGTGAAAGTCTAATCCTCTATGACTAGATCAACAGGAGGTCTGTATCTATGCTGATCAGGAGGTGGAGACCTATTGGGGGGGTCAATGCTTCTTCGGCATCCGAGTCTGTGGTCTGGGAGGCCTTCAAGGTCTTTAGCAGAGGCTCCTTCACGGTACCTATATCTGTCCATAGAAAGTTCCTACAACAGGCTAGACTTAGCTTGGAATGCTGCCTCTGTGAGGCAGAGGCTTGCTATGCTACAAGCCCCACCAAAGCCAACCAATCTGCACTTAATAATCTACAGAGACAATATAAACTACTACCTCTTGATTACACCAAGAAAAAGCTTCTGTGCTCCAAGCACCGTGACTAAGGGCATAAAAACGGTCCACTATTAGCTTATCTTGCTAGTGAAGACAATATCATACCCCGAATTGTGGCAGTCCGGTATGTGTCCGGAGCCAAGGTCACTGACTCTGAGCTTATCAATAATATTTACTGACTTCTACACAATTTTGTATACTCAATTTCCCCAGGGAAGACCTGAGCACTTACTTCAACACTATTGCATTACCGACATTACCACATAGTAACATGGTATGTTAGGCTGAATGAAGACGATGTCCATATAGTTCAGCCTATTTCCACCCTCTAGTAGATCCAGAGGAAGGCAAAAACCCCAAGAGGCAGAAGACAATTAGCCCATTGTAGTGTGACTATGCTAAATGGGAACTTAGAGCTAGAGGACATAGTAGAGGCTATCCAATCCTTCCCAAACAGAAAATCTCTGGGCCCGGATGGACTCCCTATGAAGTGGTACAGAAGAAACACAGAATTTATAGCCTTGAAACTCCTCGAGTTATATAATAGTATCCTTCGGGATGGGATCTTGCTGGTAACCATGCATGAGGCCCTGATAGTTTTAATCTCCAAACCTGGGAAAGACCCAGGGGACTGTGGCTCATACCGACCCATGTCCCTCCTTAACAACTATATTAAAATTCTAGCAAAAGTACTGGTAATACGCATTAATAGGGCCCTTGATCAATCAGGATTCATGCCAGGCAAGAGTGCGACCATGAGTCTTAGACGTCTTTTCACTAACCTTGCACTAAGTAACTATTGCACTCCAACCAGGGAAAGTGTATGCTGGTCTATATAAACCAAGCTAAGACCTTTGATTCAGTGGAATGGAGATATCTGTGGGAGGTGATGACACGATTTGGTTTTGGGGTGAGCTTCATTAAATGGGTGTAAACACTATACTACCTACCGGTGGCTCGGATACGCACAAACACCTTTATATCTAAGCAGTTCTCCCTGGCTAGAGGAACGCGTCAGGGCTGTCCCCTGTTGCCAGCACTTTTTGCCATTGCAATTGCACTACTAATGATCCAAATCAAAGCATCAACTAAGGTCGCGGGGTTCTGACTGAGAGCATATGTCTCTTCTCACTGGACGCTGTATTCTTCATCTGAAATACTGTGTCCAGTTCTGGGCACCCCAATTTAAAAAAGACTGACAAAATGGAGCAAGTTCAAAGAATAGTTACCAAGATGGTGAACGGCCTGCAAACCAAACCCTATGAGGAACGGTTAAAGGATCTGGGAGTGTTTAGCTTGCAAAAAAGAAGGCTGAGAGGAGACTTATTAGCTGTCTACAAATATCTGAAGGGCTGTCACAGAGCAGAGGGATCAGACCTATTCTTTTTTGCACAAGGAAAGAATAGGAGCAAAGAGATAAAAACTGAAAGAGATCAGACACAGATTAGGGGATATAGAAAACTTTAAAGGTGAGGGTGATCGATGAGTGGAACAGGATGCCACAGGAGGTGGGGACTTCTCCTTCAGTGGAAGTCTTCAAACGGAGGCTGGACAGACATCTGTCTGGGTTGATTTAGTGAGTCCGTTATTGAGCAAAAGATTGGGTCAGATGACCCTGGAGATTCCTTTCAACTCTACAATTCTATGATTCTATTGAGGTCTTGTTGGGTGGTTGGTAGTAACCTTCTATATATTCAGGGTGACAAGTGTTTATTTTATGCTGGACAAGCAGTATTTTATTTTCTGTAGCAGTCTGAATGTAAATGGCTATGTTTTCCTGAGTTTTGATGGACAGCAATAAAGCCCTGCATGAACTGTATCTTGGTGCCACTGTCTCTAATCATAACTTGCCTAACGCGCTGAGCTAGATCCTCCACAGGGTGGCCATCTTTCCTGAGCTACATTTAACAGCATTTAGGCATCCTTCACACGAGCATCATGGCATCGCTGCGAGAAAAAAAACCCCACAGCAATATCACATCGCTGGTCCGTGCGATATCGCTGCGTCTTCTCACGGCAATACTGCGACTTTGTAGCATCACATGTGAGGATTTTCAGGGGGAAGGGGGGGCTTGAAATATAAGCCCTCCTCTGGAAATAAACTGTAGCTGAAGAAAAAAAAAAAAAAAAAAAATATATATATATATATATATATATACACATCACCTCTCCTGCACTGTCTGGGGTGCCGCTGCACCTTCTCCCCGAGTCCTGACAATGTTTCCCTTCTTCATCTTCTGGCCAGGGATTGAAAAATCCCTACTTCTTGGAAGTGCTGGCTGTGATTGGGCGACACTTATCCAATCAAAGCCAGTGCTCGATGAATGGCTGTGATTGAACAAGCGGAAATGCAGGCAGCGAAGCTGCTCCAAAACCCACAGCTCTGGTTTTCCAGCTGAATTCTCGCGGATTTTCAGTGTAGCCAATCTGCAAAAGTTCCACTGGAAATCTGTCCCGTGTGAACACAGCCTAAGTTACAGCAGCTTCATTTTCCATTCAAACAATTGGACATGAGCTGACCCATTGATTTGTACTGGAGACTGTTCTAGGCATGTTCTGTGACCTGTAGCAGAGGTGAATTTTCATGGAAGGGGAGTGTTCTAGGCATGTTCTGTGACCTGTAGCAGAGGTGAATTTTCAGGGAAGGGGAGTAAGTAGTCACAGCTTATCACCAATTATGAATAGTGAATTCTGTGTTATTTTTCAGTATGTTAACGTAATCACTTAATTTAGGTGATACTCAATTAGGTATGCCTAATTATTATTACTATCAGAGAAAAAAATTTGAAACAGTTAAGATAGTGTCTCAAGATTCTTTTTTGAAGCATGTTTATTAAGAACATCTGATATAATAAACTTAGTTCTGACATAAGTTGATCATGAGCCCACATTCCCCCCTAAAAATCAAAATATAATAAGCATTTCACAGTGGATTTCTTATCAGTAATACTCTAGTCAACAGCACTTTTGTTTCTGGTGTGTGATACATCAATTCTTAGGAATTTTGTGTGTAAAATCCAAATTTGCCTTGGAAATGAATGATGTGTCATTTGAGGTTTTTATATAATTAATTTTTTTTTTCTATTTTTAAAAGGTTTTTTGTGTTTGTGCTCTCCTTTTCTGGTGAATTATGTATATAAAATTAAATCAGTGATTATGCAAAACTCTTTATTTGTATGTAATACGCAGTTGATGAAGTTTTAAAAATGGTCACTACAAAACACTGTAGTTGTGTGGGAAGGGTACTGGCACTAGCCTATAGAGAGAGGCATTGCTCTTTAGTGTGTTTTGGTGCCTGTATAAAGCACTTCTCTTCATTGTTACCTCGGCGTATCAGTATTTTTTGAGTTTCAATCATTTGAAAAATGTTTCCCAAATTGAGCAATGGAAAGCTAAAAGAGGGTATATTTATAGGACCACAAATCAGAAAATTACTGCAAGATCCAACCTTTGATACTAAACTCACAAATCTCAAATTAGCTGCTTGGTCCTCTTTTAAAGCGACTGTGCATGGCTTTTTGGGCAGACAGTAACTATGTATCCATAGTAAATGATCTATTGGACAGCTACAAGAATAAGGGTTGGAGATAGAGATGCACACTCTGTAAGGTCAGTTACTCAAGTGAGCATCGCTCTTCTCGAGTAACTGCCTTCTTGTCCGAGCGTGCTCGGGGGGGGGGGCAGCGGAGGTGAGCGGAGGCGGCAGGGGGTAGCGGGTGGGGGGGGAGAGATTTCTCTCACTCTCCCCCCTGCTGCCCCCCTGAGCACGCTCGGACAAGAAGGCAGTTACTCGAGAAGAGCGATGCTTGCTCAAATAAATGACCTTACCGAGCGTGCTCGCTCATCTCTAGTTGTAGAATGTTTCTAAAAATTAATTTTTTACATTCACCTTTTGATTTCTTACTGGAAAATTTGGGTACCTTCAGCTTGAACATTGCAATATGTAAATCTTAGAGCTTTTGATGGTCTCACGTTCACAAATACATTACCAGAAAAACATTACTGAGTTCTGGGTGTAATTTTTTTTGTATTTGAAACCAGTCAATATTTGCCAATACTGTATTATTGTCTCTGTATCAGTGCTGTGTATCTTAGAAATGTGATGTGATAGATGAATCTGGTTCTTCCACTGAATTCAGCACCCCAAAATTAGGTGAATCAACCTGTTTGCAAACTAGAAACAGAAAAAAAGTTTACATTTGTTGAGTAGTGTAATTAAAGGTTTTAGATGAATACATAAATGGAAAAGGGAGCTGAAAACTTTTATTAGCAAGCAAACCTTACAAGTAGAAAACTCCGGGATCTAATCCAGTTCTTAAAACAGTGATACATTTTATGTTTTTTGTAGAAATCATACCCAAAATACGGAAGTATGAAGCAGAAGTCAGGAGATTCAAGGAGATGAAACTGAAAGGAGAAGACACAGATTGGACGTTAGGAAAAACTTTTTGACAGTGGGGGTGATCAGTGAGTGGAACAGGTTGCCATGGGAGGTGGTGGAGTTCTATGGTTAGGCTCTCTATTTTCTTTATTATAAACAGAGGATTCATGCTCTAATTTGTTAGGAAAAAAAGATTCTCTTATCAGAAACTTACCACAAACTTTCTTGCCAAAAAGAAGGCTGAGAGGAGACTTAATAGCTGTCTACAAATATCTGAAGGGCTGTCACAGTGCAGAGGGATCAGCCCTATTCTCATTTGCACAAATAAAGACTAAAAGCAATTGAATGAAACTGAATGGGAGGAAACACAGATTAGATATGTCACTGATGATGGTCAATCGGAGAAACAGGTTGCCATGGGAGGCGGTGAGTTCTCCTTCAATGGAAGTCTTCAAACAGAGGCTGGACAGACATCTGTCTAGGATGATTTAGTGATCCTGCATTGAGCAGGGGGTTGGCCCAATGACCTTGGAGGTTCCTTCCAACTCTATGATTCTATGATTCTTTGGGAAGGTCAGCAGGCCATTTTTTAATAAAAATCTATAGAGCTTGAAATAATTAGAAACACTGTCACATATCTTATAAATATAGCAGCAAAGGCACTCGCCTCAGCATCGGTACGCATTTAAAGGGAATCTGTTACCAGGTTTTTGCTGTTCGAAACACCGGCAGCATAAACCTAGGACAGGGCACTCCAAACCCGGCTCAGTGTGTAATGTGCTCCTCAAAACCTTGCTACAACATCTCCTGTGATCTATGAACTGATTGGTTAACAGGGAGGTGTTTCCTCTAGCCAGCCAGTCAGCCATGATGGAAGTGTATTTATTCTGGGCACTTCTCTACATGAGCGTCGGTTATTTTCCTGCTTGAGGTGTTTGGTGAGGCAGCAGATTCAGGTTAGCTAAGTACCTGTGGTTATTTATTCTGTGTGGGGCTTATTTACTTCTACTAAACACTGTGTTATTTACATTGTACTTTCCATCTGCATAAAACATCTTTTCTATCCTCCATCTAGGTAAACACTAGGTCCCCTAAGCTCCAGACGTGGGGCCACGCCAAGGGGGCAATTGCCCTGCTGCTAGATAGAGTCTGCCATACCAAAGTTGGTTAGTGACAGCTTTCCCATCCCCATATTTCTATTACCGTTATTTGCTCTATTTTGTGTTCCCCACATTTTGGCGATAGAATGCATCTCTATATTGGTTCATTGAGGAGAATAATTTGGTCTTTGTCTGACGTCTTGGTGACTTCCGTGAGTGACACCATTCTTGTGCCTTGTACAAAGTAAGCAGTATTCTGAAGCACTGCAACATTTCAAGATAAACATACATTGACGTTTTATGTGGAATGGAGCTTTGAGCTATGGCGGTGGACCGAGCTGGCCTCTCCCTGCCTTCATCGTCTGAAGTGACAGCTCTCTCACTTTACATTGTTAATGAAATGAATATTTTTTACAGTATGCTCCTTCCACTTTGTATGCTTCTGCCTCTGTCTATGTTTTGTACTTTTCCTTTAACATGTTTTGCAGAAATGTACTAAAGAATAAGATGGAGCTCAGTCATTAGAACATTCCAAGGTCCGAGATTGAGAAAGCAGACTAGATTGCCTAGTTTGTAGGGCCCTGTTCTCATTTTTACCTAAACAATTTATTGTGTGTTTGTTTGGCATTTTAGATGTTAAATTCTTTATTTTTCATATTCATATTTTATGTTTTAGTTTATGAATAGAGATGAGCGAGCGTACTCGCTAAGGCAAACTACTCAAGCGAGAAGTGCCCAATGCGAGTACCTGCCCACTTGTCTCAAAAGATTCAGGTGTCAGTGGGGGGCGGGGAGTGGCGGGGGAGAGCGGGGAAGAACGGGGGGGGGGGGAGATCTCTCTCTCACTCTTTCCACCCCGCTCCCCCCTGCTCACTCCCGCGACTTACCACTCTCCCCCGCCGGCACCCGAATCTTTAGAAACGAGCGGGCAGGTACTCGCATAAGGCACTACTCGCTCGAGTAGTTTGCCTTAGCGAGTATGCTCGCTCATCTCTATTTATGAACCAATGGTGATAAATGAATTACAATAAATTTGAATTATTATAATTGAGGAATATGCCTCTATAAAATATCTGCTGCCTGTCAGCATAAGTGGAGATGTTGCAGTGGATATGAGAAGAAGCTATATGGTGTGTGGAGTTGTGATATATAAAAGTGAAAGATTATTGTTTAAAAAGAGTCACAAATGAGAGTAGTTGAGTGAAAAAGGTTGATTATTTGAAGTGATGAATGGGGAGTATTTGCTGCATGATTGTGCTGCGATCCCTCCTGGCTGATTCCTCCCGTATCCCCAAAGGGGGACGTTTTCTCATACATAGTATGAGTGTATGTGTTGTATATGAGATGTGAATGATTGAGCTAAAAAGTTTCAAATGAGATCAAAAGAATCAGACATGTTACTGAATTCATAGGGGTAGAGCTAGATGATGTAAGAGGAAGGTGGGTAAGAAATCTCTCCTCACAAAAAGAGCGGAATTCAGATCCGCCCCTGGACATGAGCCCTAAGTGTGGAGCATGTAAATATGCTTTAAAAAGAAATCATTTTGAGAGCAATGATAAAAAAAACTCAAATTTAATATAAATACCTTCATTAATTGCAACACTATGAACTTAATTTATATAATATTATGCACAGTGTAGTTTAATGTATGTTGGATGTACCACTAGAAAATTGAAGGTCTGCATCATGGACCACATTAGAAATATCAATAATGGCGATATAAATAGCTCTGGAGTGGTGAAGCATTTTTTAGAAATCATCAGTATTTTTCATTCTTTGATATTGAACAAGTAGGATTCACTAAAGAACAGGTTGTGAGTAAAAAAAATGGTACTTAAATAAGAAGCGTTTTGAGTATTCTAGGGTTAAATCTAAAAACAGATCTAATGTTTATATACAGAAATTTTTCATCCCCCTATCTTTTATATAAGGAAAGAGCAGTATAAGGCTGGATTCACATGGGCGTATATCGGACAGGTTTACATTGGTTTACAATGCATCAGTGCACATGAGTGTATTTCTGTGGCATAAAAGCGCCTGGCCAGCGAAGTGCATTTTGGCTGGGCGCTTTTACACAGGTGGCAGCTGCATAGTCTTCTATGGGAGCCTATGACAGCTGCTGGAGAAGGGAGGTGGGAGGGAGTTCAGCAGCGTGACTGCTAAACTCCCACCCCCTTCCCCACTCCTCTCCACCCCTTGCCGGCTGTTTTCAATGGGAGGGGGCAGGATGGTGTGGAGCTAAGCTCTGCCCCCTCTCATTGCTTGCTGCGACAAGAGGCGGAGAAGGGCCGGGAGCTCAGCACACTAGCTCCCGTCCCATCCCGACTCCTCCCCTTGCCGAGAGCCAGCAAGGGGGAGGGAAGGGGAGGAACAGCTTAGCAGGGCTAAACTGTCTCCCCCCACCCAACGGCATTGCGGGCTTGGGCCGTCTGAACGGGTGCACAAACGTTAGCATTGTGAGCCTGTTTACGCATTTCTTCGGTGCCGGCAGGCGCACATAAAAATGCCAACGGCCATGTGAATAAACCCTAATATGGAGTATAGGAAGTTTTTTTGTGTGTATTATTTTTTTTTCTTCTTTTAATGAATATTGGCTGTCATTCTTTATAGATTTAATAGTATGGAATTAGCATGCAGTCATTGATTGAATAGAGCACACAGTACTTGTGCACATGACGTTTTGTGGAATTTAACACAGAGGTAGGCTGCCATTCACAGCGGGATACAGCTGATACTATTGTTTCAGCTGTATCCCACTCCCTGATCAAAGGCTGAGTATGAAGAACAGACCGGTCCAGCTCTGTTCTCCATATCTGGCATGGAGCGCTCGGCTGTATAACAGCCAGGCGCTCTGTGCAGAAAACCTCTGGATGCAGAAGACAAGCGGGGACACCTTAGCAGCAGCAGAGCTCCTGGCCTTGCAACCTCACTCCTCCATGTCCAAGCCACGCCCCCCCCCCGCCTCAGTTTTTTTCTTACTCTCATGCCGTGCAGGATAAAAAGTGTGCTCAATTTGTTGCAAGAGACAGATACAGCGATACTAAATATGTGGATTTTAATTTTATTTATACTAATAGGAGAAAAAGCACAAAAAAGGGGTTTTTTTACATTTTTCTTTTTTTTTACACTATTTTTAACCTTTTTTAAAATACATTTTATGTCCATATAGGTTGGAATTATTGTAATTGAGGCATGTGCCTCTATAAAAACTGCTGCCTGTCAATAAAACTTTTGATCATATATCCAGTTGTATTTGTGGTTTATCAGTTATTTTCGGTCCCAAATATACTTCTTACTGAATTTGGACCCCAGAAGCATACCATATAGCAAATAGTTTTTATTTGCGCTAACAGCACAAGAGTAGAGCTGTCAATCTACATTGGCCAGGGCAGTCCACCCCATGACTCTGAGGTCCATTCTGAGTCAAACTTCCAAGTATGTTTATTCTGAAATACTGTAGCATTTCAAAATAAAACATATGGACTGATGATGAGGGGAAGGGTATTATATAAAGGGGAAACTTCGGGTACTTATTTAATTATTAAGGTAGGTACCATGTAACACCATTTCTATCTCGAAAGCATTTTGAAAAATACTTCTTTTTAAATCACAGCTGTAATCAAGAAAGAAGTGTCTTTAAAAAGAAAAATAAAAGAAGTGTTTTTACGGAGCTTTGCTGTTGCTATTTAAGCCGTTTGACTCATGGTCAGCCTGAGCATCTAAGAACCTTCAAGCTAAAGCGGAGAAAACACTACTTACTAGCCCGTTAAAAATAACATTGTTTTATGTATTTCGGAATTTGTTTATAGATAGCCCGGATTATTTTATTCCTCAAAAAGCACAGGAAAGATCAGTTGATGTTACATTTACTTTCTGAGAGAAAACAGATCTGAAATAGTAAATTAAAATTCGGCCTTCTCAACATCATTTTTTTTATTGCTTTTGGCCTCTGTTGCAAGCCTCAATTCATTACTAGCTTTAGCTTTTCTGACACTTTCCCTACAGTTTCTGAAGACTGCTTTCTATTCTTCTTTAGATATGTCCCCCTCTTTCCATTTGATAAAACATTTTTTATTCCTTTTTAGCATGTGTTTAAGTTTTGTGTTCACCCTGACATGGAAACTACATGTGTGTAGCCACACATTGAATGGCATTGTATTCCGCATGCTGTGCACCCCCTTAAAGGAGAAGAAAACAAAAGAAGCAAATAGAAACACAATATTAAAACATGATTGATACAATTTTAAACTACAGAAAGAAAGGCATATTGATCACCCGTTTTCAAAATATATAACTTGGCGGTTGTACACAGGCTATATTACTTGTGATGTGATGAAAGTACAAGTTTATTTCAGATTAAAATTAATTAAAAACAAAATGACAGCGGTATTTAAATGGTTAGCAGCCGCATTTGGAGCTATCAGGCTGTGGCTGCTGCATCAAGGTGTCCGCTGTTTAAGATACCTGCCACGCCTCTCGAACCTTCCCCATACAAGCCCTATGCACGTTCAACATATATGTACATCGGATGTCACCAAGGTGTTATTGTACCATATTCATGGTATTCATACTGCTGTAAACACAAAATGTTATTATTCTGCGGGTTAATACAATTACAATAATACCAAATATATATAGTTTTTGCCCTGTTTTACAACTTTTAAAAATTACAAAGCTTTTTTTAAAATTTGCTCTGGTCGCCATATTTTGATCGCTATAACTTCTTTATTTTTCTCCTCATTGAGCTATGTTGGGGCTTGGTTTTTTGCAAGATGAGCTATTGTTTTGTATTGGCACCATTTGGGGGTCATTTTATGACTTTTTGATCACCTTTACTCCATTTTGTTGAAAAGGTGGTGTGGGAGGGGGGTCAACAAAATTAGCAATTCTGAAATTTGTGTAATTTTTAAAATTTTCTTTTTGACAGGGTAGGTAAATAACTAGATATTTTAATAGTTCTGACTTTTATGGACACAGCAATACCAATAAACTTCAACTCTATCATTGGTTAACTTTTTACTTGAAAAAAGTGGAAAGCATTTGCCACGGTAGCTGTTCAGCAGCCCACAATAGTCTTGCTACTAACCGCAACTACTAAGGGGTTAAACACCCACAATCAAAATTATTTTTTATCCTGACCTTTCCAGATGGATCTAAGCTATATACCACAGTTGGCAGCTTCCCTGTGGGGAGCAGGCTTCACTCCTGATACATGCAATCTCTTCTTCTGATTGAATAAGCTTTTTAACCCCTTAAGGACTCTGCTCTTTTTATAATGTACTGACAAACTTCTAAATAGAGTGAAATGAAAAAAAACAACTAAATTCCGTCATCTTTGGGGAGCTTTGTTTCAACAGTGTACATACTGCAGTAAAAATGACGAAATAACTTTACTTTATGAATCAGTACAATTACTACGATACCAAATTTGTACATATTTTTAGTGCTGTACTACTTTTAGGGCTTGTTCAGACGAGTGCTGTTTTCGCGCTGCTATAAGATTGCATGAATGGGTGATTACAAGCTCCATGAAGTCGCTCATACACACGATCCGAGGCACGTGCTGCATGCTTTGAAGCCTCCCATAGGAGCCTATCTTTGTGTGCACGTCGGAGCCGACATGCGAGTTTGCACTTGCATATCCCATCTTTGTTAGATGCACTGATTTAGCGCATCTAACAATCGTCCATGTAAATGCTTCTATAGGAACCTATATAAGCGCGTTTTGAGCGCTGCTTAGCAGCACTCAAAACACGCTCATCTGAACGAGCCCTTAAAATATAAAATATCTTTGAAAAAAAAATTAATTATTTTCTGCCGCCATCTTCTGACAGTCACAACTTTTTCATTTTTCCGCTGACATAGTTGTACAAGGGCTCATTTTTTGCAGAACATCCTGTTGTTTCTATCAGTTTTGGAGTACATATGACTTTTTGATCGCTTTTATTACAGGGTGACCAAGGGTAAATAATAGGTTACTTTGATAGATTGGATGTTTATTAGAGATGAGCGAACGTGTTCTTCCGAGCTTGATATTCGTGCGAATATTAGGGTGTTCGTGATGTTCGTTATTCGTAACGAACACCATGCGGTGTTCGGGTTACTTTCACTTCCTTCCCTGAGACGTTAGCGCGCTTTTCTGGCCAATTGAAAGACAGGGAAGGCATTACAACTTCCCCCTGTGACGTTCAAGCCCTATACCACCCCCCTGCAGTGAGTGGCTGGGGAGATCAGGTGTCCGCCGAATATAAAAGTCGGCCCCTCCCGCGGCTCGCCTCAGATGCCGTGTGAGTTAGATGAGGGACAGTGCTGTTTGTACCGGAGCTGCTGTAGGGAAAGAATTGGTAGTTAGTGTAGGCTTCAAGACCCCCCAAAGGTCCTTATTAGGGCCACTGATAGCTGTGTGTTGGCTGCTGTTAGCAGTGGCAATTTTTTTTTTCTCAAAATCGCCTCTGCAGAGCGTTGCACCCGGCATTAGGGACAGAAGTGCTGCATGGGCAGGGAGAGTGTTAGGAGTGAGTGTAGCCTTCAAGAACCTCAACGGTCCTTTCTAGGGCCATATTTAACCGTCTGCAGTACTGTCCAGGCTGCTGTTAGCTGTGCTGCATTTTTTTTTACTTCTCAAAATCGCCTCTGCAGAGCATTGCACCCTCCATTGATACTGCAGGGAAAGAATTGTGTAGGCAGGGCCACAACACAGTTATTATTCATTGAATATACGCAGTGCTGCCTTTTGGTGGAAAAAAATGGAAAATATTTCTATTTGTCCTGCCTCTGTCCGTCCTAAGGGCGGTGGACACGTGTCGGCTGCGTGTGCAACCTTTAAAAATCAGACGCACCCAGCTACGGTTTACTGCTGGCTTCGCCATTTGCTTTCCTTAATTGGGAAAAAAAATACCTGCCCTGCCACAGTTAATAACTCTGCTACCCTCACGTTCTGTGACACATTAGCAGGGACACAGCACAGTTATTAAACTTCTCATGTTCATTGAATATACGCAGTGCTGCCTTTTGGTGCAAAAAAACGAAAAATATTTCTATTTGTCCTGCCTCTGTCCGTCCTAAGGGCGGTGGACACGTGTGAGCTGCGTGTACAACGTTAAAAAATCAGACGCACCCAGCTACGGTTTACTGCTGGCTTCGCCATTTGCTTTCCTTAATTGGGAAAAAAAATACCTGCTCTGCCACAGTTAATAACTCTGCTACCCTCACGTTCTGTGACACATTAGCAGGGACACAGCACAGTTATTAAACTTCTCATGTTCATTGAATATACGCAGTGCTGCCTTTTGGTGCAAAAAAACGGAAAATAATTCTATTTGTCCTGCCTCTGTCCGTCCTAAGGGCGGTGGACACGTGTGAGCTGCGTGTACAACGTTAAAAAATCAGACGCACCCAGCTACGGTTTACTGCTGGCTTCGCCATTTGCTTTCCTTAATTGGGAAAAAAAATACCTGCTCTGCCAGAGTTAATAACTCTGCTACCCTCACGTTCTGTGACACATTAGCAGGAAAACAGCACAGTTATTAAACTTAGATTATACATTCACTAGAGGCAGTGGGGCCTTTCGTTTTCAAAAAAGGGAAAAAATTATATTTGGCCTGCAGTCTTGCGCCAATTTAATAGCTGCCTGTGAAATCAAATCACTGGTAATACAGCATGCTGAGGGGTAGGGGTAGGCCTAGAGGACGTGGACGCGGCCGAGGACGCGGAGTGCCAAGTCAGGGTGTGGGCACAGGCCGAGCTCCTGATCCAGGTGTGTCGCAGCCGACTGCTGTGCGATTAGGAGAGAGGCACGTTTCTGGCGTCCCCACATTCATCGCCCAATTAATGGGTCCACGCGGGAGACGGTTATTAGAAAATGAGCAGTGTGAGCAGGTCCTGTCCTGGATGGCAGAAAGTGCTTCGAGCAACCTATCGTCAACACGCAGTTCTGCGCCGTCCACTGCTGCAAATCCGAATCCTCTGTCTGCTGCTTCTCCTTCCTCCCAGCCTCCTCACTCCACTACAATGACACCTGCTCAGGAGCGGGAACACTCCCAGGAACTGTTCTCGGGCCCCTGCTTAGATTGGGCAGGAGTGGTTCCTCTCCCACCAGAGGAGTTTATCGTCACTGATGCCCAACCATTCGAAAGTTCCCGGGGTCCGGGGGAAGAGGCTGGGGACTTCCGCCAACTGTCTCAACAACTTTCTGTGGGTGAGGAGGACGATGACGATCAGACACAGTTGTCTTGCAGTGAGGTAGTAGTAAGGGCAGTAAGTCCGAGGGAGCAGCGCACAGAGGATTCGGAGGAAGAGCAGCAGGACGATGAGGTGACTGACCCCACCTGGTGTGCAACGCTTACTCAGGAGGACAGGTCTTCAGAGGGGGAGTCAAGGGCATCAGCAGGGCAGGTTGCAAGAGGCAGTGCGGTGGCCAGGGGTAGAGGCAGGGCCAGACCGAATAATCCACCAACTGTTTCCCAAAGCGCCCCCTCGCGCCATGCCACCCTGCAGAGGCCGAGGTGCTCTAAGGTCTGGCAGTTTTTCACAGAGACGCCTGACGACCGACGAACAGTGGTGTGCAACCTTTGTCGCGCAAAGCTCAGCCGGGGAGCCAACACCAACAGCCTCACCACCACCACCATGCGCAGACATATGATGGCCAAGCACCCCACAAGGTGGAACGAAGGCCGTTCAGCGCCTCCGGTTTGCACCCCTGCCTCTCCCCCTGTGCCCCAACCTGCCACTGAGATGCAACCCCCCTCTCAGGACACAGGCACTACCGTCTCCTGGCCTGCACCCACACCCTCACCTCCGCTGTCCTCGGCCCCATCCAGCAGTGTAGTTCAGCGCACCGTCCAGCCGTCGCTTGCGCAACTGTTGGAGCGCAAGCACAAGTACGCCGCCACGCACCCGCACGCTCAAACGTTAACCGTCCGCATAGCAAAATTCATCAGCCTTGAGATGCTGCCGTTTAGGGTTGTGGAAACGGAGTCCTTCAAAAGTATCATGGAGGCGGCGGCCCCGCGCTACTCAGTTCCCAGTCGCCACTACTTTTCCCGATGTGCCGTCCCAGCCCTGCACGACCACGTCTCCCGCAACATTGTACGCGCCCTCACCAACGCGGTTACTGCCACGGTCCACTTAACTACGGACACGTGGACAAGCACAGGCGGGCAGGGCCACTACATCTCCCTGACGGCACATTGGGTGAATTTAGTGGAGGCTGGGACAGAGTCAGAGCCCGGGACCGCTCACGTCCTACCCACCCCCAGAATTGCGGGCCCCAGCTCGGTGGTGGTATCTGCGGAGGTGTATGCTTCCTCCACTAAAGCACCCTCCTCCTCCTCCTCCTCCTCTGTCTCGCAATCAAGATGTGTTAGCAGCAGCATGTCGCCAGCAGTCGGTGTCGCGCGGTGTGGCAGCACAGCGGTGGGCAAGCGTCAGCAGGCCGTGCTGAAACTACTCAGCTAAGGCGATAAGAGGCACACGGCCCACGAACTGCTGCAGGGTCTGACACAGCAGACCGACCGCTGGCTTGCGACGCTGAGCCTCCAACCGGGCATGGTCGTGTGTGACAACGGCCGTAACCTGGTGGCGGCTCTGCAGCTCGGCAGCCTCACGCACGTGCCATGCCTGGCCCACGTCTTTAATTTGGTGGTTCAGCGCTTTCTGAAAAGCTACCCACGCTTGTCAGACCTGCTCGTAAAGGCGTGCCGGCTCTGTGCACATTTCCGCAAGTCCCACACGGACGCTGCCACCCTGCGCACCCTGCAACATCACTTTAAGCTGCCAGTGCACCGACTGCTGTGCGACGTGCCCACACGGTGGAACTCTACGCTCCACATGTTGGCCAGGCTCTATGAACAACGTAGAGCTATAGTCGAATACCAACTCCAACATGGGCGGCGCAGTGGGAGTCAGCCTCCTCAATTCCTTTCAGAAGAGTGGGCCTGGTTGGCAGACATCTGCCATGTCCTTGGTAATTTTGAGGAGTCTACCCAGGTGGTGAGCGGCGATGCTACAATCATTAGCGTCACCATTCCTCTGCTATGCATCTTGAGAAATTCCCTGCAAACCATAAAGGCAGCTGCTTTGCGCTCGGAAACGGGGGCGGGGGAAGACAGTATGCCGCTGGATAGTCAGGGCACCCTCCTGTCTATTTCTCAGCGCGTACAGGAGGAGGAGAAGGAGGATGAGGAGGAGGGGGAAGAGACAGCTTGGCCCGCTGCTGACGGTACACCGGCTGATTGCCTGTCATCCTTTCAGCGTGTATGGCCTGAGGAGGAGGAGGAGGAGGATCCTGAAAGTGATCTTCCTAGTGAAGACAGCCATGTGTTGCATACAGGTACCCTGGCACACATGGCTGACTTCATGTTAGGATGCCTTTCTCGTGACCCTCGCGTTGCACGCATTCCTGCCACGACGGATTACTGGGTGTACACACTGCTCGATCCACGGTATAAGGAGAACCTGCCCACTCTGATTCCCGAAGAGGAAAGGGGTTCGAGAGTGTTGCTATACCACAGGACCCTTGCGGACAAGCTGATGGTAAAATTCCCAGCCGACAGCGCTAGTGGCAGAAGGCGCAGTACCGAGGGCAAGGTAGCAGGGGATGTGCGTAGATCGAGCAGCATGTACATCCCAGGCAGTGCAACAGTCTTTAAGGGCCTGGCCAGCTTTATGGCTCCCCACCAAGACTGTGTCACCGCTCCCCAGTCAAGGCTGAGTCGGCGGGAGCACTGTAAAAGGATGGTGAGGGAGTACGTAGCGGATCGCACGACCATCCTCGGTGACGCCTCTGCCCCCTACAACTACTGGGTGTCGAAGCTGGACACGTGGCCTGAACTAGCGCTGTATGCCCTGGAGGTGCTTGCTTGTCCTGCGGCTAGCGTCTTGTCGGAGAGGGTGTTTAGTGCGGCTGGGGGAATCATCACAGATAAGCGTAGCCGCTTGTCAACCGACAGTGCCGACAGGCTAACACTCATCAAGATGAACAAAGGCTGGATTTCCCCAGACTTCTGTTCTCCACCAGCGGACAGCAGCGATACGTAAGCAATACGTAGGCTGCACCCGCGGATGGAAGCTACGTTCTCTCTCACCATCCAAAACGGGGACATTTCTGCTTCATCAATCTGTGTCTAATATTCCTCCTCCTGCTCCTCCTCCTGAAACCTCACGTAATCACGCTGAGCGGGCAATTTTTCTTAGGGCCACAAGGCTCACTCAAATAATTTTTCTGAACAATTTTTATAAGTTTCAATGCGCTTAAAAGCGTTGGAACTTTAACTTGAACCAATTTTTCGTTACACTGGGCTGCCTCCAGGCCTAGTTACCACTTAAGCCACATTAACCAAAGCGATTCACCTGCCATCTTGGTTGGGCATGGCCAATTTTTACTGAGGTACATTAGTACTGTTGGTACACCAAATTTTTGGGGCCCTCACCTACAGTGTAATCATAGCAATTTGTATGTTCCTCACCTGCACTCATGGTACAGAAGTGTGTGTGGGGTTGGCCTACACTTTAGCTACATAAATGTAACTTGGGCCTTGGCTATACTAAGGCTACTGAAATGGAACTAAGACTGCGCTCCCGCTATACTGCTGCTTCGAAATTGTTACTGGGGCCTGTCTTGAGTGCTACTATTGCTGACATGGAACGAAGACTGCGCTCCCGCTATACTGCTGCTTCGGAATTGTTACTGGGGCCTGTCTTGAGTGCTACTATTGCTGACATGGAACGAAGACTGCGCTCCTCCTATAATGCTGCTACTGATATGTTAGTGGGGCCTGTCCTAATGCTACGGCTGAAATGTTACGAATTCTGGGCTCTGCCTATACCGCTGCTAATGGTATGTCTCTGGGGTGTGGAAACAGAGGCTTCCCAAAGACATGATGGCGGCGAGGCCATTTCCCACCAACGCGGTTACTGTAAAGTTGCATATAACCACGGACACGTGGAGAGGACACGTAGTGCCTCAAAAACATCCCCCTCCTCCTCCAACAGGGAAAACATTCTTGGCAAATGTCTTTGCATTGGTTCGTCTGGTGGCAGTCCAAGAATTTCACCTTTACCGACACAACAAGAGAGCCCCCACACCATCCCCCCGCCACGGCCCACTTAATCCTGGCCGCATTCCGAAAACCAACAAAATACAACCGTGCTACTAGGTCCGCAGTCACCACCACATTACCACCAACGCGGTTACTGTAAAGGTGCATATAACCACCGACACGTGGAGAGGACACGTAGTGCCTCAAAAACATCCCCCTCCTCCTCCAACAGGGAAAACATGCTTGGCAAATGTCTTTGCATAGGTTCGTCTGGTGGCAGTCCAAGAATTTCACCTTTACCAACACAACAAGAGAGCCCCCACACCATCCCCCCGCCACGGCCTACTTAATCCTGGCCGCATTCCGAAAACCAACAAAATACAACCGTGCTACTAGGTCCGCAGTCACCACCACATTACCACCAACGCGGTTACTGTAAAGGTGCATATAACCACGGACACGTGGAGAGAACACGTAGTGCCTCAAAAACATCCCCCTCCTCCTCCAACAGGGAAAACATTCTTGGCAAATGTCTTTGCATTGGTTCGTCTGGTGGCAGTCCAAGAATTTCACCTTTACCGACACAACAAGAGAGCCCCCACACCATCCCCCCGCCACGGCCCACTTAATCCTGGCCGCATTCCGAAAACCAACAAAATACAACCGTGCTACTAGGTCCGCAGTCACCACCACATTACCACCAACGCGGTTACTGTTAAGGTACATATTACCAGTCTGACTGGGGCATGCAGACACCTTGACAGAATGAATAGTGTGTGGCACATAGGTTCCCCATTGCTATGCCTACGTGTGCAGCTCCTGATGGCAGTGGCACAGGATTCTATTTCTCATTGCTTCTGTACAGCATTGTGGGCTATCGCCCCGCCACTTTTAAAGAGGGTCGCTGCCTAGCCATGCCAACCCTCTGCAGTGTGTGCCTGCGGTTCCTCCTCATGGCAGACGCACTTCTAAATAGACATGAGTGTGGCGTGGCATGAGGGCAGCTGAAGGCTGCGCAGGGACACTTTGGTGTGCGCTGTGGGGGGGAGGGGGGCGGTTGGTCAGCATGTAACCCAGGAGAAGTGGCAGCGGAGTGTCATCCAGGCAGTGATTGTGCTTTGTTGTAGCTAGTGTGGTGCTTAGCAAAGGTATGCCATGCTAATGAGGGCTTTTCAGAAGTAAAAGTTGTTGGGAGGGGGGGGGGGCCCACTCTTGCCGGTATTGTGGCTTAATAGTGGGACCTGGGAACTTGAGATGCAGCCCAACATGTAGCCCCTCGCCTGCCCTATCCGTTTCTGTGTCATTCCCATCACTTTCTTGAATTGCCCAGATTTTCACACATGAAAACCTTAGCGAGCATCGGCGAAATACAAAAATGCTCTGGTCGCCCATTGACTTCAATGGGGTTCGTTGTTCGAAACGAACCCTCGAACATCGCGGGAAGTTCGTTCCGAATAACGAACACCCGAACATTTTGGTGTTCGCTCATCTCTAATGTTTATGTATGCAGCGATACCAAATATGTTTTTTTTTAATTTAGATTCTTTTAGATTATTTGGATTATAAATAAAAAAGTTTTTTTAACCTATCACCTTTTTTTAATAATTAGTAAAACTTTTTATTAAGTTGACTTTTCCCTTTTTTTTTTTAGTCCACATAGGGGACAAGAACTTGCGATGGTTTGATCGCTCCTGCAGTATGATATAATACCACAGTATTACATTATACCACGATTTGACAAGCAACCTATCAAGGAATGCCACAGGCATGGCTTGGTAGGCAATCTGCATTGGCAGGCCTGGGTACTTTCAGAAGGCCCCCAGCTGCCATGGCAACTGAGTGGCATCCCGTGATCTCACCACAGGTGGCTGTTTGGGACTCCAAACTCCGATCAGAATTGACTGTCATTTAAAGGATTAACAGCTGCGATCAGTGACGGTGCTGATCACAGCTGATGCAAGCATGTGTCAGCTGTAAGACATCTGCATTATATGGAGCAGGATCACAGAGCACGGAGACCCCCAGAGCCGCTGGACCTGACAGTACCCCCCCCCTCCTACGGGGTGACACCGCACCCCCATGACCAGAAGCGGTCTTGAGGGAAGAGGCCCTGTGGCACTGTTGGACCAAACGTGGTGCATGCACGTCCCTGGTGGGAACCCACATTGGGTCCTCTGGGCCAAACCCCCTCCAATGCACCAGTTACTGTAACGCACCTCTAACCCCTCTGACATCAATAATCTTTTCGACCTTGTACTCCAGCTCCCCCTGTACCAACGTAGGAGAGCGCGGGTTCTGGGCAGGCAGAACTGGAGCCACATACTTCTTGAGCAAGCTCTTATGGAAGACCTTGTGAATCTTCCAAGATCCAGGAAGGGACAACTTATATACCACAGGATTGATAACCTGAGAAACTGCAAACGGACCAAAAAACCAAGGAGCAAGTTTCAGGGATGGAACTTTGAGTCTCAAATTCTTGGATGACCGTAAAACTTGCTCCCCAACCACAAAAGGTGCAGAGATTGTGCGTCTCTTATTTGACTGCCTAAGCAGTTTCTCCTGGGAACCCTGAAGGTTCCTATAAACCTGGGACCAAACTGTGCACAGTTCATCAATAGATGTATCAGCAGACGGAGTATCAGAAGCAGAGGGAGAAGCGAATGTAAACCGGGATGGAAACCATTATTACAGAAAAACGGTGAGACCTGGGAAGATGAATTAACATGGTTATTTATGGCAAATTCGGCTAGAGATAAGTAGTTGGCCCACTGAAACTGATTATCAGAAAAAAAATGTCGTAGGTGCTGGAATAACTCTTGATTCAGGCATTCACTTTGTCCGTTAGACTCACGATGATAGGCAGAAGAAAAAGACAAATTAACATTTAAGTTCTTGCAGAAGGCTCACCAGAAGCGAGCGACGAACTGTACCCCTCTATCCAAGACAATATCCTTCGGAATCCCATGTAGCCGAACAACCTCCCTGATAAACATTTCTGATAATAACTTGCTGTTAGGTAACTTGCATAGAGGAACGAAATGTGACATCTTGGTGAAGCGATCAACAATAAACCAAATGACCGAATATCCCATGTTATATGAGGCCACCAATAAATCCTGGATAGCAGTTCCTGAGTATCCCTGATACCGGAGTGACCAGTTAGGACTGAACTATGCGTCTCCTTTAACACCTTCAACCTCAGTGAGAAAGGAACAAAAAGTTTGCCTTCTGGAAGGGCTTCAGGTGCCATTTGTTAAGCAGCGTGTATAAGAGGTGAAAGGTCGGAGGAGACAGCAGCGAGAACCACCCCGGGGGAGAGAATACTCTCAGGCTCAGACTCAGAAGGTTCCGGGGTACCAAAACTCCTAGACAAGGCATCTGCCTTAACATTTTTTGAGCCTGGTCCATAAGTCACAACAAAGTTGAACAGTGAAAAAAACAAGGCCCGGCAGGCTTGCCGAGCATTCAACCCCAAACTTGGAGGCGTCCACCTCCACCACAATTGGACAGGATAGGTCAGGCTGGATGAGGACGGGCGCAGAAGAGAAGGCAGCCTTCAGGGTAGAGAAGGCCACCATCAGGATGTCATCCAGGTATACAACAACGAACACGCCCATGATATCCTGGAAAACAGAATTCATATACCCTTGGAAAGTACCTGGGGCATTACATAACCCACAAGGCATAACAAGGTAATCAAAGTAGGCAAGAGATGTATTAAAGGCCGTCTTCCACTCATCCCATTTCCGTATACGGATTAGATTATAAGCTCCCCTCAGGTCGAGCTTAGAGAACCACTTGGCCCCGTAAACCTGATTGTGGAGGTCGGGCATGAGAGTCAGAGTGTATTGATTTCTGATGGTTATTTTGTTGAGCTCTCTGTAATCAATACAGGGCCTGAGACTCACGTCCTTCTTCTCAATGAAGAAAAACCTGGGACCGGTAGGAGACTCAGAAGGTCGGATGTGCCCCTTGGCCAAACTGTCCTGAATATAGTCCTTCATGGACCCCCTCTCAGGGACAGTTATATTGTAAATTCGACCCTTAGGAAGTTTGGGATCTGGGACCATATCAATCTTACAGTCCCAATCTCTATGGGGAGGCAAAACTTCAGATAGCTGCTTGCAGAACACGTCAGAAAATTCAGAGATATAGCCTGGTAACACCAGACCCTCACAAACAGAGGTATCTAAGTTGACAGGCCACATGTGATTGGTACATCAGGGACCCCACTTGATCAGATCCAGAGTGTCCCAATTAATAACGAGATTATGTTCTTTTAACCAAGGTAGCCCTTAGACTATGTCCACAGACAAGTCTTTCATGATGAGGAAGGTGCAAGACTGAGTATGCAAGGCTCGTACAGTGAATTTTACCTCTGGGGTAGCTAGATAGACGAGGCCAGCATGCAATGGAATGGAGTCTACCCAAGAAACCTGAATCGGAGGTTCTACACGTACCAAAGAATCAGAAATCTGAGCCACAAAATCAAAATTAACAAAATTAGCTGCGGCCCCAAAATCATCAAAAGCTTGCTCAGCACGAGAGAATGCGAGGTAATCTAAAGAGAAGGGCAAGAACATCTTAGATACAACTGTCTAGGAGCAAAAGTTCTTCCGGCTGGGGCTTCCTTCCGCAGATAGCGACCGGATGACCATACTCTCCACAATACAAGCAAAGGTTTTTCTGGTTTACTGAGGAGGTGGACGAGCGGACCGGACTCGTCCTAATGGATCGTCTGGCTCTCAGTTGACGGTCAGCTCGAATTGCCAGTGACATTGCTTGCTCTGGGGTACTAGGCTCGGGAGGGGCAACCAGCAGATCCTTGAGGCCTTCTGAAAGACCAGTCAGGAACAGTTCCTTGAGGGCTGAGTCATTCCACCCTGACTCAGTGCAGTGCTGTCTGAATTGGGAGCAGTAGTCTTCCGCCATTTTCTGACCCTGACGCAAGGACAACAGCTGGGAGACAGTGTAGGCAGACCAGTCGGGCTCATCATAGATTTGACCCAGAGCTGAAAAGAAGGCATCCAAAGACTGACGTATGGGGGAGTCAGAAGGTAAAGAGAACTCACAATTTTGGTGGTCTCCTCTCAGTCGGGAAATCACGATCCCCACCCTCTGATACTCTGTGCCAGAAGAGGGGGGTCACAGATCAAAATATAGTTTTCAGCCTTCCTGGAAGGCAAAAAACTGTTTCCTCTCACCAGCAAAGAAATCGGTCAAAGTAGCTCGAGTCTCAGGAGTTGTCACTGGTACCGAGGGGGGCTGACCCGTAGCCATCACCTGTTCTCATTGTCGTAAGCAGATAGCCAGGCCCTGAACCAGGGTAGTCAGGCCCTGGACCTGGTTTGCCAAAGCAGGCCCTGGACCTGGTTGCCAAAGCAGGCCCTGGACCCGGTTTGCCAAACAGCCTCCATAGACAGAGCAAAACGTAGCCAGACGGAAAAAATATGTCTGACCTGTTGTGGGCCAGTGATTCTGTTAGGGAGCTGGGGTCCCTGAATTACCTGCAACCTCTGTCCCTACCTACTTGCCCCCCTAGGCTAGGCCCTAGGGCGGCAACTGGGCGACAGTCCCTAGACTGGCTAGGGCTACGGGGCAGGAGCCAGACACACAGACAAATACAAGAAACAAACAAACACAAAAGCAGGTCAGGCAATCCAGGTCGGCAACAGAAAGGAATGAGGTACAAGGGGTCAGGCAAAGGCAAAGTCAAAGTTTGAAGCAAACAAGTCAAAGCTGGTAATCAAATGCCGGAAACGCGGGTGTAGCTTGGGACCAAACATACACTGGCAACCTTAGGAGCAACTGAGCAATTTAAATGCTGCCAGAACTACCGCCCCAGCAGCTGATTGGGGGGGGGGGGGGGGAGTCTGACAGCAGCAGGACCCAGACATCCAACAGCGAGTCCAGAGTAAAGACCCAGACATCCCGGGTAATAGGACCGGTAGTGCGGGCACAGAGATCCCCAGAGCTGTTGGACCTGACAGGTGGCACATTCTGCAGTAGGACATCAGTACATTCAAGAAAAAACGGAAAACAGCGCCAAAGGAAAGATATACAAAACTTCTCCTTATACTTCCAAAAGAAAGGAGAAAAGAAAATTGGTATAATACCTTCAAGATCTCACCTCAACGTGGATCTTCTCAAGTTCTGTATTTGTATGCAAAATATCCTCTCTTGTTTGGAGGAGAGACGCTGGGAGTCACTCAGGGATCCATAAATGGAACCCCCATATAGAAAACAAAGAGATTTTTCATTCAATAAAAATACTTCCTGCGCTCACAGAACTTTAAAATCGCATTTAAAAGAAAAAAACTTTTTTTCCTTCAAAAGAAGGAGACTTACTTTGAAGGAGGGGGTTATGATGTCCAAAAATAGGGAAATAGGAGGGGGAATATTGGACATCATAACCCCCTCCTTCAAAGTAAGTCTCCTTCTTTTGAAGGAAAAAAAGTTTTTTTCTTTTAAATGCGATTTTAAAGTTCTGTGAGCGCAGGAAGTATTTTTATTGAATGAAAAATCTCTTTGTTTATCAGTACATTCAGTCTGAGGAGAACGTAAGGCTCCTCTATGTATATACATATTTTATTAAAATTTATTATTTAGTAACCATGACTTCATGAAACTTTTGCATGCGAACAACAGGTAAATACCTGTAGCAAATTAACTTGGGCGAAGCCGGGTATATCAGCTAGTCTTATATATAAAACACAAAATCTGTTTGTTTGTGTCCTATACAAATCCACAGTTCTTCTCCGATTTGAGTGAAATTTTGAAAGAGCGTTCTTCAGCACCTGGTGACGAATACAGGTGTAATTAAAAATTAAAAACTCACCGACTTCCCCTATAATTGTGGCTTCCAATAACAACCAATCACAGCCAGCTATAATTTCTTATAATGCTGAGGTAAAATGAAAACTGCGCTGTGATTTGTTGCTACAGGCAACACAGATTTTTTTTGGACTGCTTTTATAAGAGTGTGGTGTTGGGTTCATTTTTGTATATCCCAGGACTACTATTCATAAAATCGCCGTGCAACGCACAGGTATACTGCCTAGTTTAACATTATTTATAATTAGAGATGAGCGAACGTACTCGTTTCGAGTAATTACTCGATCGAGCACCGCGATTTTCGAGTACTTCCGTACTCGGGTGAAAAGATTCGGGGGGCGATGGGGGGAGGCGTGGCAGAGCGGGGGGTAGCAGCGGGGAACAGGGGGGAGCCCTCTCTCCCTCTCCCCCCCACTCCCCGCTGCAACCCCCCACTCACCCACGGCGCCCCCCGAATCCTTTCGCCCGAGTACGGAAGTACTCGAAAATCGCGGCGCTCGGGTGAAAAAGGGGCGTGGCCGAGTAGGTTTGCTCATCTCTATTTATAATGCATGGTGAATGCCATTAAAAATAACAATTAAAAAAAATTACAGAATTGCAGAATTTGTTAATCATGCCTCTACAAAAAAATAGATTAAAAAGCAATCAAAAAGTTATATATTCCCCAAAATTGGATAAATGAAGACTAGACTTCATCCTGCAAAAAGCAAGCCCTCATAGAGCTCCATCGATGGAAAAATAAAAATGCTACGGCTTTTTAAATGTTTTATGTGTACAAAAATAGCAAAGCAAAAAATCTGTTTAAACTTGGTATTCCCAGAATCGTGCTGTCTCCAAGAATAATGTTATCACATTATTCATTTTGCACACTGAATGTCGTAAAAATGAAATCCAAGAAACTCATGGCAGAATTTCTTTTTTTTCCCAATCCCCTAAAAAAAGTTATACAGTACATTATTTGTACCTAAAAATGAAGCAGTTAAAAAATGCAACTTGTTCTGCAAAAAAAAGTAATTGTTGGTGAACCCAAGTCAAGCACCTCAGAACTACAAGCCAGTGAGTAACTTACAAATGTACGGAAAATAAATTATTAATCGTGAGACGTTACGGAGTAAAGAGACAGAAACAGATGTCCCCAGGTTCAAGTAGAAAAGAGGATAAATAGCGTAGGAAGAGATAACAACCAAGCCAGGGAAAAGTAATGTGTGTTTACTGGATTCTTGTGTAATTTATGAGAAGCCATTAAACTGTGCATATTTGGGAGCTACACTAGTCCTAATGATAGCAGTAGAAGAGAATTGGATGTTTTCACAGTTTACTTCTTTGCTAGAGTGATTCCTTCGACTGAGGGACCCATACCACACTGCACCTTAGTACTACTACCCCCTACAGCTACAGAGACCAGCATAGTAACATCATTGTCCCTCTGGCATCATGAATAGAGATGAGCGAGCGTACTCGTCCGAGCTTGATACTCGTTCGAGTATTAGGGTGTTCGAGATGCTCGTTACTCGAGACGAGCACCACGCGATGTTCGGGTTACTTTCACTTTCCTCTCTGAGACATTTGCGCGCTTTTCTGGCCAATAGAAAGACATGGAAGGCATTACAACTTCCTCCTGTGACGTTCCAGCCCTATACCACCCCCCTGCAGTGAGTGGCTGGGGAGATCAGGTGACACCCGAGTATTTAAATCGGCCCCCCCCGCGGCTCGCCACAGATGCATTCTGACATAGATCAGGGAAAGTGCTGCTGATGCTGCTGCTGCTATAGGGAGAGCGTTAGGAGTTATTTTAGGCTTGAAGAACCCCAACGGTCCTTCTTAGGGCCACATCTGACCGTGTGCAGTACTGTTGGGGCTGCTTTTAGCAGTGTTGCACCATTTTTTTTTTTTTTTGTATATCGGGTGTGCAGACCATTGCGTCCTCAGCCTGCAGTCATTTTACTCAGTATAGGGGCAGTACTGGTGAGGCAGGGACAGTGGGAAAGGTGAAAGAGATATACTGTCTATATAGGCAGTGGGCTTTTTCAAAAAAATTGGAGAAAAATACTATATTTGGGCTGCCTATGACCGTCTTCAGTGTACTGCGTGTCTGCTGGGGGTAGTAGTCCTAATTAATACGCAGCTAAGCGTTACAGCAGGCTTGCGCAAAATTGTTTCCTGGCTCTGCTGTGCCCGTGACATCACCGCCGTGATAGCGCCAGAGGGAAACAGTATACATAATATACGCTGCATACAGTATCTGTCTGCTGTTTCAGCTCACCATTTAAAAAAAGGGAAGCCAAATACTTAAAGGGGTTGTCCCGCGAAACAAAGTGGGGGTAAGCACTTCTGTATGGCCATATTAATGCACTTTGTAATGTACATTGTGCATTAATTATGAGCCATACAGAAGTTATTCACTTACCTGTTCCGTTGCTTGCGTCCTCGTCTCCATGGTGCCGTCTAATTTTCAGCGTCTAATCGCCCGATTAGACGCGCTTGCGCAGTCCGGTCTTCTTCCTTTCTGAATGGGACCGCTCGTGCCGGAGAGCGGCTCCTCGTAGCTCCGCCCCATCACGTGTGCCGATTCCAGCCAATCAGGAGGCTGGAATCGGCAATGGACCGCACGGTGCACCGCATGGTGCACCGTGGGTGAAGATCCTGGCGGCCATCTTACTTAGGTAAGTAAGAAGTCGCCGGAGCGCGGGGATTCAGGTAAGTACTGGCCTTTTTTTTTTTTTATTCCTGCATCGGGTTTGTCTCGCGCCGAACGGGGGGGCTATTGAAAAAAAAAAAAACCTTTCGGCGCGGGACAACCCCTTTAAGGCGTACCACTGCCCTTTGGCGACTTGACTGCGTCTGCGCTGTGAATTCCACTAGCTCAGTGATACGCACCTATGTCTCACTACAGGCGTGGGCAAAATTGTTTCCGGGCTCTGCTGCGCCCGTTACATCACCGCCGTGATAGCGCCAGAGGGAAACAGTATACATAATATACGCTGCATACAGTATCTGTCTGCTGTTTCAGCTCACCATTTAAAAAAAGGGAAGCCAAATACTTAAGGCGTACCACTGCCCTTTGGCGACTTGACTGCGTCTGCCTGTGAGTTCCACTAACTCAGTGATACGCACCTACGTCTCACTACAGGCGTGCGCAAAATTGTTTCCTGGCTCTGCTGTGCCCGTTACATCCCCGCCGTGATTGCGCCAGAGGGAAACAGTATACATAATATACGCTGCATACAGTATCTGTCTGCTGTTTCAGCTCACCATTTAAAAAAAGGGAAGCCAAATACTTAAGGCGTACCACTGCCCTTTGGCGACTTGACTGCGTCTGCGCTGTGAATTCCACTAGCTCAGTGATACGCACCTACGTCTCACTACAGGCGTGCGCAAAATTGTTTCCTGGCTCTGCTGTGCCCGTTACATCACCGCCGTGATAGCGCCAGAGGGAAACAGTATACATAATATATGCTGCATACAGTATCTGTCTGCTGTTTCAGCTCACCATTTAAAAAAAGGGAAGCCAAATATTTAAGGCGTACGACTGACCTTTGGCGACTTGACTGCGTCTGTGCTGTGAATTCCACTAGCTCAGTGATACGCACCTACATCTCACTACAGGCATGCGCAAAATTGTTTCCTGGCTCTGCTGTCTCCGTTACATCACCGCCGTGATAGCGCCAGAGGGAAACAGTATACATAATATACGCTGCATACAGTATCTGTCTGCTGTCTCAGCTCACCATTAAAAAAAAGGGAAGCCAAATACTTAAGGCGTACCACTGCCCTTTGGCGACTTGACTGCGTCTGCACTGTGAATTCCACTAGCTCAGTCATATGCACCTACGTCTCACTACAGGCATGCGCAAAATTGTTTCCGGGCTCTGCTGTCTCCGTTACATCACCGCCGTGATAGCGCCAGAGGGAAACAGTATACATAATATACACTGCATACAGTATCTGACTGGTGTTTCAGCTCACCATTTAAAAAAAGGGAAGCCAAATATTTAAGGCCTACCACTGCCCTTTGGCGACTTGACTGCTTCTCCGCTGTGAATTCCACTAGCTCAGTGATACGCACCTACGTCTCACTACAGGCGTGCGCAAAATTGTTTCCTGGCTCTGCTGTGTGTTCCGTAAGGGAAGTCAGCCTCCAACCACAGGCCAATAAGCGGAACATTTAATTACAGCGTTCTGTTTCTGCTCTACTCGTAATACACCATGCTGAGGGGTAGGGGTAGGCCTAGAGGACGTGGACGCGGGTGAGGACGCGGAGGCCCAAGTCAGGGTGTGGCCACAGGCCGAGCTCCTGATCCAGGTGTATTGCAGCCGACTGCTGCGGGATTAGGAGAGAGGCACGTTTCTGGCGTCCCCAGATTCATCTCACAATTAATGGGTCCACGCGGTAGATCTTTATTAGAAAACTAGCGTACCCGTCGCGCGTTGCTGCGAAGACAGACATACATACATTCGTTTTTATATATCTAGATGACGGCAGCAGCGACCACTGAGGTTTTGTAGGCCGCTGCTTCCCCCTTGCAGGCTGAATAAAATAGCCGTTGTGTGGAACATCCAATTTATCCGGCTGCTGTGGCTTCTTGGGAAGATAGCCTAGTACATGTTTGCCCACTTCCAACTCCAATGGAGACTGACTGTAAATGGCTGGCGTGCTCTAGTATTTATGGTTTCAAGCTGTACGTGTCATTGCATACAGTCTATCTATCTATCTATCTATCTATCTATCTATGACATCAGGAAATGAGAGAATTAGATTCCGTACGTAAAATTTGAACGCTAATTCTTTGGCGCTTTGAATTGAATAATCGAGTTGGGACCCATTAACTTTTCCTATTTATGACATAATCAATGCTCGTGCCAAATTTCAAGTTTCTATGACATTGGGAAGTGAGAGAATTAAGTTGGGATGAGACATAAGGCCTTGCCCATAAGCATTCCCCAACCTCCAAGAACTGAACCTACCTACCTGAATGAGATTTTGTAGGCCGCTGCTTCCCCCTTGCGGGCTAAATAAAATAGCCGTTGGGTGGAACATACAATTTATCCGGCTGCTGTGGCTTCTTAGGAAGATATCCTAGTACTTGTTTACCCACTTCCAACTCCAATGGTAATTGGCTGGCGTGCTCTAGTGGTTCCAAGCTGTACGTGTCATAATACAGCCTTAATGACATCACAATGCAGCTTTATAGAACATGTTGGGGCATGTTCAAGGGCGTCCGATGTTGATGACATCAGTGATGACATCACAATAGCAGGTGGCTTCCTTATTCGATCTACGTGGGGGGGGGGCGTAACTTTCGACGACGCTCGCGAGCCATTTATCGTAGGATATTTGTACTATGCCTATAATCTTCCCAGGAGTGTACTTAACAACTTCCCAAAGTTTCATGGCGATCGGATGAATGGTGTAGTAGCGCATAAAGGACAAACAGACACGCACGCAGACACGCACGCAGACAGACATACATTCAATTTTATATATATAGATGAGCAGTGTGAGCAGGTCCTGTCGTGGATGGCAGAAAGTGCATCCAGCAATCTATCGACCACCCAGACTTCTACGCCGTCCACTGCTGCAACTCTGAATCCTCTGGCTGCTGCTCCTCCTTCCTCCCAGCCTCCTCACTCCATTACAATGACACATTCTGAGGAGCAGGCAGATTCCCAGGAACTGTTCCCGGGCCCCTGCCCAGAATGGGCAGCAATGGTTCCTCTCCCACCAGAGGAGTTTGTCGTGACCGATGCCCAACCTTTGGAAAGTTCCCGGGGTCCGGGGGATGAGGCTGGGGACTTCCGGCAACTGTCTCAAGAGCTTTCAGTGGGTGAGGAGGACGATGACGATGAGACACAGTTGTCTATCACTCAGGTAGTAGTAATAGCAGTAAGTCCGAGGGAGGAGCGCACAGAGGATTCGGAGGAAGAGCAGCTGGACGATGAGGTGACTGACCCCACCTGGTTTGCTACGCCTACTGAGGACAGGTCTTTAGAGGGGGAGGCAAGTGCAGCAGCAGGGCAGTTTGGAAGAGGCTGTGCGGTGGCCAGGGGTAGAGGTAGGGCCAGACCGAATAATCCCCCAACTGTTTCCCAAAGCGCCCCCTCGCGCCATGCCACCCTGCAGAGGCCGAGGTGCTCAAAGGTCTGGCAGTTTTTCACTGAGAGTGCAGACGACCGACAAACTGTGGTGTGCAAGGTTTGTCGCGCCAAGATCAGCCTCAAAACCACCAGCATGCGCAGACATATGATGGCCGAGCACCCCACAAGGTGGGACGAAAGCCGTTCAGCGCCTCCGGTTTGCACCACTGCCTCTCCCCCTGTGCCCCAACCTGCCACTGAGATCCAACCCCCCTCTCAGAACACAGGCATGACCGTCTCCCGGCCTGCACCCACACGCTCACCTCCGCTGTCCTCGGCCCCATCCAGCAATGTCTCTCAGCGCAGCGTCCAGCCGTCGCTAGCGCAATGGTTTGAGCGCAAGCGCAAGTACGCCGCCGTGCACCCGCACGCTCAAACGTTAAACGTGCTCATAGCCAAATTGATCAGCCTGGAGATGCTGCCGTATAGGCTTGTGGAAACTGAGGCTTTCAAAAACATGATAGCGGCGGCCCCGTGCTACTCGGTTCCTAGTCGCCACTACTTTTCCAGATGTGCCGTCCCAGCCCTGCATGACCACGTCTCCCGCAACATTGTACGTGCCCTCACCAACGAGGTTACTGCCAAGGTCCACTTTACGACGGACACGTGGACAAGCACAAGCACGTGACGGCACATTGGGTGAATTTAGTGGAGGCTGGGACCAAGTCAGAGCCTGGGACCGCTCACGTCCTACCCACCCCGAGAATTGCGGGCCCCAGCTCGGTGCTGGTATCTGCGGCGGTGTATGTTTCCTCCACTAAACCACCCTCCTCCTCCTACGCAACCTCTGTCTCGCAATCAAGATGTGTCAGCAGCAGCACGTCTCCACCAGTCGATGTCGCGCGGGGTGGCAGCACAGCGGTGGGCAAGCGCCAGCAGGCCGTGCTGAAACTACTCAGCTTAGGAGAGAAGAGGCACATGGCCCACGAACTGCTGCAGGGTCTGACAGAGCAGACCGACCGCTGGCTTTCGCCGCTCAGCCTCCAACCGGGCATGGTCGTGTGTGACAACGGCCGTAACCTGGTGGCGGCTCTGCAGCTCGGCAGCCTCACGCACGTGCCATGCCTGGCCCACGTCTTTAATTTGGTGGTTCAGCGGTTTCTGAAAAGCTACCCACACTTGTCAGACCTGCTCGGAAAGGTGCGCTGACTCGGCACACATTTCCGCAAGTCCAACACGGACGCTGCCACCCTGCGGACCCTGCAACATCGGTTTAATCTGCCACTGCACCGACTGCTGTGTGACGTGCCCACACGGTGGAACTCTACGCTCCACATGTTGGCCAGGCTCTATGAGCAGCGTAGAGCTATAGTGGAATACCAACTCCAACATGGGCGGCATAGTGGGAGTCAGCCTCCTCAATTGTTTACAGAAGAGTGGGCCTGGTTGGCAGCCATCTGCCAGGTCCTTGGAAACTTTGAGGAGTCTACCCAGATGGTGAGCGGGGATGCTGCAATCATTAGCGTCACCATTCCTCTGCTATGTCTCTTGAGACGTTCCCTGCAAAGCATAAAGGCAGACGCTTTGCGCTCGGAAACGGAGGCGGGGGAAGACAGTATGTCGCTGGATAGTCAGAGCACCCTCATGTGTATATCTCAGCGCGTTGAGGAGGAGGAGGGGGGGAGGAGCATGAGGAGGAGGGGGAAGAGGCAGCTTGGCCCACTGCTGAGGGTACCCATGCTGCTTGCCTGTCATCCTTTCAGCGTGTATGGCCTGAGGAGGAGGAGGAGGATCCTGAAAGTGATCTTCCTAGTGAGGACAGCCATGTGTTGCGTACAGGTACCCTGGCACACATGGCTGACTTCATGTTAGGATGCCTTTCTCGTGACCCTCGCATTACACGCATTCTGGCCACTACAGATTACTGGGTGTACACACTGCTCAACCCACGGTATAAGGAGAACCTTTCCACTCTCATACCCGAAGAGGAAAGGGGTTCGAGAGTGTTGCTATACCACAGGACCCTGGCGGACAAACTGATGGTAAAATTCCCATCCGACAGCGCTAGTGGCCGAAGGCGCAGTTCCGAGGGCCAGGTAGCAGGGGAGGCGCGGAGATAAGGCAGCATGTACAGCGCAGGCAGGGAAACACTCTCCAAGGCCTTTGACAGCTTTATGGCTCCCCAGCAAGACTGTGTCACCGCTCCCCAGTCAAGGCTGAGTCGGCGGGAGCACTGTAAAAGGATGGTGAGGGAGTACGTAGCCGATCGCACGACCATCCTCCGTGACGCCTCTGCCCCCTACAACTACTGGGTGTCGAAGCTGGACACGTGGCCTGAACTCGCGCTGTATGCCCTGGAGGTGCTTGCTTGTCTTGCGGCTAGCGTCTTGTCAGAGAGGGTGTTTAGTGCGGCTGGGGGGATCATCACGGATAAGCGTACCCGCCTGTCAACTGACAGTGCCGACAGGCTTACACTCATAAAGATAAACAAAGCCTGGATTTCCCCAGACTTCTCTTCTCCACCAGCGGACAGCAGCAGTACCTAAACAATATGTAGGCTGCACCCACGGATGGAAGCATCGTTCTCTATCACCATAAAAAACGGGGAGCTTTTAGCTTCATCACTGTGTATTATATTCATCCTCCTCCTCCTGCTCCTCTTCCTGAAACCTCACGTAATCACGCCGAACGGGCAATTTTTCTTAGGCCCACAAGGCTCAGTCATATTACTTTAGTAAACAATGTTTATACGTTTCAATTCTCATTAAAGTGTTGAAACTTGCACCTGAACCAATTTTTATTTTAACTGGGCTGCCTACAGGCCTAGTTACAAATTAAGCCACATTAACCAAAGCGATTAATGGGTTTCACCTGCCCTCTTGGTTGGGCATGTGCAATTTTTCTGAGGTACATTAGTACTGTTGGTACACGATTTTTTGGGGCCCTCGCCTACATTGTAATCCTAGTAATTTTTAGCCCACCTGCATTAAAGCTGACGTTACCTCCGCTGTGCTGGGCACTGCAATGGGATATATTAATGTACAGCCGGTGGGTTCCAGGGAGCCACCCATGCTGTGGTTGCACACGGAATTCCCATTGCGGAGTTGTACCTGCCTGTGACTATTTATAGAAAATCCCAGTCTGACTGGGGCATGCAGACACCTTGACAGTATGAATAGTGTGTGGCACATCGGTTCCCCATTGCTATGCCCACGTGTGCAGCTCCTGATGGAGGTGGCACAGGATTGGATTTCTAATTGCTTCTGTACAGCATTATGGGCTATCGCTCCGCCCCTTTTAAAGAGAGTCGCTGCCTGGCCGTGCCAACCCTCTGCAGTGTGTGCCTGCGGTTCCTCCTCATGGCAGACGACGCACTTATAAATAGACATGAGGGTGGTGTGGCTATGAAGCCAGTGTGTGGCATGAGGGCAGCTGAAGGCTGCGCAGGGACACTTTGGTGTGCGCTGTGGACACTGGGTCGTGCAGGGGGGTTGGGCAGCATGTAACCCAGGAGAAGTGGCAGCGGAGTGTCATGCAGGCAGTGATTGTGCTTTGTTGGAGGTAGTGTGGTGCTTAGCTAAGGTATGCCTTGCTAATGAGGGATTTTCAGAAGTAAAAATTGTTGGGAGGGGGGGGCACTCTTGCCGCTATTGTGGCTTAATAGTGGGACCTGGGAACTTGAGATGCAGCCCAACAGGTAGCCCCTCGCCTGCCCGATCCGTTGCTGTGTCGTTCCCATCACTTTCTTGAATTGCCCAGATTTTCACAAATGAAAACCTTAGCAAGCATCGGCGATATACAAAAATGCTCGGGTTGCCCATTGACTTCAATGGGGTTCGTTACTCGAAACGAACCCTCGAGCATCGCGAAAATTTCGTCTCGAGTAACGAGCACCCGAGCATTTTGGTGCTCGTTCATCTCTAATCATGAACCTTTACCACCTTGTTGTGAATTTGTAGTCGCAGCTGGGTGGAAGGTAGAGACGATTGCCACCGTGACATAACAAGAAGAGGTCAAAGCAACAACTATTGCTGCCATCGTTCATGACCCCCAACCGCTACATATGTACATGAAGAATAACACTTTTTCTAACCATTATATGACTTATACACTTAAATTTTTACCAGTTTTTCCTTCTCCGGGTTCAATCTCTAATTCTCAGTTTTCCCTGAGCTGGTGGGGGAGACTAGCTGCTATGACATCTCCATGCACTGCATATATAGGGCTGCAAGTGTTCACTTCTGTTCTGGTGTCTCTATTACTAGAGACAGATTTCACATGACAACAGGCAGTGGAGAGCAAGCTAGAGTGATTTTTCAACACAGAAGTTTCATTTTAAGTAAAGTGCTTTGCAATTTTGCTTGTTATCAGGGTGCCTACCCACTGGCGATTTTTTTTCCTGCGATGCTAAATTGCGTTTTGCATTTTTTCTGAAGAGCAATTAGCATAGAATGTGTTCTTGTCCATTTGGTTTTTTTTTTTTCGTTTCGTTGCAATTTTTCACATAGGAACTGTCAGTTGCATATGTCTCCTTATTTTTCTCTTAATGCACCCATGATTGTCAATGGAAATTAACGGAAAAGGCACAAAAAACGCCGCGAAAAAGGCGCGGAAAACGCTGCGTTTTTCACGCACGAAAATCGGCAACGCCAGTGGGTAGGCGCCCTCACAATGATGATTACGTAAGCACACATTTGTTCAAAGTGCAATGACTATTTAAAAAATTTAGGAATATCTTTATTTATAAGCTGCGCTCTGGTCTGTGGACACTGCCACAAGAGATGGTAGAAATTGCAAAAGGCTAGGTTGCAAACAAAACAGTTGAATAGTAGCAAAGGTAAATACACTGAAGCATATATCAATAAGAGGTTCTTTTGGAATGTAGGGGTCTACACGTGAAGATTAACATCTCAGAAGTGTTTGGCTCCCCCTTTTCTCTATCTACACAGCCCCAGTCGGACAAACTATCCGCAGATTTGGCCTCCAATATCATTTCTACACTGACGACACCCAGCTATACACCTCTTCCTGCGACATCTCAGCACCATTCCTCCAAAATATCACCGACTGTCTGCCTGTTGTCTCTGATACTATGTCCTCCCTTTTTCTCAGACTCAACCTCTCAAAATCTGACCTTCTTGTATTTCCGCCTTCTGCCAGCCAACCTCCCCCCAACATCTCCATCTCAGTATCTGGAACCATCATAACCCCCAGACAGCATGCCTGCTGTTTTGGGGTCACACTGGATTCTGACCTCTCCCGCACCAGACTCTCCCCACTCCAATCCATACTAAACACGGCTGCTAGACTCATCTTCCTATGCAGCCGCTTCTCGGATGCCTTTGCATTATGCCAGTGTTACCATGCGGCGGCCAGGGCCGCAGGTGGTTGATTGGCGCGGTGCGAGCGCTCGTGGCTCCGGGCGGCGGTGTGCGCGTGGGCGCCTGTGAGTGCAGCTCTGTGCACGAGTCCCTGTTATGAGATTCTGCTGGGAGGCGTCGCCCCCACCTCTCCGCCCCTGGGCGGAGGCTTCTGTTTATAAGGCTGGCAGTGAGGTCCATTCACTGCCAGTTATTAGTTTCTGTTCAGTGTGCTAGTGTCTTGCCTCTGTCAGTCTCCTGTGTCTCAGCTTTGCTTTATCTGCCAGGTTATCCATCTGCCTCGGTCTGCTATATTTTCTGTTGGTTTATTCATCTGCCATTCCTGTCAGTATCCTACCCTGTTCCATCTTGGTACGCCAGCGTCCCTCCTCGGTCCCTAGCGAGTGTAGGGACCGCCGCCCAGTTGCCTGCCTGGGGTTAGCCAGGAGTGGAGGCAAATAGGCAGGGACAGGGGTTGCGGGTAAGTTCTAGGGCAACCCGGGCTGGCGTATCATCGGGTAGGATACCGTAACAGCCAGTCACTGCACCAGCTGCCCATCCACTAAAGAACTCAATTCAAACTCATCACCATCACCCACAAAGCTCTCTCTATGGCTCCGCGCCACCGTACATCGCTTTCCTCCTGTCCATACATCACCCAGCCCGCACACTCCGATCTGCTAACACACTCAGATCAAATGCCCCTCTAATCTGAACCTCCCATGCTCGCCTCCAGGACCTCTCCAGTGCAGCACCAGTCCTCTAGAATGCATTACCCCAAAACATCAGGAAAGCCCCCAATGCACAGAACTTCAGGCGCGTCTTAAAAACGCACCTCTTCAAAGAAGTTAAACAAATCTCCTGATCTAATCCCCCACATCCCACAACATGCCCTCTGCTCCCCACACTTTCCACTTTGCCTATTGTGTACATCTCCTGCCCCTGTACCTCCTTATCACCCCCTCTCGATTGTTTCCTTATAACTGAATACCACATTTAATTGTTGTATTGTTCATGATCCCCTTGCTTCATCTCCTGCCTCTGTACCTTATGTATCACTCCCACCCTGTTTGTTTCTGAATAATTGAATACCACATGTAATTGTGTTCTCCATGTGATCTGAAAGTGCTGCGGAATAAGTTGGTGCTATACAAATAAAGATTATTATTATAGTATCACCTGCAAATATCGATATTTTACTATGCAGTCCTACTATCAGGTAATTCATAAATATATTGAACAGAATAGGGCCCAATACTGAACCCTGTGGCACCCAACTAGCAACGGTGGCCCAATCAGAGTACGAACCATTTATTACCACCTTGTGCTTTCTATGTCCGAGCCAGTTTTTTACCCAGTTACACACGTTTTTGCTCAGTCCGAGCTGTCTCATTTTATATATCAGCCTATTGTGCAGCACGATTTCAAATGCTTTAGAAAAATCCAGATATACCAGAACAATAGACACTCCCAGGTCCAGTCTAGAACTTACTTCGTTGTAGAAGCTGATCAAGTTGGTTTGACATGATTGAGCCCTCATGAACCCGTGGTGATGAGGAGTTATGCTGTTGTTTTTCCGGAGGCATTCTAGGATGGCATCTCTCAGAAACACCTCAAATATTTTTCCAATTATTGAAGTGAGACTTACCGGCCTGTAGTTACCAAGCTCTCTTCTTGACCCCTTTTTGTATATTGGAATTACACTGACAGTGTGCCATTCCAGTGGTAAAATCCCAGTCTAAATAGAGTCCGTAAATATAACAAATAGTGGTCTGTCTATCACATCACTTAATTCCCTTAGAAACCTTGGATGTATTTTATCAGGGCCTGGCGATTTGTCGATTTTAACCTTTTTAAGCCGGCTCTGCATTTCCTCCTGCCTTAAGCAGGTGATATTGAGTGGGGGGTTCATTTTATTCCCTTGCATTGAGAAAAAACTATTTAAAAGATTTGCTTTCCCCCCATCATCTTCTATGATTTCTCCTGCATTATTTGTTAAAGGGCCAGTGCTATTAGTGCTAATCCTTTTACCGTCTATCTAATTGAAAATGAGTTTAGAGTTATTTTTGCTCTCTTCTTTGGCAATCAGTCTCTCTGCCTCCTCCTTGGCAGTTTTGATCTTTTCCTTATATATTTATTTCTTTTTCCTGTATGTTTTTAGCTCCTCTTCACTGCCTTCTTGTTTTAGTAATTTAAACGCTTTCTTTTTTCAGTTATCGCCCCCTTAGGGCTCTTCCACACTTGCATTTTTCTTGTGCGCTTTTTACACGCGATATTGCTGCGTTTTCTTAATGTGAGTGTCAATGGGACTTTCTAATGTTAAAAATCGAAAGTGCTATTCGTAGTTCTTTAATTTTTGAAGGGTATGAACTGCTCACATGAGGTATTTAGGAAGTTTTTAAACTTATCCTATGTGTCGCCTGTACTGTTATTTTTGAGGACATTGTCCCATTTAATGTTGCCAAAAATAATTCTGAGCTGATCAAATTCTGCTTTATTATAGTTCAGTTTTTTTTGTCGCTTCGTGACAGGGCTTCCTATTGAATGACAACTGGAAATTAAATATATTGTGGTCACTATTTCCCAAGTGTCCCTCAACCTGCACCCCCATGATTCTGTCCGGTCTGTTGGTTAATAATAAATCCAGAATGGCCCTCCCTTTAGTTGGCTCCCGCACAAGTTGGGAAGGTAGTTATCTTTAATTGTTCTCAAGAACTTATCACCCTTGTGAGATTCGCAGGTTTCATCTTTCCATGATATATTCGGATAAATAAAGTCTCCCATAATAATTGCTTCATTGTGGTTTGTCACCTCTTCTATTTGTTTTATTAATACATTTTCAGTTTCTTCTGTTATTTTTTTTGACGGCTTAAAACTCCTCAGGATTTTATTAGTCTTTCCTCCCTGCATTTCTACCCATAGAGATTCCATGTGTTCATCTTCTACACTTATATCTTCTCGTAGTCTCTGTATTAAGTAGCATTTAATATACAGACATACGCCTCCCCCTTTCTGGTTTGCATGGTCTCTTCCTGTAAGTTCACTGCTCAGTCGCATTTATCATCAAGCCATGATTCCGTCATTCCTACTATATCATAGTTTTCTTCAGACATTCTCGCTTCAAGCTAACCCACTTTACTGATCAAACTTCTTGCATTCATTGCCATACGGTTTATATAGTTGTGCTTATTATTTGTATTCATTATGCTACTTATTAGCTGCTCAGTCAGTTCTAACTGTAGTAACCCTGCTTCCCACTCAACCCCCATTTCCATTCCTTAAACCCAGAATTTTTTTTACACTGTCTTCCCCCCCTATTACTCCTGTTGCCCTCCCCCAATATCTAGTTTAAACACTCCTCCAACCTTCTAGCCATCTTCTCCAGCACAGCTGCTCCCTCCCCATTGAGATGTAGTCCGTCCCTAGGGAAGAGCCTGTAGCTGACATTAAAGTCATCCCAGTTCTCCAGGAACCCAAACCCCTCCTTCCTACACCAACTCTGGAGCCACTTGTTTAACTCCCTAATCTCCCGCTGCCTTTCTGGTGTGTCTTATGGTACAGGTAGTATTTTCAAGAAAACTACCTTGGAGGACCTTGCCCTGAGCTTAGATCCTAGATCCCTGAAATAATTTTTAAGGGTCCTCCATTGACCTCTGACTTTGTCATTGGTGCTAATATGCACCATGACTACTGGATCCTCACCAGCCCCTCCTAGTAATCTGTCAACCTGATCCGTGCTGTGTCAAACTCGAGCGCCAGGAAGACAACTGTCTGTCCCCCTAATAATTGAGTCCCCCACTACCAGGACCTGTCTAGCTTGCCCTGCTTTCCCCTTACCCTTCTTACTGGAACAGTCATCTCCACAGCAGTCAAAGCACATGTTGTGCTGCAGCAATGCTAACCCTGTAATGGCATCCCCCTCATCTGCCAACTTTGCGAACATGATGGGGTGTACCAGGTTAGGACTAGCCTGCCTAGATCTCTTCCCTTTACCCCTCCTGTCACCCAACTAACTGCCTGCTCATCCTGCTCTCCCGAACTACCATCCTCCCCCACATGTACCCCAGTGAGTGTCTTCTCAGTGAGCAGCAAACTCCTTTCCATATTGTCAATGGATCTCAGTGTTGCAAGTCACTAATTTAAATCCAGGATCTAGGCTTCCAAATGCGCAACGTGCTCACATTTCATAAAGCAGTATGCACCCTTGTGCATACGGCTGTTCAAGGACTGCATACATTGCACAAGATGCACACTGGACGGCATTGCCAAGCATGGAGCACATTCTAGTGGGTATGTACAATTTATCTTAACAAAAGAAACTAAAATCAACTAGATCACACTCCTAACGTGTCCTCTGTCCATTTGTGTTCACTCACGTGCCTCCACCCCTTTTGCGTACACTCATGAGCCTCTGCCCATTCGTGCTCACTCACATGCCTCTGACTCTCTCACCTTTTTTTTTTTTTAAATCACACTCATGTTCCTACTGCCTGCTCACTCTCAGTAACACTGATTTGCGTGCCCACTGCTCAATCACACTCACTGCTTGTTCACTCCCACTTACACACATTCACTTACACTGACTCATGTGCCCACCGCTCGTTCACACTTTCTCACTTAAGAATATACTTATCTGCACATTTGAACAGCAGTCTTCTTCCTCACAACTCCTCTTTAGCCAGGTCAGGCTGCCAACGACATCACACATTAGACGCAGGTTCAATATCGGGTCCTGCTCCTCTTACTCACCAGCCACTTGCCACTCCGGGACTTGCTCCTTTTCTCCCCACTCCTCTTGGCCCCAGTAGTAATAGTGATCCCCTCAGTAGCCCCAGTAGTAATAGTGACTCCCATAGTGGCCACATAGTAATAGTGTCCCCTATATCGGCCCCAGTAGTAAGAGTGACCCCCACAGTAGCCCTAGTAGTATTACTGTCCCCTATTTCAGCCCCAGTAGTAATAGTGACCCTCTTAGTAGCCCCAGTAGTAATAGTGACCCAGACAGTGGCTTCACAGTAATAGTGTCCCCTATATCAGCCCCATTAGTCATAGGGACACCCACAGTAGCCTTATAGTAATAGTGTCCCCTATATCGGTCCCAGTATTAATAGTGACCCCCACAGTAGCCCCAGTAGTAATAGTGTCCTCCACAGTAGTCCCAGTAGTAGTAGTGACCCCCCACAGTAGCCCCAGTAGTAATAGCGTCCCACAGTAGACCCAGTAGTAGTAGTGACCCTACAGTGGCCCCAGTAGTAATAGGGACCCTTATATTAGCCCAAGTAGTAATAGTGTCCCTGTTATGGTATACTACCCTTGATACACCAGCCCGGGTGCCCTAGATCTCACCCACAACCCTTGTCCCTGCCTGCTTACCTCCACTCCTGACTAAGTCCAGGCGGACAACTGGGCGGCGGTCCCTACTCGCACTAGGAACTGAAAAGGGACGCTGGCATACCTGGATGGCAAGGTTAGAATACCAACAGAAAAGGCAGATGTAAATAATTAACACGAACAATACAAAGCAGAACTGAGGCAGATGGAAAAGCCTGGCGGAAAATGCTAAGTATAGCAGAAAAGCTGACAGAGACCAACAGAGGCCGACTAGCTAGCACACTGAGGGAAACCAATAACTGGCAGTGATTGCAAGTCTCTGCCCGACCTTTAAACAAAAACCTCCGCCCAGGGGCAGAGAGAGGGAGACAGCCAACTGCCAACAGAGCATAATAAAAGGGAGCTCGTGCACGGCAGCTGCACTCACAGGTGCACGTGTGCCACCAGCACCACGCCGCCCATGCCGGCCGGGCACCTGTATCCCCGGCAGCCGAACAACAAGCTGGGGGGAAGTGCCCCGACCGCGGGACCCCGCACACTGCCACCTCGGAAGGACCAGCAACCACCGCATTGTAACAGTCCCCTATATCAGCCTAGTATTAATAGTGACCCCTATATTAGCCCCAGTGGTATTAGTGACCCCCACAGTTGCCTTAGTAGTAATAATGACCCAAACAGTGGCTTTAGTGGCAATAGTGACCCCCAGAGTGGCCCCAGTAGTAATAGGGATCTCCCCCCATAGTGCCCTCGGTGGTAATAGTGACCCCTATATTAGCCCCAGTAATAATAGTGATAGGGGTTAATTTTGTTGCTAAGCTATCAAAATAAGAATAAATAGTTGAAATACAAAATATGCTTTGGTTAAGAGAAGACAGGAACCAGGTGGTTGAGAACTGATTTCTCTAAGCTGCTCAAGGTTTTTCTTATCTCTTGTAGCCGGACACAGCGGACCACGGACATCTGTGGTAAACTAACAAGATGTTCTGTCTCTAAGTTTCTCTTTAACTATAGCTCATTAAGAAGGAATGTGTCCTTGCAATAATATGCTAACTGTGAGATAAGCACATCCTGGCTTTACAGTGGTCTATGGTCTATATAAACTGATGTATTTGCTTTAATAAACTAGAATTCATTCTGATCACACACTGCCTGTGTTGTCAGTTCATGTCTTCTCCGAGTATACTCGCAAGACTCTAACAGATTGGGAAGCAGACAGCATCAGCTGACAGGTCCCCTTGTGACCCCCCACAATAGTGACCCCTATATTAGCCCTAGTAGTAAGAATGATCCCCTCTGTGACCTCAGTGGTAATAGTGACCCCCACAGTTTTCTCAGTAGTCATAGTAACCCCTATATTAGCCCCAGTAGTAATAGTGATCCCCACAGATGTCTCAGTAGTAATAATGATCCCCTCAGTGACCTCAGTGGTAATAGTGACTCCTACAGTGGTCTCAGTGGTAATAGTGACCCCCACAGTTGCCCCAGTAGTAATAATGACCACCACAGTGGCCTCAATGATAATACTATTACTACTAGGACTGATATAGAGGACACTATTACTAATAGTGTCCCCTATATTGAACCCAGCAGTAACAGTGACCCCCCACAGTCGCCCCAGAAGTAATAGAGTCCACCTGAAACCGATATACTTACCCTCCTATCCTGCTTTTCAGAGCTGCGCTGCTCTTCTTCTCAGCACTGCTGCAAGCGGAAGTGAGTCTGCCCGCAGCGGCACCTTCTCCTGTTCTTTTGTGGAACCAAGGAGGAGAGGTCAGGGGAGGAGGGGAGGAGGGGAGAAAGATCCCGGATGCACACACTGCCGTCAGTGAGTGCATTTGGCAGTGCCGCCTGGGACCCTGGGGAAAGCGGACACAGGGTCCCAAAGCAGGACTGTCCTGCTTAATCAGGACGTCTGGTCACCTTATGCAAGGTGAATACATCTTACACAGGATCTATAACTCAAACAACGATCTATGTGCCCCATAGATACCCAAAATCCGCTTCTTGTCTGCACATACCATAGTAAATAATAAAACCATGGCTTGTCTGCAGCCTCCATTAAGTGAAGCTCAGTGCATATGGAGTTATGCAGCTGTTATTGAACTCAATCACAACTTTAAAAATCTCTGCACAGCAAGTTTCTCCTTGTGAAACATTTACTGGGCAGAGGCAAGCAGGGGAAATGTTTCTGCTCTGAGCCCTGTTGGGCTCCATAGTAGATGGATGGTTATGTTACAGGATAGCAGTGAGACGGGGTATTAGTGTATCTTAACGCCACCAGGAAGCTAGGGGTTTGACAGGAGCAACATCCCTGTCGCACCCCTAGCTTCTGATAGGGTGAAGGGACGAAGGTGTTAGCAGCAGCATAGTGTGGGTTTATTAGTGGCAGCACTGCAGCCTTACGTGGAGGGTAACTATTCTCCTTAGACTTACATGCTGAAATGTTAATGGTGGCATGTTACAGCAGTAACATGCCAGCATTAACATGTGATAATGTAACGCAAATCAGAATAGTAACCCTCAGCGTATTGCTGCAGCTCTGGCACAAAGAAATCCAGACGCTGCAGTGTGTGTGCTTGGCCGTGTCCGCCAGGTGACACATGGCCTCATAGGCGGACGCTGGCTCACCCCTTCCATCCCGGCTGCCGTCTCTCCGCTCGATGTTGCCACCCGCATCACTGCACCGTCTGTGCCGCTGCCGACAAAGCACTGTGAGTGCGGTCGGCCGCCGGATCTCCACTCCCTCCTGGCGGCTGCTTCAGTGGTCCCTCGATGCCACTCCCGGCAAAAGAACTTCCATGAAGTCGCGCTGCGCTCCTGCTGTCAGGGGGGGGGGTTCCGCCTTCTACTTCGCCACCGGGTAACTGACTTGCTGCTGTAGTTGCATGCTAGCACCGCCACGGCTGCTGTATGGTTTCTGTACAGATCTGAACAGGCCTTCCAGGACCTGGAGCTGAGGATGATGTCCAGCCAATCAGCATCAGGGGGTGTTACCCCCTGTCAATCTTGACTCCAGCAGGAATTCCTGGTGGCGTCAAGATACACTAATACCGTGAGACAGATGTGTCCAATATTTGTGTGAGATAACATTGTACTCTGTCATTTCCAATATCATTTATATATTATTTTATTTACATAGTTGGAAAAAAACCGAACTAAACATAGAATAATGTATATTATGTTACTTTTACTACTTGGCAGCTTTGTATCTGGGCCATGTTTAGAATACAAAATTCTATACTGTACAAGCATCCAACTGAAAAGAACATGAAGGAGGAGCATTTAGTTCCCTATAATCATCATCAAAATTTACATAGAAAATACTTGTATTAAACTTTTTTTTTACATAACAAATAAACTTTCTGTACACGATTCTTGGGGTGCTTGGAATTTCTGTTTGGTTTTCAGTTTATCAGACGTTTTAGAGCATAATAAACTATTTACATAATTTCGAAACATTGATGATGCATAGTAATAGATTAAAGGATCAAGACAATTACTTATGCTGCTGATGCAGGCACAGCAAATGTATGTAAAATATAAAGAATCAGAATGTCCATGACGGAAGCCCAGATAATGCATTAATAGGATGATATTTGTAGGAGCAAAGCAAATAACGAACACAGAAAGGACTAGAATGGTCAAGATAATAGTTCTTCTCTTCCTAGAAGAACATTTAATGTTCTTGGAGCTTTTACTTAAGGTTCGGACAATTTCACTGTAACAGAAGACGGTAATAAATAACGGTAACAAGAAAAAAAATGAAGAAAAGGTGGTAAAGTAGTACATGTAGAAGTTCTGTTGGTCTTCTAATTCCAGCACATCATGACAAGTTGTAATGTTCAGTGATTCAATGTTATCAGTTTGCTTGTAAAGCAGAAGAGGAACAGTGCCAGCCATGGATACAAGCCAGATGAAGCCACATACTAGCCATGCCCGTCTCTTTGAGCGCCAGGTAAGAGAACGTATTGGAAACACTACAGCCATGTATTTATCCACACTTATACTCATCATGAGCAGGATGGAGCAGTACATGTTACAGTAAAATGTCGCAGTGACAATTCGGCACATGCCATCCCCAATTTGCCAGTTGTTTCCAGAGAATCTATAGACAATATTGAAAGGCAACATAGTAACAAACAGCAGATCAGCTGTCGCCAAGTTCAGCATATATACTATTGCTGGCGTCTTGATTCTTATTTTCAACACAAATATTAGAATTGCCATGAAATGTAGAGGCAGAGCGACAATGAACACCACAGTGTAGAACGATGGGACGAACTTGGTCAACCACGGACTGGAGAGGTAGAAGTTAATATCATCTGAAAAGAGAGAAACAATTGTTTACCGTTTTAAAATATTACACTGTTCAGGATAAATACAGATTTAGTATTTATATGTTTTTAGGTCTAACATTCTGTGCTGACTAATTTTGTCATTTACATCAGAGATTAGCTTAAATTATAGTGAAAATCTATACCAACTCAGAACTGACATGGATTTCATTATAAAGGGATTTTCGAGCATTTACTATTGATGACCTATCCTCATCTGACATCTTGGATAACGCTGAATGTTTTTTTCAGAGTGAAATAATTGCAAGGTTACCAATTTCCAGGTGTGGCGCCAGGTTACCAAAATCCCCGCCTCCTGAAAGGGCTGTGCTGATTGGCTGAGCGCTCAGCCAATAGCTGCTAGTGCTTAGCTATTGGCTTAGCGCTCAGCCAATTACAGATAGTGCTTTTCATGAATAAATAGCTAAGCACTATCTGTAATTGGCTGAGCGCTCAGCCAATACCTAAGCACTAGCTGCTATTGGCTGAGCCAATCAGCACAGCCCTTTCAGGAGGCGGGGATTTTTAAATCCCAGCCTGCTGAAAGTGCTGGACTGCAGTGTCGGGGAGCCAGCCGCAGGACTGAGCGGCTGAGAGGTGAGTACTTTAAAAAAAAAATTTTTTACCACTTATTGATGCTTTTCAGGGAAGGGCTTATATTTCAAGCCCTTCCCCAAAAATCATACTGCAGGGTTTGCCACAAACCACTGCTTTCAATGCGATCGGCAGCAGCGCCGATCCCATTGAAAGCAATGGGATAGCATGCTGCACTTCTGCCACAGCTGTCACAGCTGTGACAGAAGTCCGCGGTACTCTCCATATCTTGTCAATGGGGCTAGCGCTGCTGCCTCTGGCCCCATTGAAAAGACTGGCGATATCCCGGTCTTATTCCGGCGCCTTTCTTGCGCTGCGAGACGAGTGTTTTCACTTGCTCTCGCAGCACAAGAAAGAAAATATCACCAGTGGGTGTCAGCCCTTACTTTATACAATATATACGTAGGTGGTGCATGTACATATATATATACATCCACATGAATGCCAGAACTGCTGAATATTGCTTATATCCTCACATTGCCTCTACTAGCTTCTTCCCATAGTGCATCCTGCTGCCATCTCTTCTGCTCCGTGAGTGATTCCTTTGGATTCAACCACATGACTCGGATATAACGGAGTCGTCCCCTGCTGTAGCCTACCCATCTTCCCCACCACCCCAGAAATACCCCACTCCCCTGCCAAATGACGACATACGCTGATTATTCTTTGGATAATTTGGCCACAGCAACCATTTTATTACAAACATACTTTACACTGAATTTAGCATATCGTTAAGAAACCCCTATGTGACTTCACCATAGACCAGGAGGAGGAGAGGTCCCAGGATTCCCAGAATTCTGTTACCTCACCATTCTGGGAAATATATCTGAATTACCTCCTGCCACACACCACTGACTTGGGAGACTCAATTTCCCATTTTTGCCTCCTGCCACAGTCCAACTGACTTGGGAGATGCAATATCAACAATTGCCTCCAGCCACCCTATCTCCTAACTCCATCACTATAAACATTAAACCCCAACAAAGGGGTGTAACTTGAACTCCAAGGACTCCCCCTTCCACCACAGCCATGACTTGACACCTCAAGCCTGCACTGAACCCCCCAAAACCAAGGCTCTCTCAATACCCTCCTGGATTGTCAACACCTACAGGTCAATGTCCACCTCATTTAAATGCACTCCATCCTCTTTCCCAAAATTTCCTCGACCCATCTCAAGGTCTATGTGCCACACTGCTACCCCTCTGTTATGACCCACAAACCTACAACCTCACTATTTAACTTAACCCAGGCCCTGTTCAAACGTCTCACCAAATTTGCATGGTGCCAGGTCTTATGGGGTACTATCTCTGACCACCCCACTATCAAACCTGGATGTGACATCAACAGGCATTGAATATTGTATTGACTGTCCCTTGACAAATGCCAAAATGGCCTCCTACCCAGATCGTTACCACCCACATGCAGCACCAAGACATCCAGAGCCCTGTCCAACCTCACCAAATTCCAAGATTCCAGCAACACCCTATTCCAGGACATACACCGTACACCTATCCATCTTATCCTCGCTGTGTTTCACGGCATGCCCAGCTGCCCTCTATTTTATACAATGTGCCTAGAGCTACCAATGTATTGATCACTCAGTTCTCCACTCTCTGACCAATCTCCAAAAGTGTGGAAGGCAAGCCCTCCCTTCCTCCTCCGCTGCTGGAGCTAGTATCTGGAAGCACTCCCACTGAAACGGAGAAAGAGAGTCTGCAATTGAATTATCCAGTTTTGGGACATGAACTGCCACCATCCACATGTTTTATGACAACGCTTCCGAAACCAAGTGGTGCAACAGGTTGACTACTGGGGGGAAGGATGCCATCAGGTTATTAATCACTTGAATCTCTTGTTACATCACTTTTTCTTCTTTCCAGTTCTTCCTGCTGCATCCTCTCCTGTCTTCTTCCAAATATCTCACCTGCTGTTGTGTCGCTCCTCCTCTTCCTTCTTTCCCAGCTTTATCTTCTGCTCTGTTCCATTTCCTTATTAACCCCTTCCCCATTGACCCTGTCATTGGCGGTCTCTGCCCACAGCCCTTCAGTCATTCGCTATGGCCCTTCTTGATGTAAATTAAGTATGTATTCAAATGGGTGACTATGATGCGCCTTTGCAATTTTTCATGAGCAATTTGCAACCATTTCACATGTAACATAGTAACATAGTATGTAAGGCCGAATGAAGACAATGTCCATCTAGTCCAGCCTGTTAGCCTCCTGTGTTGTTGATCCAGAGGAAGGCAAAAAAAAAAACAAGAGGCAAGAGCTAATTAGCCCTCTTGGGGGAAAAATTCCTTCCCGACTCCCTAAAGGCAATCAGACTAATCCTTGGATCAACCCCTAATAGTTCCTACCTGCCTGTATACCCGGATTAATAATTAACCTAAGATTTATATCCTGTAATATTCTTCCGCTTCAGAAAGACATCAAGTCCCCTTTTAAAGGGGTTGTCTCGCGGCAGCGAGTGGGGTTATACACTTCTGTATGGCCATATTAATGCACTTTGTAATGTACATCGTGCATTAAATATGAGCCATACAGAAGTTATTCACTTACCTGCTCCGTTGCTAGCATCCCCGTCTCCATGGCTCCGTCTAATTCTGATGTCTTCTGGCGTTTTTAGACGCGCTTGCGCAGTCCGTGCTTCTGCCTGGTGAATGGGGCAGCTCGTGCCGGAGAGCTGGTCACCGCGTCGTCATCGTAGCTCCGCCCCATCACGTGTGCCAATTCCAGCCAATCAGGAGGCTGGAATCAGCAATGGACTGCACAGAGCCCATGGTGCACCATGGGAGAAGACCCGCGGTACACCATGAGAGAAAACCGCAGTGCATCCCTGGGAAAGGACCGGCGGCCATCTTAGGGAGAAGATTTTTAAAACTTCATATTTCGTCAGATCGGTGAGTAGCAAGCGGTTTAAAAACCGCTTTAAATTGCTATTTTATGCCAAGGGGGTGACAGGGGGAATGGGCTAATGTAAAATTTTGATGTTTGCCGCGAGACAACCCCTTTAAACTCCTCTATGGATTTTGCTATCACCACATCCTCAGGCAGAGAGTTCCACAGTCTCACTGCTCTTACAGTGAAGAACCCTTTTCTGTGTTGGTGATGAAACCTGCTTTCCTCTAGATGTAGCGGATGCCCTTTCGTTACCGTCGCAGTCCTGGGTATAAACAGATCATGGGAGATATCCTTGTATTGTCCCCTCATGTATTTATACATAGTTAGTTGATCTCCTCTTAGCCATCTTTTTTCCAGAGTAAATAATCCCAATTTGGATAGCCTCTCTGGGTATTCCAGTCCTCTCATTCCATATATTAGTTTAGTTGCCCTTCTTTGAACCCCCTCCAGCACTTTAACATCTTTCCTGAGCACCGGTGACCAGAACTGTGCGCAGTATTCCATGTGAGGCCTGACAGGTGCCTTATATAGTGGGAGGATAATGTTCTCGTGCCTCGCCCCTATACCTCTTTTAATGCACCCCATGACTTTATTAGCTTTTGCAGCAGCTGACTGGCATTGGTTACTCCAGTTTAGTCTATAATCCACTATTACCCCCAGGTCTTTTTCCATATCACTTTTCCCTAGCAGTACCCCATTTAGTGTATATTGGTGACATCTGTGTCTCCTGCCCATGTGCATAACCTTACATTTATCAACATTGAACTTCATTTGCCATTTTTCTGCCCAAGCCCCCAGTTTATCTAGGTCCATTTGTAGCCGTACATTGTCCTCCGTTGCATTGATTATATTGTATAATTTTGCGTCATCTGCAAATATTGATATTTTACTGTGCAGCCCCTCTATCAGGTCGTTGATAAATATATTGAACAGAATGGGGCCCAATACTGAACCCTGTGGCACCCCGCTAGCGACGGTGGCCCAATCAGAGTATGAACTATTTATTACCACCCTCTGCTTTTTATCTCTGAGCCAATTCTTTACCCAGATACACATGTTTTCACCCAATCCGAGCTGTCTCATTTTATATATCAGCCTATTATGCGTCACGGTGTCAATGTTTTTTACTGCTATACGTTTTCTGTATTTTTTCATGTGGTCCCCATAGTAACATGCATTGAAAATGCGTTGCACTTAATAATAATAATAATAATAATAATCTTTATTTGTATAGCGCCATCATATTCTGCAGCGCTTACATAGACAGGGGGAATACAGAAAGACAAAAGTACAAAAATTACAGAACCACGGTTACATAGTAATAAGTTGATGAATACAATAGGGGTGAGGGACCTGCTTCAACGAGCTTACATATTACAATTAATGGGGTGATACAGAAGGTAAAGGGGCTGGAGATGTGTACGGTATGGTGAGGTGGAGAGTGAGGGATGCTATACACAGACAATGGTCAGACATTTAGCCGTGTGATGGCAGAATCGGTATGACTGCAAGGTCAGTCGATGGTGGCTGGCAAGGATTGCAGTCAGTAGGTCAGGGAGCATGTTATCAGGCGGCATACAGAGGAGTTTGTTTAGGGAATGCGGTATGCCTCCCTGAAGAGGTGCGTTTTTAAAGCACGCCTGAAGTTTTGTGAGTCCTGGATTGCCTGGGTATCCTTTGGTAGTGCATTCCAAAGGACCGGTGCTGCTCTGGAGAAGTCTTGGAGGCGGGAAGGAGAAGTTCGAATTAGAGGAGCGCGCAGTCTAGTTTCGTTAGCAGAGCGGAGAGCCTGGGCTGGGTGATGGATTGAGATGAGGGAGGCAATATAGGGTGGCGCTGTGCTGTGGAGGATTTTGTGGATGAAGGCAGTGAGTTTAAATTGAATTCTGCATTTAACGGGCAGCCAGTGCAGTGACCGGCACAGGGCAGAGGCGTCTAGTAGCGGCTGGACAGGAAGATGAGCCTGTCTGCCGCATTCAGGATAGATTGGAGAGGGTAGAGTCTGGTGCAGGGGAGGCCGATCAGCAACGAGTTGCAATAATCGAGGCGGGAGTGGATGAGGACAACAATAAGCATTTTAAGCGTGTCTGCGGTGAGAAAAGAGCGGATTCTTGTGATCTTCTTGAGGAGCAGCTGACATGTTTGGGCAAGAGATTGGATGTAGGGGGTAAAGGAGAGATCGGAGTCAAATATGACCCCAAGGCAGCGGGCATGCTGTATGGGAGTTATAGTGGCGCCACACACTGAAATGGAGATGTCAGGATGAGGACGGTTAGTGGAGGGTGGAAATACCAGTAGGTCAGTTTAAAGGAGATTTAGTTTTAGGTAGAGAGAGGACATAGTGTTGGAGACAGCGGACAGACAGTTGGTCATGTTTTGGAGGAAAGGTGCAGAGATGTAGGTGTATAGCCGGGTGTCGTCAGCATAGAGCTGATATTGGATGCCAAAACTCCTGATGGTCTGTCCAATAGGGGCTGTGTAGATGAAGAAAAGTAGGGGGCCGAGGACTTGCATATAAATCGTATGTCATGTAAATGCGCTGCTTTTTATTCACACTCCAATAAAGAATAATGGGCACAACTTAAGGAAGAATCACACAAAAATCCAAGGACTTGCTGCGATCTTTCAAACTCAGACTATCAGTCTTAGGCCAGCTTCACATGGGCAATAAAATTGCATGAGATTTGTGCATTGCGAGACGCACAAATCTCACGTAAATTTGAACCCCATTCTTTTAAATAGAGTCATACACACGAGCGATGTTTTCCCACATGGCACCGTGATGCTATGTGGATAACAAATTGCGGCATGTTCTATCTTGTGCGTGCTCTTGATTTGTGATTCATCACACCAGATTATCTTTTTCTATTGCTCCATGGACCAGTCCTGATGCTCATGTGCTCATTGTAGGCACTTTTGGCAGTGGAAAAGGGTTGGGATGGATATTCTGATTGTTTTACAGTTATATAGTCCAATATAGAGTAGACTGTGATGCTCTGTGTGTTCTGACACCTTTCTATGATAGCTATCAACTGATCAACAAAGTTTTACAAAAGTCATGTCATTGAAATAAAATTAGTCATTTCTTATCAATTTTTATGTGCTCAACACAAATATAAGAGTCAAAATGCAAAATTGTCTATTTTTTTTGTAGTCTGCAATAATTGTTTACATCACGAAATGCATGCCAATAGTAATAGGCCTATGGTTAATACCTGTAAAAAACCAAGTCATAGACTACGTCTTAGATTCTTTGTCCATCTCTTGTACAGCTGCTCGGAGCATCTCTGTGGAGTTTCCAGCAGTAGTCAGCCAGCTTGGTAGTGGATAATTTTTTTCTGGTATCTTTGTTCCATTGTTGCGATATCTTGATGAAAACGTTGGCCATGTTCATCAGTAACCATACCACAGTCTGGAAAGAAATCCAGATGGGAATGAAGGATGTGGATCTTTAGAGACATATTGCAGCCAAGTTTCTGATACTGCATCAGTACGTCTTGTACTAGTTCCTTGTAGTTTTCTGCCCTAACATTCCCAAGAAAGTTTGTAAACACTAGGCAAAAAGCATTCCATTCTTGTTTCGCATCACCCTGCAGCAAGTTGTTGAATCAGTCATCTTTGAAGAGCTCTCGAATCTGAGGACCCACAAAAACTTCCTCTTTAATCTTTGCCTCACTCATTCAAGGGAATTTTTCATGAAGGTGTCGGAAAGCAGGTGAAGTCTGGTCCATGGCTTTCACAAAGTTCTTCATCAAACCTAGTTTGATGTGAAGGGGTGGTAGCAGGATTTTGTGGGCTTTGACCAGAGCTGGGTGCTGGATATTCTTATCTCCAACTGCTACGTTTTGTCTGCAAGTCCATTCCTTCCATAAATAGTGCAATTCCCTTGCTCGGCTATCCCACTAACATAAGAAATGTATGTATCTTTTATATCCCTGCTGCAGTCCCATTAAAAGGGCAACTACCTTTAAATCACCACAAAGTTGCCAGCTGTACTTGTTATATTTAATTGAATTCAGTAGCTGCTTTAAGTTATTGTACGTCTCTTTCATGTAGACAGCATGCACTACTGGAATAGATGGAAGACAGTTTCCATTGTGCAAAAGCACAGCCTTAGGGTGGACACCCACTTGCGATTTTTTTCCCTGTGATGCGACAGCGAGGATTATAAAACCAATGCTTTTCAATGGTTTCATACTCATTTGCAATGTTTCAGCAGAGCTTTGCATTGCAGAGAAGAAATCTGCAATATCGCTCAGTGTTTTCAATGGGGCCAGCGACAGCAGCGCTAGCCCCATTGAAAACATAAGGAAAATATCTCTGACTTCTGCCACAGCTGTGGCAGGAGTTTCCTTCATCCCTGTGGGAGTCAGGAAGGTTGCCTTCCTCTGGACCAGTAGGGAAGGGGGTGAAACAGGCTGAACTAGATTGTCTTCATTCAGCCTCAAATACTATGTTACTGGATACATTTACAAGGTGAAACACAGAAAAGTGAACTACATGAAATATCTTCAAAACGAGAGCCAATAAAAATCTTTCATGGTCATATTCGTGTTCAGCACACCAAGATACTACAGATTAAGACCTTTTTAAGTCAGTAACAATTTCAGTGTTCACCAGTATATAGCCAGAAATAACTTTTTTTTCAGCAGCTTGTGCCACAGTAAAGTCCCATTTACACGCAAAAATGATTGCCCAAAATTCGTTCAAAAGATAGGGAGAATGACAGTTTGAGCAATCATTTTGCATAAGCTGCTAATGAGCCCAGGTGGTCTGTTATCTGCATACAGCCCCTTTGTTCTGCCATGGGACTGCAGCTGAATACAATACACCCCTGTGGAGAATCACAGCGTGCGGCCCCTGCTATTATTTAAACTCAACTAAAAATCATCATTCAGACAAAAAGCAAATGATGGTAGCATTTATACACAATGATTATCACTCAAAAGACATCGTTAGAGCGATAATCATTGCCTGTAGATGGGGCTTAACTCTTCTGTGGGATTGGACCAGATGCGCTTGACCTCTCCCCATGCACATTATTGAATCTTGGACACCCATTATCCTGTCACCAGTTCACTGTGGTTGGCTTTGCTTGGATTGAATTTGGCAGGTACAAACCACTGCCTGGAAACATGTTAAGACCTGCATGTTTGGAGATGCGTTAACCCAGTGGTCTAGCCATAATAAAATCTGCTCAGATCCTTACATTTGCCCAGTTTTTCTGCTTTCAACACATCAACTTGAAGAGCTGACTGTTGACTTGCTGACTAGTATATCCCACCCATTGTTAAGTGTCATTGTCGCAAGATAGTTAATGTCATTCACTTCACTTATCAGTGGTTTTAATGTTTTGACTGATTTGTGTATATGATTGTTTTATTCAATAATTGAAAGTGTTTGAAGAACCGATGCTTTAGTCCTACTCTATCATTGGGATTTTTGGGACATAGAATCCAATTTGTGCTCTCGACTATTAGTCTGATGCCTCTTAGCCAATGTTACTATTTTCTACATTTAGCCTTCTTTGAACCCCTTCCCAAATGTATGACTTAAATATACATTTTGGGCACAGGTGGTCTGTTATACATGGATGCATATTAAGTTCTGCCTGTAGCACAGCTTATTAGGCAAGATTGGAAATTACTAAATACTGCAATACTTAAGTATTGCGGCATATAGTTCAAATGAAAAAGAGCTGCATATTTTGTATTACCATGTTTGTAAAAGTCCAAACTATATAAAATATCCCAATATTTATCCTGCCTGGTTAACACCTTGAAAAAAAAGATGGAGTGCCAGAATTTTGAGATGGGGGTTACCCTTGGTCCCCCAAAAATGTAAAAAAGTAAGGAAGCTTGATACATTTATTCATTGATTTCTGCATCTATAGTTGCGAGGAAAGAATATTGCACGAACTGAAGGATTTAATTTGAAAAATTACCTGCAAAAAAAGAAAATAAAAAAAATAGTCACCTTGTTCATAATAGAGGCAAGTTGTACACAATAGATTAGCATAAGGTCTTAGTAACAGTGTCCTTAGAAGTTACTGTTACACTTTAGAAGTAGATAGGGTGATTTTCATTTGGTCATTCCATTTTAATTTTCCATTCTAAAATTCTGACCATACAACTGTATTTTACACTGACGGGAAGCTTACATTTATAGAAAGAGAAAAAATGATATTTGCGGATCCATGAACATCTCTAGGCTGCTCAAATGTGGACTTCTTGGTGCATGGTGCACTTATGTATTTTCAATACAACAAGGTTCTGCTTCTATATAAACTTATCAGTACCTTCTTCTTGATATGAACTGTTGTCGTAATCACTCCTATTCATATTCAGTATGTTGTCTAAAGTGCCTAAAACAATAATAAAACATAGTAAGATAATGGCCATGTTACAAAGTTTATCTTCAAGTATGGTATAGGCACAGGCAACATATGGAACTGACATAAGCAATAAATGCATTTCCTATGATTCAAAGGGGTATACTGCTAAAGTTATGGAAAGTATCATATAAAGGCAGATATAGAGTATGAATGAATGCTTTTTGATGGATACTTTTTTCCACAATTGATTCAAAGATTATAATATAAAAACATTTACATACAGCAATCATAACTTAATATAATCTTGTGGTTCACATAAAAGTTTGATTATAGATACAGCCTAGTCTGCAGGGCTGCACCATTAAGCTCTGCCTCTTACCTATCACTGGAAAAGGTCCCTTTGGACTTATCTGTGGAAATTACTTAATGAGGCCATTTTCTCTATCTTGCTTCCACCTCTTTATAGTGTATGGACTGATTGTTTGACAGGGAGGTGTATTGCCTGGCTGGCTACTCGGTCATGGTGTTAGTGTATTTAATCTGGTCATGCCCATATCTGGATACTTGCTATTCTCCTATGTTCATGTTGTGAGAATGTATACTGTGTAGCTCTCTGTCCATTTCTTAGATCAAGTTTGGAACTCTGAGTTTGTGTTGGTGTGCAGTCAAAGATTATACATTATGCATTGCTGCTTGTGGCTGTGCCCAATCGGATGGTTAATGTCTGGCTATTGGTGTCTGTGTCTAGTCTCTGTGTAGCATTGGATGGCTGATGTCTGCCTTTTGGTGTTTCAGTCTAGTCCCTGCATCCAGGAATATGATTGACTGCTTGTGTATGTGTTAGGATAGCTTACTCCTTTTTCCTGTAGATGGTCGGAAACCTGATTGCCCTCATCAGCAGGGTCTGCGGGTCCAGACATCAAGTGTGGTTCCAGACATCAGATTTCCCTTCATCTGCATGGCGGCGGATTACTGATTCCTTGCTCCTCCATCTGATATAGTTCTAGACACTAAGTCCAATTTCCTTCCATTCATTTCGGAGTCGGATGCCTGAGTTTTGTTACGTGGTAGTCTGGGATGCTGATCATCGAGTACACTAGCTGCTTACATGTTTCTCTGAGAACTGCTCATGGATACTCATAATTGAAGGAGTCTATTCCAGTTACAGATTCTTTAAAAGAGATTTTTCAATTTAAGGCCGTAAGTGAACATTACATACAAGTCCATGAGTGATCTATTTTAAATGTTATGAATGTTAAAAAAATAATAAAAGGTAGATGCACCTATTTATAATATTATAAATGTTTTTGGTAAGATCTGCTGGGATCTGTTGCTTTACGGGTTTCCAGGTGCATACCTTCACAGGTGTGGGTTAATTGTGCTGGCTTGGTGTGGTATTCTCCAGCAAGCCATTCCCCACTGGTCTGCTGCACATAAATACCAGCTTCTCTGGCTAGAGGTTGCTGGTTTCTCAACACCCTGGTGTTTGCAATTATGGATGTTGTTGTGTAGGTGAGAACATGTGTTCTGTGTGTCTGTACAGGTGGCCTAGACATGGAGAGAACAGTCCTGTTCCATGTGTATTGGTGGGAACAATGACTTATTCTGTGTGTCTCTGCAGGTGGCTGGACATTAGGTGTGAACAGTCCTGTTCAAAGTGCATGATGTTCTGTTTGGTATGCAATCCCTGGTGTGTTGGTGTACATTGAGTCCTGTCCTGCTTGGGTCGTTACCATTTAGGGCTTGGCAGGCAGGATTTATAGTAAGTTTTCTTGTGAGAGTAGGGACTCTTGAGGCAATGAGGACCCTTGTGGCGGGCTCGCAGGCTTAAGTGTCTTGGTCAAGACACAAACCAATACTTTGTAAGTTCTGTAGTAATTCCAGCTATATATGTGTGCTGATATACTTGTTGAGTGTCTTGGGCTTTTGTCAGTCATGGTTTATGTCTGTCCATGAATTATGTTTGCAGCTTTCTTATTCTTTTCACTGAGAAGAGCGAACTAAAGAAAAAATTTTTGATTAATTAAAAAATAACTTTTATTAATTCTGTTAAAATTATGCCCACTGACAAACACTTAGGACAACACAACATATATGATCAAAAAAAGTTCTTTTGATCAGTTAAGTATCAAAGATCTAATGTGAATATTATTAAATTTCCTTGGTGGACGAAATGCAACATGCACTTATCACTGGTTCTTATAGATTGTGCACAACAAATAACTAAATCTCCAAAGATCGACGCGTTTCCTCAGTCACTAAACCGTTGTGACTGATTCATCAGGATACAGGAGTGAATGATTTAAAGATATAGGTCCACTTTATTAATAGATGTAGAAATACGTGTTAATCAAAAGCTTATCCACGTCCCTTGTTAATGGGAGATAGCGTTCTGGGATATTGACTTGTCCCAAGTTCAAAGATACTTTTACTATAACAGTTGTTCAATGATACTTCTATTATTAAGGTTGACGGTTTGAGTTATGGTATCTTGATTGTTGATTTTCGATACCGTGTATGATAAAGCTGTTTTTATATAGTTTAATGCTTGGAGAATAGTATATAGTACCAGGCAGGCTCTTATGCGACAGTTAGTGGGGGCAATCCATATGATTAGCTAGCTAGAGGCTATAATGCCACTTGGAATGGTAATGAAAATTGAGTGACTAATATTAAAGGGGTTGTCCCGCGCCGAAACGGGTTTTTTTTTTTTTCAATAGCCCCCCCGTTCGGCGCGAGACAAACCCGATGCAGGGATAAAAAAACAAAAACAAACAGTACTTACCCGAATCCCCGCGGTCCGGCGTCTTCATACTTACCTTGTGAAGATGGCCGCCGGGATCTTCACCCTCGGTGGACCGCAGGGCTTCTGTGCGGTCCATTGCCGATTCCAGCCTCCTGATTGGCTGGAATCGGCACACGTGACGGGGCGGAGCTACGAGGAGCCGCTCTCCGGCACGAGCGGCCCCATTCAGCAAAGGAGAAGACCGGACTGCGCAAGCGCGTCTAATCGGGCGATTAGACGCTGAAGATTAGACGGCACCATGGAGACGAGGATGCTAGCAATGGAACAGGTAAGTGAATAACTTCTGTATGGCTCATAATTAATGCACGATGTATATTACAAAGTGCATTAATATGGCCATACAGAAGTGCTTACCCCCACTTTGTTTCGCGGGACAACCCCTTTAAGGCTAAAGAGCAGACTTTATTATAGGTACTAATTCCAGGCAGGCATATCTATCATGCTGTAATGGTGATTCAAATATACTTTATTGCATCATCACAAATAGATGCTAGATGTAACAGCTTTTGTAATTTAGATGAAGTAACTCTACTTGACTATACCTAATATGTAGCTCCAGGCTAAATATAGCTAATTGCTGAGATAGTAAAGCTACTTAGGATTTGTTATCATGCGGTAATAGATGCACATTAGCATAAATCTATTTCAGATATTATGCCAATTAGTCTGCTGTGTTTTTATAGTGGTGTCCTCGATATGCCATTAGGCTGTTCTAGTTGCAAAAGAGCAAGATGCCTGCGCTCAATTGCAGTGATGAAACACTAAGTCTAATAGTTCATGCTTAAGAGACCACTGCAGAGAACTGTGGTGAAGCACAACTTTGAGATGTGCTGGCTGATAACGCTCTCTATGCATTCACACACACACATGCAACATATGACCGCCGGGATCAATGTCCCACAATGAACTGACAGACCTGGTATGTGTGAGATTGTCAAGGTTTAAGTATCTCTGGCTCCGCCCCCCCTGCCGGGGGCTCGCCTCAGTCAGCACCAATCATGTGTGCGCAGCATATGGCAGGGCGTTTCTATCTATTGCGATCCTGTGACCACCGATATCGCGGTCACGTGACGTCCTTCTCGCGAGACTTCGCGAGTGCCATTCTAGTTTGCGCATGCGCTCTGTACGCCGCTGAGTGTAGGAGCGCGCTGTCTCTATTAGTGAATACACTGTCATTTGCCTGAGCGTACTCAATTCATTGATGGAACATCCTGCGTTTGTGGTTCATCTCTATTCCACTACTGCGAATTCTGGCCACATTTTTATTAAGTCAACCGCAAGGTTTAACGCATATTTTTTCTTAAACTATGTACCATAAGAAATATATATTTATGCAGGGCTATGATATCATCCAACTCCATAATGTGACAGTAATGCAGGTAATTAGAATGGTGCCAATTATACACTAACAGAAAAAATATTTCATTAATGATAGTAAACATATCTAGTATCTCCAGGGTATGAAATAGATCTTTTAATAATTCTCCATAGTTGTAATAACTGTTTTAATGGAATTATTTATACAAACATCTGTTGAGTTGATGAAATGCGAATTTTCAGGGATTTCCTCGGCTCGTTGTATCCATTTGCAATCAGATAAAGGGGACGAATGACAAACATTCGTTTAATCCGTTAGGGGCAACGGAATTTAAACGGTGGATCCATCTAGATTCTTTTTGGAGTAAATTGCGATCCAGATTTCCTCTGCGTGCTGTTGGTCGCAGGGCCTCAATTCCTCTGAATCTCACCGTATGGGGATCATTTCCATGTACATCTCGGACGTGATTCGCTAGACTGGTACTTTCATTTCGGTTTATATTTCCCATATGCGACAGCACTCTTCTTCTCAGTTGTTGTGTCGTCTTCCCGATATAGTCCTTTGGACAAGGACAGGTTGCGATATAAACCACAGCTGTGGTTCTGCAGTTTATAAAGCTTCTGAAGTTCTGATGGTATAGGTTTTGCCTGTTGCAGCGCTTGTGAAGGAGTTGGTTCTCTCCATGAATGGACATGCTTTACAACCCGAACATCTGAATGAACCTGATATTGGATGTCGGTCCAGCCAATTGCGTAGGTCTGGTGTGGGGGTGTAATGACTTTGAACCAACCTATCCCTCAGACTTCTCCCCCTCCGATATGTTATAGAGGGTTGTTCAGATAGGCATCCCGTAAGGTCGGTATCTCGTCTCAGAATATTCCAATATTTTTGGAAAATACCCCTAACTTTAGTAGATTTTTCGTCATATGTTGCTATTAGACGTATTTGGCCATCATCCTGTTTTTTACTTGTCCTTGACAGAAGCTCAGTTCTTGTTCTACCTGCCGCTGCCATTTGTGCTTCTCTAATCACATCATCCGGATAACCTCTTCTTGTGAATCTATCAGCCATATCCACAGCCCTTGCTTCAAACTCTCGGGGTTCCGAGCAGTTCCTTTTTGTCCTCAGCATCTGCCCCTTCGGAATACCCTTTTTAAGGGCCCAGGGGTGGTGACTCTGATTGTGGAGCAGGCTGTTGGTGGCCGTAGGTTTCCTGTAGATCGTCGTTTTGAGAGTACCGGTTAAGGTTTTGGAGATTTTAAGGTCCAAAAATGTGATTGATTGAGAATTGATTTCTGAAGTAAATCTCAGTCCGAGATCATTTTTGTTCAAGTTGTTGACGAAGTCTTTGAAGGAATCAATGTCCCCTGACCACAAAATGAGTACATCATCAATGTATCTCAGCCAAATGTCCACTTTTTGTGTCCACTTTATGTTAGATTCCTCGAAGACAAACTTTTCCTCCCACCAGCCCAGGTATAAATTTGCATACGTGGGGGCACATGGGCTCCCCATCGCGGTACCCCTGAGCTGGTGGGAGAATTTGCCGTTAAACAAAAAATAATTATGTTCGAGGACGAACTGTAATAGTTCTAGTAAAAACTCGTGCAGGTTGAAATGCCTACCTCTTTGACTGAGAAAGTGCCTTGTTGCCTTATTACCACCACCCAAACTGCATACAGCATCGTTTATGCAGCAATGGGAGAAGGAAGCTTCTGAATGTTCCTTTCGGTTCATGTGCCTACTCCTGGAAGAGGAAAAAACAATACACGAGAAGAAGAAAAAACTATTAGATGAGGCTATAAAAGAGACCAACAACTTCTCTGAAGAAATCGGATTTCGATACAAAAGAGAAGACCCTTAAAGAGCATGCGCTCTGTACCCTCAGCGGCGTACAGAGCGCATGCGCGAACTAGAATGGCACTCGCGAAGTCTCGCGAGAAGGACGTCACGTGACCGCAATATCGGCGGTCACAGGATCGCAATAGATAGAAACTCCCTGCCATATGCTGCACACACATGATTGGTGCTGACTGAGGCGAGCCCCCGGCAGGAGGGGCGGAGCCAGAGATACTTAAACCTTGACAATCTCACACATACCAGGTCTGTCAGTTCATTGTGGGACATTGATCCCGGCGGTCATATGTTGCATGTGTGTGTGAATGCATAAAGAGCGTTATCAGCCAGCACATCTCAAAGTTGTGCTTCACCACAGTTCTCTGCAGTGGTCTCTTAAGCATGAACTATTAGACTTAGTGCTTCATCACTGCAATTGAGCGCAGGCATCTTGCTCTTTTGCAACTAGAACAGCCTAATGGCATATCGAGGACACCACTATAAAAACACAGCAGACTAATTGGCATAATATCTGAAATAGATTTATGCTAATGTGCATCTATTACCGCATGATAACAAATCCTAAGTAGCTTTACTATCTCAGCAATTAGCTATATTTAGCCTGGAGCTACATATTAGGTATAGTCAAGTAGAATTACCTCATTTAACCCCTTAGTGACCAAGCCTGTTTGCGCCTTAATGACCAGGCCAAATTTTGCAAATCTGACATGTGTCACTTTAACATGGAAAAACACCAGAAAGGTTCTGCATATCCAAGCGATTCTGACATTGTTTTTTCGCCACATGTTGTACTTCATTTAGGCGGAAAAAATAGACCGATAGAATTTGTGTTTATTTATTAAAAGTGCTAAAATTAGGAAAAGTTTGAAAAAAATTGTAATTTTTTCACATTTCCAACTGCACTATCTTAAATATGTGCAAACATAATATAGAAATTTTTGCTCAGATATATATTTCCACCTGTTTACTTTATTTTGGGCGCACAGTGGAAAAACTTTCGGTTTTTTTTTTAACCATTTAGGAGACGTACAAATTTAACATTACTTTTTAGCATTTTGAGGAACACTTTGTTTTCCTACACCAAGCCAAGATTGGAAAGGCTCATGAGTGTCAGAATAATAGCTACCCCCACAAATGACCCCATTTTAAAAACTACACCCCTTAGTGTATTCACTGAGGGATGCCATGAGTATTTTGACCCCACAATTTTTTTTCAGGAATTAATTCAATTTAGAGGAGAAAAAGTAAAAATTCATATTTTTGCAAATTTGTCATTTAAAAGACATATTTTTTTCCTATAGTTTACATGAAAATGAGGATTTACACGCCAAAATGGATACCCCTGTTTCTCCCGTGTTCAGAAATATACCCATTGTGGCCCTAATGTTATATCTGAGTCCACAACAGGGCCCAAAATGAAAGGAGTAGTCAGTGTCTTTCAAAACAGAAATTTAGCTTGAAGTCCTTTTAGGCCCCATAGCACACATGTAGAGTTCTTGAGTGCCCAAAACCATAGAAAACCCCCACAAATGACCCCATTTTGAAAACTAGACCCCTTAAGGAATTTATCTAGAGGTGTACTGAATATTTTGACCCCACAGTTTTTGAATGAATTCAAGCCAAGCCAAAGGAAAAAATTGTGATTTTCGTTTTTTTGGCAATTCTGTCATTTTAAAAACAGCTTTTTTTGTACAGCACACATATGAATGAAGACTTGCACCCAAAAATGGATACCCCTGTTTGTCCCGTGTTCAGAGACATACCCATTGTGGCCCTAATCTTATGTCTGGATGCATAACAGGGCCCAAAATGAAAGGAGTAGTCAATGGCTTTCAGAACATAGATTTTGCTTGAAGTCCTTTTAGGCCCCATTGCCCACTTGTAGAGTTCTTGAGCGCCCAAAACCATAGAGAACCCCCCGAAATGACCCCATTTTGAAAACTAGACTACTTAACGAATTTATCTAGGGGTGTACTGTGTATTTTGATCCCACAGTTTTTGAATAAATTCAAGCAAAGCAAAGGGAAATAATTTGGATTTTCGTTTTTTTGGCAATTCTGTCATTTTAAAACAGCTTTTTTTGTACAGCACACATATGAAGGAAAACTTGTACCCCAAAATGGATACCCCTGTTTGTACTGTTTTCAGAAACATACCCATTGTGGCCCTAATATTATGTTTGCATGCACAACGGGGCCCAAAATGAAAGGAGTAATCGGTGGCTTTCAGAACATAGATTTTGCTTGAAGTCCTTTTAGGCCCCATTGCCCACTTGTAGAGTTCTTGAGCGGCCAAAACCATGGAGAACCCCCACAAATGACCCCATTTTGAAAACTAGACCCCTTAACGAATTTATCTAGGGGTGTACTGTCTATTTTAACCCTACAATTTTTGAATAGATCTAAGCAAAGCAGTAAGAAAAAATTACGATTTTCATTTTTTGGGCTATTGCGTCAATTTAAAAACTGTTTTTTTTTGTACAGCACATGTATAAATGAAGACTTTCACCCCAAAATGGATACCCCTGTTTGTCCCAAGTTCAGAAACATACCCATTGTGGCCCTAATAGACTTACAGGACATATGGCTAGGCCTACAATGAAAGGAATACCCGTTGGATTTCAGGGTACAACTGAATAAATTCCAGGCCCCATTGCCCACTTATAGAGCCATTGAGCGGCCAAAACTATAAAGATCCCCATTAAATGACCCCATTTTGAAAACTAGACCCCTTAACAAATTCATCTAGGGGTGTACTGTGTATTTTGACCCCATAGTATTTGAATGAATCTAAGCAAAGCAAAAGGAAAAAGTTACGATTTTCAATTTTTTGGGCAATTTTTTAAATTTAAAAACAGTTTTTTTGTACAGCATACATAGGAATGAAGAGATTCCCCTCCAAATGGATCCCCCCGTTTGTCCCGTGTTCAGAAACATACCCATTGTGGCCCTAATTTACTTACAGGACCCATGGCAAGGCCTGTAAAGGAGGGAACACCCGTTGGATTTCAGGGCACAACTGAATAAATTCCAGGCCCCATTGCTTATTTGTACGGAATAAAAATTGACTCCCTAAAAATTCCCCCCCCCCCCCCCCCCCCCCGCCCACACACACTCCGCGCCCTTTTCGGCGTTCCCAAATCTTAGATAAAAGTAATAATGTGAACTGTGTGGTATTTCCAAAGACAGGGGTAATTACGGAGGCTGGTTGGAATGGGCCCATGGGGCCAGAAAAACCGGGTATCCCCCCTCCTCTCATGCTTTTTGGGGGTCATTTCTTGACCTCAGTGGCGGGTATGGGGTGTAAAAAGTGGTGTTCCGTGAGTCTTCGTAAGCTTGCAGACGTGCGGCGGTCTCACACAGAAGACGCTCAACAAGCTGCTCCTGGAACTGCATGAAGGAAAGCGTTCCCGGGGCTTCTTGCAAAATACGTATTACAGGTAGCGGTCTAAATAACGCCGGGCTCACACAGCCGTAGGTGGAATCCGCTTGCGGAGGCCCGCAGCGGATCCCATCTGTGAGCCCGGCTGTGACCCTGCGTACGGCCGCGTAATGTACTGCGCATAACTGCATACTTACACAGGCGGTCATGTGCAGTACGCCTTTTTTTTTGTTTGTATTTCCCGCACCGTCGCTTAGCGATGGCGCGGATACCCGCAGCCCATATACAATGTAGATGCGTATGGACAGCGGGTATATCCGCGACCATGAAGCACAATAGGCTCTACATTGCGGATATCCGCAGTAAAATAGAACCTGCTGCGTTCTCTTTTCTGCGAGTGGATTACACAATTCCAACCCACTAATGTGAGCGGAATTGTGTAATCCAATGCGATTGATCTGCGTATTACCGCGGATCAGATGCATGCGGAATCCGTAATTCCTATCGGGTCATGTGAGACCAACCTATGTTAGAGCGCTACTTTTTTATTACATGATCGGGGACCGCTCAACGAGGCCACCTGTCACTGCTCCAGGCTCTCGGCAACCATTGGTCACTGAGAGCAAGGAGATTTTAAATTTCCTGGGCTCCCCGACTCCTGCGCATGTGTCCGGCTTTTTGCCGGCAATCGCATGTGCAGAATTCGTGAAGGTTCACGGAGGAAGATCGCGTCGGGGTTCAAATACGGAGGCCTCTGGTAAAAAGTTTCATCTCCTCTCACTGATCGCATCGGTGAGGGGAGATAAAACTTCAATTTTTTTTTTTACTTTTATGTGATCGCCATTATTGGATAACGGCCAACACGTGACAAGGAACCGCTCACCGCGGCCCTACGTGAAATCTCCTGGCTCTTGGCTACGTTTTGTAGCCAGGAGCAGGGAGAATTTTAATTATCCTGGCAATCCACAGCTTTTGCGCATGCGTCCGCCATTTTGCCAACGGGCGTGTGCGCAGAAGCTGGGGTAAGGTCCGCGGATAAATCCGGGGGCCTTAGGTACGTACTTTCATCCTCCCTCACGGATATGATCCGTGAGGGGAGATGAAACGTAAGCTTTTTAAACTTTTTAAAACTTTTTTTTTCCTTTTTCACACTTTTTTTTACTTTACATGATCACTGTTATCCATTGGATAACAGTGACCACATGCTGGGTGACATCCCTCTGCTCCTGGCTACACATGGCAGCCAGGAGCAGAGGGATTTTGAATTTCCCGGGGCTGGAGCCCCTCTGTGCACGCGCCCGATGTCAATCATCGAGTGCGCATGCGCAGAAAGGGACTTTGGGTCCCGGGACAGCGGGACATCGGGGAGGACCAAGGTGAATATTTTCACCTACCCTCATGGATCCGATCCATGAGGGGAGGTGAAAGTTTGCTTTTTTAAAACTTTTTTTCACTTTTCCGCGATCGCTGTTATCCACTGGATAACGGCGATCGCGGGTACCGGGGACCCCTCACCGCGGTCCCCGCTGACACCTCCTGCCTCCCTGCTACCTATAGGAGCCGGGAGCCAGGAGATTTTAGATCTCCCGCGGCTCCGGGCCTTCTGCGCATGCGGCTGAATCCGATCCATCAGGGCAGCTGAATCTTTAACTTTTTAAAACTTTTTTAAACTTTTATGTGATCGGCGCTATCGATTGGATAGCGCCGATCGCATACCCGGGGGGGGGGGGTCCGTGCAGCCCGGGATGACAGCTCCATGCTGTCGGCTACCTGCGGGCACCGGCAGCATGGAGCTGTCACGTCCAGAGCCCGAGGGGCTTTATTCTCTGCAGGACACATGTTTTTACGTCCTCAGAGAATAAAGCCCACTTCGGGAGGACGTAAAAACCCTATGGGCAAGTCGTTAAGGGGTTAAATTACAAAAGCTGTTACATCTAGCATCTATTTGTGATGATACAATAAAGTATATATGAATCATCATTACAGCATGCTAGATATGCCTGCCTGGAATTAGTACCTATAATAAAGTCTGCTCTTTAGCCTTAATATTAGCCACTCAATTTTCATTAACATTCCAAGCGGCATTATAGCCTCTAGCTAGCTAATCATATGGGTTGCCCCCACTAACTATCGCATAAGAGCCTGCCTGGTACTATATACTATTCTCCAAGCATTAAACTATATAAAAACAGCTTTATCATACACGGTATCGAAAATCAACAATCAAGATACCATAACTCAGACCGTCAACCTTAATAATAGAAGTATCATTGTAAAAACGGCAATTCGAAAAAAAACGGAACATATGCGACCGAAATATGCGCGAACGCATATTCGATCGCCGAAAAGACCGTTTGCAAAGTAGGAACAAACGAAAATACGCTTTCTAGCTCTGGTCGTGATCGGTGAAAAACGATCGCTCGGGCGATTATACGTTGCGCTCGTGCGAACGTAAATACGCCTACGCTCGTCTGCCCGCACCCTTATAGTAAAAGTATCTTTGAACTTGGGACAAGTCAATATCCCAGAACGCTATCTCCCATTAACAAGGGACGTGGATAAGCTTTTGATTAACACTAGAGATGAGCGAACGTACTCGTTACGAGTACTTACGCACCCGAGCACCGCCATTTTCGAGTACAGCAGTACTCGCGCGTAAAGATTCAGGGGGCGCCGTGGCGGCACGGGGGGTAGCAGTGGGGGGGAGAGGGAGAGAGAGAGGGCTCCCCCCTGTTCCCCGCTGCTCCCCCCCGCACCGCCGCGCCTCTCCCCGCCCCCCGGCGCCCCCCGAATCTTTACGCCCGAGTACTGAAGTACTCGAAAATGGCGGTACTCGGGTGCGTAAGTACTCATTACGAGTACGTTCGCTCATCTCTAATTAACACGTATTTCTACATTTATTAATAAAGTGGACCTATATCTTTAAATCATTCACTCCTGTATCCTGATGAATCAGTCACAACGGTTTAGTGACTGAGGAAACGCGTCGATCTTTGCAGATTTAGTTATCTGTGCACAATCTATAAGAACCAGTGATAAGTGCATGTTGGGTTTCGTCCACCAAGGAAATTTAATAATATTCACATTAGATCTTTGATACTTAACTGATCAAAAGAACTTTTTTTGATCATATATGTTGTGTTGTCTTAAGTGTTTGTCAGTGGGCATAATTTTAACAGAATTAATAAAAGTTATTTTTTAATTAATCAAAAAATGTTTCTTTAGTGGGCTCTTCTCAGTGAAAATAGTAAATCCAAAATAAGAACCCTACTGTCACAGTGACTAGAGCTTTCTTATTCAGTTCATTTGGAGGTGTAGTTGGAGCAGATTGGAACCTTTATCCTGGGTAAAAGCTTTCCACATTCAGTTAAGTGCTGGTTTTCTTTCCTTTTTTGCTTTTGTTAGTCTTTACACCATTTCTTTGTGGTGTCTAGTGCATCTCTCTAGGTGCCTTATCAGGAATAGTCAGTTCCTAGGTAAAGACCGTGAGGCCTTCCTTACCAGGAAGCCTACCACGCATTTAGGCAGGGGTTCTCATTCCCCTTATTCATAAGGTACAGGTTTTTTCATCTAATCTTTGCCTGAATGGTTTAGTCTGTATTTACATTGTATTGTGTGTGCTTTTTGCGCTTCAGTATGAACACCGCCCTGCGTTCGTGCTTAGTGTTGTGCTCTTGTGTCACGTGGAATTGACAACATTGTGGAGAACAACATACAATCTGATAAACAGCCTACAATTATGCCCATTTAGACACAATGATAAAGCCATCTTTTGAGCGATAATTTGTATCTAATTGGAAGTGCGGAACCGATTAAAGAAGATTAAAATTAGAGATGAGCGAATGTACTCGTTACGAGTACTTACGCACCCGAGCACCGCCATTTTCGAGTACAGCGGTACTCGCGCGTAAAGATTCGGGGGGCGCCGTGGCGGCATGGGGGGTAGCAGTGGGGAGTGGGGGGGAGAGGGAGAGAGGGCTCCCCCCTGTTCCCCGCTGCTACCCCCCGCACCGCCGCGCCTCTCCCCGCCCCCTGGCGCCCCCCGAATCTTTACGCCCGAGTACTGAAGTACTCGAAAATGGCGGTACTCGGGTGCGTAAGTACTCATTACGAGTACGTTCGCTCATCTCTAATTAAAATCGATAAATCGCCAGGCCCAGATGGAATACACCCAAGGATACTAAGGGAACTAAGTGACGAGATAGCTAGGCCGCTATATCTAATATTTCTAGACACTATCAAGACCGAGGTTGTACCATTGGATTGGCGCATTGCCAACGTGGTTCCAATTTACAAAAAGGGGAGCAAAGGTGAGCCTGGTAACTACATGCCGGTAAGTCTCACTTCAGTAACGGGAAAAATATTCAAGGGGATTCTGAGAGACGCCCTCGAAGAGTACCTCAAGGAGAACAAGGGAATAACTCCTCACCAGCATGGATTCATGAAGGATCGCTCATGTCAGACAAATCTGATCAGTTTCTACGACGAAGTAAGCTCTAGGCTGGACCTGGGAGAATCTATTGATCTTGTATATCTGGACTTCTCTAAAGCATTTGACACCGTGCCACATAATTGGCTAATATACAAAATGAGACAGCTCGGATTAGGTGAAAACGTGTGTAAGTGGGTAAAGAATTGGCTCAATGATAGAAAGCAGAGGGTGGTAATAAATGGTTCGTTCTCTGATTGGACCACAGTCGCTAGTGGGGTGCCACAGGGTTCAGTATTGGGCCCCATTCTGTTCAATATATTTATCAACGACTTGATAGAGGGGCTGCACAGCAAAATATCAATATTTGCAGATGACACAAAATTATACAATATAATTAATGCAACGGAGGACAACGTAAGGCTACAAACTGACCTAGATAAGCTAGGGGCTTGGGCAGAAAAATGGTAAATGAAGTTCAATGTTGATAAATGTAAGATTATGCACATGGGCAACAAAAACGGATATCACCAATATTCACTTAATGGAGTACCGCTAGGAAAAAGTGATATGGAAAAAGACCTGGGGGTACTAGTGGATTGTAGACTAAACTGGAGTAACCAATGCCAGTCAGCTGCTGCAAAGGCAAATAAAGTCTTGGGTGTATTAAAAGAGGGATAGGGGCGAAGGACGAGAACATTATCCTTCCATTCTATAAGACCCCATATGGAATATTGCGTACAGTTCTGGTCACCGGTGCATAGGAAAGATGTTACAGTACTGGAGGGGGTTCAAAGAAGAGCAACTAAACTAATATATGGAATGACGGGACTGGAAAACCCAGAGAGGCTATCCAAACTGGGATTATTTACTCTAGAAAAACGAAGGCTAAGGGGTGATCAACTAACTATGTATAAATACATGAGGGGACAATACAAGGATCTCTCCCATTATCTGTTTATACCCAGAACTGCGACGGTAACAAGAGGGCATCCGTTACGTTTAGAGGAAAGCAGGTTTCATCACCAACATAGAAAGGGGTTCTTTACTGTAAGAGCAGTTAGACTGTGGAACTCTATGCCGGAGGAAGTGGTGATGGCAAAATCCATAGAGGAGTTTAAAAGGGGACTTAATGTCTTTCTGGAGAGGAAGAATATTATAGGTTATAAATCTTAGGTTAATTGTTAATCCGGGTATACAGGTAGGTAGGAACTATTAGGGGTTGATCCAGGGATTAGTCTGATTCCCATTAGGGAGTCGGGAAGGAATTTTTTCCCCAAAAGGGCTATTTGGCTTCTGCTCTTGGGTTTTTTTTTGCCTTCCTCTAGATCAACACAGGAAGAAAGACGGGCTGGACTAGATGGACATTGTCTTCATTCGGCCTAACGAACTATGTTACTATGTTACCTTGCCCTGTAAATGCACACAACAATTATTTATCACCGAGGCAGAAAAGTTCCCCTTGGAACGAGAATCTAAATCACTGATGGGAACCACTAACTGATAAAACGTAACTTTTAATGATAAAAAATATTTTAAAAAGCGTATCCGGATATTAATAATGATTTTCTATGCGCTAAGAGAAAAGGAGTTGTGTCACCTATGTTCGCGATCGGCCATAGGATTGTGTATAATAGGGCTTGTATAGTATATTACTCTAGTAGCCCAAGTATACCATGAATGTTTGTCACCAATTCACACTAAAGTCAATAACACACTTTTGATATTAGGTATATATTGATGATAGTCAGTTTTTTTTAATCGTTAATTATGCAGCATAACTGACACACTACATTTTTTTCTGTGGGTCGGTGCAATTACAACAATACCAAAATTCTTATATTTTTGTAGGTTTTTCTACTTTTCTGCAATAAAAACCCTTTTTGAATTTTTTTTTTCCCTAAATCTCTGCATTCAAAGTCCTATAACTTTTTTATTTTTCCATGGACGGAGATCTGTGAGGGCTTTGTTTTGTGAGATGAGCTGTAGTTTTTATCAGCACCATTTTGGGGTACATACAGTTTTTTTAATTGCGTTTTTTGAAAGACAAAATACTAAAAATTAGCACTGTGCCTCAATTTTTTAACGTTTTTTTTACGCTTTTTGCCATGCAGGATAAAAAGCATGTTCAATTTATTGTACTGGTCTTTACGGACATGATGATACTAAATATGTGGGGATTTTATTTTTACATTTTTTATGCTAATATGAGAAAAAGCATTGAAAAGTTTTTTTTTACTTTTTTTTGCATTTTTTTGTGCATTATTTTGATCTTTTTTTACACCATTTGTGTCCCTGTGAGGGACTTACACTGTAGCACCGTAGATCGCTAGTTTTGAGCGATAATTGTTGTGTGTAAATCACTGATGGGAACCACTAACTGATAAAACGTAACTTTTAATGATAAAAAATATTTTAAAAAGCGTATCCGGATATTAATATTGATTTTCTATGCGCTAAGAGAAAAGGAGTTGTGTCACCTATGTTCGCAATCGGCCATAGGATTGTGTATAATAGGGCTTGTATAGTATATTACTCTAGTAGCCCAAGTATACCATGAATGTTTGTCACCAATTCACACTAAAGTCAATAACACACTCTTGATATTAGGTATATATTGATGATAGTCAGTTAACACTGAGCGTCAATGGTGACAAATCATGATTAAATTACCCACAACACTATTAATTTTTATGCATTATGGGTTTGACACATTCAGCTGCAATCAGCAGTTGGTAAGACATCTCTTAGGCTCTAGAGTACACCTAATTATTATAATTGTATTTTGTGTACTCTATGGTTAGCAACGTGAATGTTACCTACTCTTGAAAAGAGAAGAATGTATTTGTCAATTTAACATTCTTCTCAAGCCAATGCTAATCAGCTCCTGACACAATGTCCAATTCAAGAAAGAATCATTCAATACATATCACTGAGCTGGTTGCTCTATTAGTGACTAATTGCTTGCTATCTAGCTCAAACGGAGGGACAATACCATGCTTCTGATTACTAAGCATGAACTGTCACCTCCTAATAGAAAAAAGGTAATGAACTAGGTTCAATTTGTAGAGTTCATCCTTTTCTATATAACCTGCCACCTACGCGTTTCCGCAGTGTTTTAATTACACTGCTTCATCAGGGTGGTTTTAATAGATAAGAACAAGCACAAGCAGCCTGATGGCTGCAGAGTTCTGAGCATAGATGGTCAGTAACCCGAGATGCCGAGTATATATGTCAGAATCCACGCCCTCCCTAAGTGAGGGAACATCCCACTCGTCCAATCAACGTCCAGCAGCTCTGACACACCTCCTGCTTCCCATCGCGATGGTACGGCGGTCCGCGCATGCGCACTCGCTGCCAGGACCCGCTCGCCAACCAATGCCAACCAGCGGTGTAAGCCGCTCGATTGCATGGCCGGCGTGACGACTCCATGGCAACAAAGCGCCGCGGGCGGCAGAGGGGAGGGCCGCTTGTAGGTTAAGGGACTCTAATCCCCACAGGGCTGATAACAGGGGTTACCCCCAACAAGTGGTGTTGGGTGCAAGTGATTTTTTGAAGGGTATGAGGAGAGATGAGTTTTTGAAAAAGAAGGACCGGTCCTTGGATAATGGAAAACTCCGGGTACTAGGTACCTATGATGACTGCTCTAATGAAGTTAGAAACATTCTGTCCAAATATTGGCATATTCTGCATCGTGATAAAGATATAACTGAATACTTACCAGACAAACCTCTTATTACATACAAGCGAGGAAGAAACCTTGGTGATCGGTTGGTCCACAGTCATCTGACCCCCGCTGTACCATCAACTACGTGGCTGAACTCTGAACTCCCAAAGGGCTCCTATCCCTGTTCCGGCTGTAACGCCTGTAAATTTATGAGGCTTGGAGCAGTATTTACCAGCTCGTCTACAGGCCGTGAATATAAGACCCGGGAATTTATTAACTGTAGATCCAGTGGAGTCGTTTACAAGGCGACCTGTCCCTGCCCCCTCGACTATGTTGGCAAGACAATCCAACAACTACGAAGACGTGTTTTGGCACATATCGGCAACATAGATCGAGGGGAGCATACAAGTCTGGCCACCCATATTAGAGAATATCACAACAATGACCCGAATATGGTAAAATTCCAGGGGATTGAGATCATCAGGGAAAACGGAAGGAGAGGAAACCGTGACCGGAAACTACTTCAAAAAGAGAGCCAGTGGATTCATTGTTTGGAGTCATGTACCCCAAAGGGACTAAATGAATGTCAATCTTTTGCGGCATTTATTTGAGGTCTCCATTTTTGACTATCAATAATGACCCTCCATTACTAAGACATTATAACAATGGAAATATACATAAATAATGGTAATAAAATGGCAGACAAAAAACTGGTAGATAGACACAATATGTGCAGTAATGTGTTTATCGATATATATTAATCAGATTATATACCATATGTCTGGTATTTTAGATCATAATCATTTAATAGCCAAAGTAGTGTTGAATCTTTATCATCATACCATCTTGGGTTTTTTGTGATCAAACCGAGTGGTTAGTAGGTCCCCCTGATTTTTCTCTGGGAGCTATAATGACTATAAATATGGCTATTTCGTAATTGATCCTTAGTATGTAGAATCTATCAATATCAATGGTTTACCCATTATAATTCTACACATCGATATGTGAATAGTTGCTATATATTTTCTGCCTATTATGAGGGAAGTTGATATGAACTCAAATAGATGGAGACCGTTTATTCCAGTGAACCTATGACCTTTAATATCGAGTCCTAATGAACAGCAATGAATGGGATCTCTTCAAATGACATCACCACCCATGTTTATTGTATATGACCTGCCAGTGTAATTGGTTCCTCTGTTTTCACAAAAAAACACACAAAAAACATGTATACTATACCTGGATATAGATTCTGAATTGCTATGTCTGAGATTTATTTAGATCCATTGTATAACACTTGATTCTTTCAATATCAGCCCTGTGGGGATTAGAGTCCCTTAAAGGGGTTGTCCCGCGGCAGCAAGTGGGTCTATACACTTCTGTATGGCCATAATAATGCACTTTGTAATGCACATTGTGCATTAATTATGAGCCATACAGAAGTTATAAAAAGTTTTTCACTTACCTGCTCCGCTGCTGGCGTCCTCGTTCCCATGGAGCCGACTAATTTTCGGCCTCCGATGGCCAAATTAGCCGCGCTTGCGCAGTCCGGGTCTTCTTCTTTTCTGAATGGGGCTCCGTGTAGCTCCGTGTAGCTCCGCCCCATCACGTGCCGATTCCAGCCAATCAGGAGGCTGGAATCGGCAATGGACCGCACAGAAGCCCTGCGGTGCATGGAGACAGAGGATCCCGGCGGCCATCTTCAGCAGGTGAGTATGAAGACGCCGGACCGCCGGGATTCAGGTAAGCGCTGTGCGTGTTGTTTTTTTAACCCCTGCATCGGGGTTGTCTCGCGCCGAACGGGGGGGGGGGGGGGGTTAAAAAAAAAAAAAAAAACGTTTCGGCGCGGGACAACCCCTTTAGCCTACAAGCGGCCCTCCCCTCTGCCGCCCGCGGCGCTTTGTTGCCATGGAGTCGTCACGCCGGCCGTGCAATCGAGCGGCTTACACCGCTGGTTGGCATTGGTTGGCGAGCGGGTCCTGGCAGCGAGTGCGCATGCGCGGACCGCCGTACCATCGCGATGGGAAGCAGGAGGTGTGTCAGAGCTGCTGGACGTTGATTGGACGAGTGGGATGTTCCCTCACTTAGGGAGGGCGTGGATTCTGACATATATACTCGGCATCTCGGGTTACTGACCATCTATGCTCAGAACTCTGCAGCCATCAGGCTGCTTGTGCTTGTTCTTATCTATTAAAACCACCCTGATGAAGCAGTGTAATTAAAACACTGCGGAAACGCGTAGGTGGCAGGTTATATAGAAAAGGATGAACTCTACAAATTGAACCTAGTTCATTACCTTTTTTCTATTAGGAGGTGACAGTTCATGCTTAGTAATCAGAAGCATGGTATTGTCCCTCCGTTTGAGCTAGATAGCAAGCAATTAGTCACTAATAGAGCAACCAGCTCAGTGATATGTATTGAATGATCCTTTCTTGAATTGGACATTGTGTCAGGAGCTGATTAGCATTGGCTTGAGAAGAATGTTAAATTGACAAATACATTCTTCTCTTTTCAAGAGTAGGTAACATTCACGTTGCTAACCATAGAGTACACAAAATACAATTATAATAATTAGGTGTACTCTAGAGCCTAAGAGATGTCTTACCAACTGCTGATTGCAACTGAATGTGTCAAACCCATAATGCATAAAAATTAATAGTGTTGTGGGTAATTTAATCATGATTTGTCACCATTGACGCTCAGTGTTAACTGACTATCATCAATATATACCTAATATCGAAAGTGTGTTATTGACTTTAGTGTGAATTGGTGACAAACATTCATGGTATACTTGGGCTACTAGAGTAATATACTATACAAGCCCTATTATACACAATCCTATGGCCGATTGCGAACATAGGTGACACAACTCCTTTTCTCTTAGCGCATAGAAAATCAATATTAATATCCGGATACGCTTTTTAAAATATTTTTTATCATTAAAAGTTACGTTTTATCAGTTAGTGGTTCCCATCAGTGATTTATACACAACAATTATCGCTCAAAACTAGCGATCTACGGTGCTACAGTGTAAGTCCCTCACAGGGACACAAATGGTGTAAAAAAAGATCAAAATAATGCACAAAAAAAATGCAAAAAAAAGTAAAAAAAAACTTTTCAATGCTTTTTCTCATATTAGCATAAAAAATGTAAAAATAAAATCCCCACATATTTAGTATCATCATGTCCGTAAAGACCAGTACAATAAATTGAACATGCTTTTTATCCTGCATGGCAAAAAGCGTAAAAAAAAACCTTAAAAAATTGAGGCACAGTGCTAATTTTTAGTATTTTGTCTGTCAAAAAACGCAATTAAAAAAACTGTATGTACCCCAAAATGGTGCTGATAAAAACTACAGCTCATCTCACAAAACAAAGCCCTCACAGATCTCCGTCCATGGAAAAATAAAAAAGTTATAGGACTTTGAATGCAGAGATTTAGGAAAAAAAAAAATTCAAAAAGGGTTTTTATTGCAGAAAAGTAGAAAAACCTACAAAAATATAAGAATTTTGGTATTGTTGTAATTGCACCGACCCACAGAAAAAAATGTAGTGTGTCAGTTATGCTGCATAATTAACGCTTAAAAAAAAAATCTATGGCAGAACTGATGCGTTTTCTCTCCCTGCGATAATAAAAACAATAATAAAAGTTTTACAGTATATTCTATGTATCCAAAATTGGCACCAATAAAAATTACAGTTCGCCACGCAAAAAACAAGCCCTTACATGGCCGCGTCGATGGAAAAATAAAAAAGTTATGGCTTTTGAAAAATGGAAATTAAAATGTACCAAAAATCATTTGGTCCTCAACGCCAAAACAGTCCATGTCCTTAAGGGGTTAATAAGCTCTTGCATGTGAGTTACTGTATAGTTCAGCGCCTGCACAGATGTTGGCATAGCTGGAAACATAGAGTTAAGTAGTGACTTGTGTAAATCACAAGGCTGCTGCTCTGCTATAGCTCCTGGATGAGGAAACTGATTTTGCATTGTTTATGTTGGCAGCAGCGCTTCTTGAATTTGGAGAATAAAGATGAATTGCATATCTCCATATTTATGTGGCGTTCAGAGAGTAGATAGTGGCCGAGCCCTTATAATTAAAAACTTCCAATTGCACATTTTTTTATTGCTTAGATACTTACACATGGGCAATTTAAAGACTGCGCCTAAAATTCTCGGATGCAACTCGCATCAGACCACACTCGGACATGCAGTCTGTGTGCTGCCCGATGTGCTGAACACCGTATATTGACATGTGCTATTCTCATAGAAATGAAGACAATAGGATATGTTGTCTTGTTTTTACTTTGACAACAGCCTGAGTAAAAAAAAAGCCTGTGTGCATACACCCATTTCAGTGAATGGGTCCTATTTCCGTCTAATTTTATTGTCTGAAAGTTAGCCAGAAAAAAACATCTTGTGCATGTACCCTTAGGCCTCCCTCACACAGGGCGTTTTATACAGCGTTTAGCGCTCCCTTTTCAGCCCAGAGCTAAACGCTGTACAACACTCCCATTCATTTCAATGGGGCTACTCACACAGGGCTGAAAACGCCTCCCAGATTCAGGCATCTCCAACACTCCCAAGTCTATTGCCGGAGGCCAGGTTTGAGAACCCCGGCTCCGGCAATAAAGTGCTGTGATTGGTTGTCGGCGCTTGCTCGATACCCAATCACATCCCTTCATTGACTGTCTCAGCCAATCAGAGCTTGCCGGCGCTGATTGGCTGAGACAGTCAATGAAGGGCTGTGATTGGGCATCGAGCGTGCCGACAACCAATCACAGCACTCTATTGCCGGAGGCGGGATTCTCAAACCTGGCCTCCGGCAATAGACTTTGGGGTGCCGAGGAAGTCCGGATCAGCGGCACAGACCAGCGGCCGCGACCCGGACTGCAGCGTCTAGGTGAGTATAGCTTTTTTTTTTCTTTTGAGCATTCTTGGCTGCGTTTTCAGCCGAGCTGAAAACGCAGCCAAAACGCTGGCATAAAGTATGCCAGCGCTGCTGAAACGGGGCGGAATCTGCAGTAACGCAGCGTTGAAAAATGCTGCGTTTCTGCAAACGCCCTGTGTGAGGGAGGCCTTACTCAGATTACCGGACACAACTGTATACCTTATACACAGGCTGGCATATTAATAGGAAAAAAAACTACACCATACAGCATATTCATTTTTGTGGTGGCCAACGAAAAAAAATGATATTGATGTATATTTGCCCAGCAGATACCAATAGGTATCTTATTAAAAGCAACGCGAGCTATGCCTGCAGTTACAAGCGCCAGCCACAAAACAGAGGTCGGCTCGGAGACCTCCGCTGCTTCAGCTCTGACCTCTGTGTATTTGCGGCGCTAACAGCATGCGCCCACTCAGCTGATCATTCGGGGTCCTGAGCGATGGACCCCAGCCGATCGACTACCGGAGACCTATCCTAAAGATAGGTCATCAATAGTATTCTCCCTGGAAAACCCCTTTAACTGTAAGCTTAACTAGAGCAACAAGTGTCAGGCCGCTGCTGCCAAGGCAAATAGGATCATGGGGGGCATCAAGAGGGGTCTAGGGGCACATGATGTGAACATTGCTCTTCCTCTTTACAAGTCACTGGTCAGATCATACATAGAATATTATATACAGTTTTTGGCACCGGTACTCAAGAAGAACATATCAGAGCTTGAGCGGGTACAAAGGTCGGCATCTAAGTAATAAATAGAATGGGCGGACTACAATACCCAGAGAGTTCTCAAAACTGGGATTATTTAGGCCTCCTGTCCACGGGCGATTTTTCTTACTGTGTTTCCTGCGGCGATAATCCGCACGTGGGTAACGCAGTGAACGCTTTCCATAGGATAACTACGGAAATCGCAGCCCTAATGTCCACGAGAAGAAAATCACTTGGGATTTTCTGCTTGTGCTAAAAATCGCGGTATGCTGTGATTTGCTGTGATTCTCTGCGATGAACCTATCTATAATGATAATGAAAAATCATGGTGCGAAAGTGCTGCCCGGCGGCTCCCACAGCAGAAATCCGCGGCGGGATATCGCTACGCCCGTGGACAGGCGGCCTTAGTAAAAAAAAAGATGTCTAAGAACGATCTAATAACTATGTATAAATATGTCAGGGATCCATACAGAGATCTCTTACATCATTTACTTATAACCAGGACTGTGACTGTAACAAGGGGGCGCCCTCTACATCTAGAGGAAAGAAGGTTTCTACAACAACATAGAAGGGGGTTCTTTACTGTAAGAGCAATGAGACTATAGAACTCTGTCTGAGGATGTGGTGACAGCAAACTCAATGATAGAGTTTAAGAGGGCCCTGCACACCTTTCTTGAGTGTAACAATATTACATGTTACAGTCACTGGTTACTTCAGAAGGGTTGGTGATCCGGAGATTATTCTGATTGCCAGATTGAAGTCAGGAAGGAATTTTTCCCTTGCAAAAAAAGCTAAATTCCTGATTTATTGCTAGGAGCAATTGCAGTTTTTTCTTTACACTAATGTTTCTAAATATGAACAGCGCTCTGGGGGTAATGGGGCTTAAAAATAAATAATGCTACGTTCCTGAGATGTAATAAGACAATTATACTGATGCCATTATGTCATGTTACATCACATGTGAAAAGAGAGAAAATGATAACCCTTTTCCTGAGGAAGAAATTCTGCCCATAACATACCTTTTAACTATACAGATAAAATGACAGATAATCAGCTCCACAATGTGGTTTCATGATGTCTTACCTGATGCTGGATGATCACAGAGCACTGCACAGAAGAGGCTGAATGCACCAAGTAAGGACAGTGGTAGCAGAGCTGAGGTCTGCATTGCGGTATTATTTCCTCCTATTCCTAGATATTCCCTGTGAAGAGTGTGTAGACTGTCCAAGCAGAGCGGTGAATGTAAGAGCACTGATGGCATCAGACTACTTCTTACAGGCTAGGGAAAGCCCTCCTGCTGGTTAACAGGAGAGGTGGTGGGGAAAGCAATCTGACTATGACCATATTAGTTACTCCACCTCTTCCCATCACTCAGCTCTCTTAGGATTTCCATGTTTGTTACAGTTTATAGGAAAATCTCCTTCTTCCTATAAACTTTAGTTCTTACTGTGTTGCAAAAGAACTCACTTGGCAGCCTGGCTACAAAGCCAGTGAATGGGAGATAAAAGACAACAACTCAGGGATGTGGTGCACTTTTTTAATTTGAAATAAGGAATCCATAAATTGAAATTGTAATGCTGTTTATTAAAGAGGATTACATTTTTATTTTCTACTTATTGACTCTTGATTCTAGTAAAGCTTCACCAGATCCCAGAATTTTTGCATTTTATATGCCATTCAAGTTTCTACTGTATTGCTGTTCTTTCACTTTAGATGACAATAACTTTGGCCCTTTACCAACTGCTTCACTCATCACACTCCACACCTACATCACCCAATTGGGCATACGTCCACAAACTGGCTATTAGGAAGCAATTTTCCAAAAAATGTGTTAGAACACAAAGTACATCGCAGCTTTCTGCATATGGGGCTACATAGCTGCAGACCAGTCAGACTGTTCATGATTACACGTTTTCCTTGTCAACAATAATGCCCATGATGAGCATGTGAGCATCAAAAGTTGGTTTTGCTTGATGTATTACTTTTTTTTTTACATCATGTGAATAGCGAGAGGTGTGCCCTATAACTGGGGAAGAAATAGCACCAAGATGAACTATGGGATGAAGGAAAGCCGGTGGTGGCAGTGTGATGTTTCTAAGCAGGGGCGTTGCTAAGAGTGTAAGAGTTCAGCTCGGGCCCCATCTGTAACTGTGCCCATACCCGTACCTAAACCATGATGCTTACAGCTGCAAAGCAAATTTACATACATGATCTAGCCTCTTGCCATAAGCTTTCCAAACATGACTCCTTTCCTGACAATTTGTTTGTAGCCCCTTAGGCTGTGTTCATCTTTTTATTGCATCTTTGAACCATAATTAAAAATCACATGAAGAGAGGTGCTATCACCACTAGGGCCGCAATGAGTGAGCCTGTTACCACTGGGACTACAATAGGCAACACTATTACTACTGGGGCCAATATATGGGACGCTATAACTACTGTGGGCCAATATAGGGGATGCTATTACTACTGGGGCCAATATAGGAGATGCTATTACCAGTTTCCCCCAAAAATAGGACCCTGTCTTATTAACTTTAGCCCCAAATGAGGTGCTTCGTTTGATTTTCGGGGGGTGTCTTATTATACTTACTTAGCAGGCTCCAACATGCTTCTTGCAGTCCTTGGCCGCCCACAGAAGATTACTTCCTGGTTACGCGATTCATTAATCCTGCCTCCAGGAAGTAATGGCTCTGATTGGCTGAGCAGCGTTCGAGAACCAATCAAGGCAGCACTCGATGAACCAATACGATGACTTTGATTGGTTCATCGAGCGCTGCATTGATTGGTTGAGCAGTGGTCGAAGAACTAATTACAGCCATTGCGTTGTGGAGGCGGGATTTATGAATTGGCTGAGCCGTGGGATTACCGAGCCTGCTAGGTAATGTATTCTTTTTTTTAATGTAATGCAGCTAGGCCTTATTTTTGGGATAGGGCTTTTATTTCAAGCCCCCTGAAAATCATGATAGGGCTTATTTTCAGGGTAGGACTTATTTTGGGGGAAACGGGGTACTATCATGTTAAAGAATTTATAAAGAAATACACCTAAATCAAGTAAAATCAAATATAAGAGTCACCAGTGACTTAACCCTTAACTAGAACTCAGACAAGACATCCAAATGCAGTTAATGGCAACGAGAGTCTAGCGAACCAGCCGTCCATCACCTTAGTTTTATTGAGAAGACAGGAAATGTGTCATAAACATATAGATATGGGAAGGATTATACAAATGACATATAAGTAAGATATAAGGGTGTATACATTATTGGCTAAGAAATAACTTTCCAAAGCTCAGAATATCACAATTGGCGTAAACACATTGGAATTTGCAGATGCTGAACAAACAACACAATTAAAGGATAACCCCTACACACTCAGCAATTCTTAACGCATCCTGATACCATTTTAAAGATAATTTGGTGAACAAACATTCTTTGCACAGATTACTAATGTACGTGACTTTACAAGTAAGCACATGGTTCATGACCAGGGCAGTGTGTTCTTCTCTGAAGGCCTTAAAGGCGTCTGCAGAGTGAACCAACGTCTATGAGCCAAACTAAATCTCTCACAATTTCCCTCCTTAAATATCTTTAGAATGGCTTTCAAGGATGCTCCCTAGACTAGAAAACTTAAAACAAAGTAGACCTGCTATCTTTGCTACACTCACTAGCCCTACCTAGAGAGACCTGCCCCGAGGAAAGTAAGGAGATCTTCCTTCCACTCCTCTACCTGGCCCCCAACTGGTTCAGGTCTCTACTATCCCTATGTTTATTTTTCAAAACACAGAACAGAAGGGGTTATCACATTCCAGTGTGCAACATCCAAAGGTGTTTAGTATATGCAAATATATGCGAATAAATGAGTCCAATAAAAGTCCAATATAATGAAATGTCCATGGTGTGATTGACAGTCCATTAGGTGTGTGTAAGTCTCTCCAAAAGCGTATAATCCTTCAAAGGCTGGGATCCTTTATATCACACTCTCATATCCACAGTACATGCAGTTGTCAAATTTTTGCAAAGTAGGTTTTCCACATAAGGTGCTTTGTCAGTTGTCAAAATGGTCATGAGGTGAGTTTCAGCTTTTAATACACCAGGCAATTTCTTGGCAGATTGTCCTGAAAAACATTTGCAGTTAGTGCCCAGAAGTTTCTTAATGATTACCATAACAATCTTAATGATCATGGCTAATACCACAATAAGCAGAACTCCTTGTAGGAACAGACTCGCTACCCCAGAAATCATACCACCCAGGCCTTTAAACCAATTCACAGGATTTAAGTAAGACAACTATTCTGGCCATTTAGTCTCATCATCAGAGATAGCTTTACGGTACAGCTCCTTCACTTTTCTCGCTTGTTCCAGGTCATGAGTGATTTGCAATGTTCCTGATGGATTTATGTAGTGACAACAAGATGGTCCTACTATTTGGCATAGCCCTCCTTGCAAAGTGGTGAGATAGTCTAGAACAACTGTATGTTGATTAGTGACTAAGATTAATTGTTTAGTGTATTCATTCTGAACACCTAGTATGTCAAACAGTGTGTCACTGATGTTATCAAAGGCATCTCCTAAAGCCTCTATCGTGTGAGTGTTTCTCAGTGAGTTGAACATCATACCTATTGGTCCTCCCAGAACTGCTCCAGCCTTCCAGGCCCAATGTGTATGTGCAAAATGTACCTTGTGTTTTGGAATAGCACGCCTGTATAACATGTGTGATGGAACATGCTGATAGGGAAATTCATCACTAGTCCAAACCCAGGTGGCTGGCTCCAGCTTTGCTAGGGTACATGTACCTCCAGCCCCGAGTGGGATCTACCTGTAAGCTTTACTACCACATACTGCATAAACGCCCTCTGGCAGTTTAAGTTCCCCGTGTATGAGAGCACTTGCAATATAAGATACCAAAACTGTGTCAGGAAACAAGCACCATGAAGTAGCTTTATCTCCAGTAAGCACTGCATAATAGGATTTGAGATCACACTTTGGCTGTTCACCGTCATCCTGCTCTTGCACTTCTGGCTGCTCACCATCCATAGCTTGTCTAGGTCCGCATATTTCTCCCCCTCCTTATAGTACCCCTAAAGTTCTTTACATTGATTAGGGTCACCATCTGGGAACCTCTCAGCATACTGCCAAGAAGTATTATGTAGCTACCGGAGAAGAACAGAAGGTTTCCTCTGCACCACATTTACTCCTGAAACAACTCTAGATTGTACAACCTTTACCTTGTCCAGGATGGAGAAACTGATCTGCATCTTATCTGTAGGTATATTGCCCATTTCTAACATTTGAAGTGGCTTGTTGTGCCATCCGGAACCTTCATCTTTTAATTCAAAAAACTTATTGATCCTAGAAGTTAAATTTACTTGCCACCAAGGATGTTTTGTCCATCCTGTAACAGGTAATGCGATCACTGTCCTTTTTTGTTCTTCAGGGAGGGAGATAAGAGGGAGATCCCAACAAACAGAAGTCAACAATCCCTGCTCAGTCAAAGGCGATGCAAAATATAGCATTGCCTTACCTGAGACAGGAGAGTGTGTGCATACCCAGCAATCTGAAAGATTTTTTACTCTAGACACAATCCCAAGATATTTATATATGAATCTGCTGTAATGTCTTTTGTAAGGATCCCACATAAGAAGTCAAGTCTGAGTGCAGCGTTTGCAGTTGCTGTGGAAAATACAGACCAGTTTTGGGTGGAGCCCCAAAAAGTATTTCATAGGGACTGAGTCCAGTCCGCTTGTTGGGTGTTGTTCAGATTGAGTACAAGGCTATGGGCAGACACTCTGTCCAGGGTCGTCCAGTTTCTGCTGAAGCCTTAGCAATTTTAGTCTTAAGGGTACCATTCAGGCATTCCACCTTACCACTGCTTTGAGGGTGGTACGGAGTGTGGAATGCCTGTTCGATCCCCAATGCCTTAGTCATCTCTTGGCAGACCTCTGATGTGAAATGTGTTCCTCTATCACTTTCTATTACTTCTGGGACACTATATCTGCACACTACCTCAGAGAGCAGCTTCTTTGCGACAGTCTTTGCGTTAGCCTGACTGCAGACCCATCCTTCAACCCAGTTTGAGAAAAGGTCCACGCACATCAGGACATATTCATAGGTCCCAACCTTGGGGAGCTGAATGAAATCAATCTGCAATCTCTGAAAAGGATACCATGGCTTTGGAGTGCATTTACGAGGGACTTTAACAGTTTTCCCGACGTTATGGCAGGCACAGATAACACAACCTTGAGTGAACCTGGCGGCAGAGTGATGGAACCCAGGTGCTACCCAATACTGACCTACCAAACTCACCATTGCTTTCTTGGATTGATGGGTGGGTCCATGAGAGAGGGCACACATCATGGGGTGAAGGACCCTTGGCAGGCAAGCCCGGGGTCCCACCTTCAACAGCCCATCCTCTCCTGGGCATCTGGAGGGCTTAGCCCACTCCTCCTTTTTATGCTCTGAGGCTTGGTTCTGGAGCTTCAGCAGCAGACCCATATCCACCTTTCCCAAGGCAGTATCCATTGCCAAACAATATAGATGGTTGGGCAAAGACAGAAGGGCTACCTCTTTGGCTGCCAGGTCGGCTCGGTGATTTCCTATGGCCTCAGGCGATCGCTCCTTGGTATGTGCTTGAACCTTGATGATACCTACCTTCTTAAGCAGCTCCAGAGCCCTCAACAATTGCGCTACAAGTGCGGCGTTCTTAACGGGTTTCCCGGAGGAAGAGGTAAAGTTTCTGGCCCGCCATAAGGGTAAGTAGTCAGGACATATGCCAAAACAGTATTGACTGTCTGTGTATATGTTGGCTACACGATGCTCTGCCATTGAACACGCCTCAGCGAGAGCAGTCAGCTCCGCCTCTTGTGCTGACATGGAGGGAGGCAGGGATTCTCCCTTCAGCACTTGATGTTGGGACACTATGGTGTACCCTGTATGCGGTTTACCGTCTTGATAAAACCGGGATCCATCTACAAACAATTCGAGGTCAGCATTTGGAATAGGAGTCTCGCTGACATTGTCAAGTGGTTTAGTCTCAGCAGTCATTAACTCAATGCAGTCATGTGCGGGGATGTCATCATCATTATCATTCTCTTCCCCTACATCTGGTAAAAGTGTAGCAGGATTCAAAGCAGTGCACCTTTTGATTGTGAGATTGGGAGGAGTGAGGAGAGCTACCTCATACTTGGTGAGCCTTGCCATTGACAGATGCTCGGTTGTCACTTGTGACAACACTTCCTGCGCTGTGTGTGGTACTTCTACCACCAGGGGGTGCTCCAGCACCATGTCTGCAACTTTTTCCTTGAGGACAGCACAGACAGCAATGGCTCTGATGCATGGAGGTGCTCCTCCCACAATCACATCCAACCTCACAGAGTAATACCCTACAGGTCTTTGTTCAGCTCTGTGTTGCTGAGTAAGGACACCTTTTGCATGTCCTTCACTTTCATGACAAAACAGGTTGAATGGTAAGTCATAGTTTGGTATTCCTAAAGCTGGAGATGACACAATTGCAGCTTTCAATTTCTGGAACTCTTCCTGTGCTTCAGGCGTAAGTTGGAAGGGTTGTCCCTTGTTGCAAGTGATCAGCACATCAAACAGTGGTTGCATCAAGCTTGATGCACTGGGGACCCATTCCCGACAGTAACTCACCAATCCCAGAAAAGCCCGTAGTGACTGTGCACTTGCTGGCTGAGGTGCCTGTGCGTTGGCTGCCTTTCTATCATCAGTGATATGTTTCTTTTGTGCCGAGATACAGTGTCCTAGGAACACCACCTTTGTTTGTGCGATCTGCAACTTGTCCCTTGAGACCTTACACCCTTCAGCAGTCAGAAACAGCAGAAGGGATCGGGTTTCAATTAGACAAATGCTTCTGGTGGATGTACACAAAATCAGATCATAAACATATTGCAACAGCTGTGTGTCCTGGTCTTCCGGATGCCAGGAAGACAACACATAGGCTAGTGCTTGAGAGAACTCTGAGGGGGACGTGGCCCCTCCTTGCAGTAATCTGGTCCAGCACAATTGTCTGCCTTCATGAGTGAAGGTTAACAGCATTTGGGATTCTGCGTCAATACGCAGACTAAAATAATCATTCGCAGGATCGATGATGCTAAAGAACACTGCCGTAGAGGGGATTTGATTAAGAATTGTGTGTGGATTTTGGACTAAAGGTGCGTCTATAATCATCAATTTATTGATTTCCCGCAGATCATGTACCATCCGGTATGTCTGCGGTTGTCCTGGAAGACACTTCTTTTTCACAGGAAATAGCGGTGTATTATAAGGGGATCTGCAAACCCTTACAACACCCGCTCCAAGGAAGTCCTCAACTTACATTGAGATCACTCCCGTCTGATCTCTGCTCAGGGGATATTGCCTTATGCACACAATAGCAGCTCCAGGTTTTAGCTTGATTTTTACAGGTGCAACCCGTAACAAACCTACATCGGTCTTACTCTTTACCCACAATTCTTCTGGAATGTTTCGCAACATTTCTTCTGTCTGCATCAAGAATCTGGCATTTGTCGTCAATTTGCACCACCCCTATCAGGGTTGTCAGCATCTCTTCAGACATAGGACCTGCCACTGTAACACCCTTTTTACCAAACCGTAGGACAGCTTTGATAGCACTCAGCACATCTGCACCAATTAAATTTACTGGACAATTATCAGACACTAGCAGCTGAACACAAATGTCAATTGTATCTGCTCGGCGGATTTGCAAAGGTTTAGTTTGTTGTAACAAGCACGGTCCATCAATTCCTACTCCCCCCACCCGACCAGGTTCAATGAAACTGGAGGGTATGTCTTGTTTACGTGTTATTGAACAGCCGGCCTCTGTATCAATCATGAATCTTTGCTTGTTCCCATGGGGGAGCGTCAGTTCCACACTTGCATGTGTTCCTCGTTCAGGTGGAACAAGCAAAGTGGGGCTGCCTGCTTCCTAGTCTACTTGGGGATATTCAATGCCAAGCAGCTGAGCATGTGTCTGCCCCCTTCTGGATGGACAGTCCCGCTTCATGTGTCCCCTTCCTCCACAGCCATAGCACACTCCTGATCTCCGTGCATCTTCCCTCCTTGGCTGTGGCTGAGGTGCACATGAATCATACCTTCTATTCTTTCCTTGTGTGTTCCCACCAACATCCTGCATGCCTCTACCTTGTGCTGAAGACAGCACTAATTCTGGAGGGGCAGTGACAGAAATCATGACCAGTGTTTGTTTCTGACTCTTTTTCAATTTTCTTTTATTGAATTTGTCCTCTATGCTTCTAGCAACCACCAGAGTTTGCTCAAGTGGCGTATACATGCATTCTGGACGCACTGTGTTCAATTCAGTCTTGATATCCTCACGCAGCCCGTTAATAAAGCATGTGCGAAACAATCGCGCGTCTTTACTTGCGGCAGTGTTGATGATATACTCTTGATCAGTAAATATATTGGCACATCGTGCATGGTATTGGTCTACTGATTCATCTAGTCCCTGGACTGCTTCTGGCAACCCAGATGACAGTTCATTAGAACGCTGCTTGCTTAGAACATGCAGACACCTGACAAACTGGATTCCTGAGTATTCAGTTTTCTTATTATCTGGCACCGCAGCAATGCCCTCACCCAGTTGCACAGCACGAATTTTATTCAAAATTGGTGCACCAGCAGCGAGGGAACACAGCCCTGACAAAATCACTCCATGTTGCATCATAGTTTATCTGTATATGGTCTATATGCTTAAAAAAGCCAATCGGGCTCTTATAGCAATCCGGTAATTTGCGAACCATGACCAGTTGCTCTGATTGACTCCACGGTTTAAACCAACGTGTAGTTTCCTTGATATTGTGTCCGTCCTCAGTGTGTGAAGTTGATTGTATAATGACTGGGTATGCTTTGGGAATGACAGGTTGCCTCATGTTACACTGATCACTCCTGCACTCCACTAGATAAGGTTTTATTGCACTTACAAACCCATGAATTGGAGCGCGTAAGGCCGCCTGCAGACGAGCGGGTCGGATCCGGCGGCGAGAATTCTTGCCGCGAGACCCGACCCGAGCGCCTGCAGAGACGAACGCGTACTCACCCGTGCCCGGCGGCCCCGGCTCTTTCATGTGGCGGCTGCTGGGCAGCCGGCGCATGCGCAGACCGGAGCCGGCGGCCGGGTGAGTGATGTTTCTGTGCTAGGCTCTGTGAGCCCCGCACAAAAATAGGACATGCCACGGTTTGTTTGCCGCGCGAGATTTCGCGTGGCCAAACCGCGGCCGTCTGCATAGGAGTGCGTATTGTAATGCACTCCTATGCAGGCTTTGAGCGGCGGAAATCCCGCGGGAAATCCTGCCGCGGGATTTCCGCCCGTGTGCAGGCGGCCATAGTCTGTTACTGTCATTTGGTGGTCTACGTTCTCTCCGCTCCTCCTCCCTCTCTGCTTGCTCACTCTCGGGATCCACCTGAGGTGCATCTCCCAGAGGGTGTGGGCCAGGAGAGATAGTCCAATGGTCACCATCCACCCGCCGCAGATGTATGTTTGATATCGGTCGTGGGGTGACAACACCCTGCTGGTAGTGGTGGTTATTTATGGGTGACTGTGGATCTGATGAGTCACCGACATTTAACCTCAAGGGATGCATCTTCTGGCACAGACTACTGTCTGACACTTGTTAAAGGGGTTGTCCTGCGCCGAAACGGGTTTTTTTTTTTCCAACCCTCCCCCCCCCCCCCCCCCCCCCGTTCGGCGCGAGACAACCCCGATGCAGGGGTTAAAAAAGAAAACCGGACAGTGCTTACCTGAATCCCCGCGCTCCGGTGACTTCTTACTTACCTGCTGAAGATGGCCGCCGGGATCTTCTCTCTCAGTGGACCGCAGGGCTTCTGTGCGGTCCATTGCCGATTCCAGCCTCCTGATTGGCTGGAATCGGCACGTGACAGGGCGGAGCTACAAGGAGCCGCTCTCCGGCGCGAGCGGCCCCATTCAGAAAAGAAGAAGACCCGGACTGCGCAAGCGCGTCTAATCTGGCGATTAGACGCTGAAAATTAGACGGCTCCATGGAAACGAGGACGCTAGCAATGGAACAGGTAAGTGAAAAATTTCTTATAACTTCTGTATGGCTCATAATTAATGCACAATGTACATTACAAAGTGCATTAATATGGCCATACAGAAGTGTATAGACCCACTTGCTTTCGCGGGACAACCCCTTTAAGTTTTATGTTCTGTGCTGGAAGCACAGGAAATGTGTGAGGGGGGGTATGCAGCGCCGGAGGATTGTAACTCTATGTATGTCTGTGCTGTGTAATTCTGCAGATGTCGATTTAAACTCTGTACAAAGGGGCTTGGTAATGATGTGTAACCAGTGGAACCCGTGGAACCAGAAGCACTGTAATGAGGAGGTTGCAGCCTAAACCCGTCAAATGGAATAGGGCTACCAGTCACATCAACACTGTTACCTGGTCCACCACCAAAAGGTGTGGAAGAGGAGACAGATCGCGCGATCAGTGGAGACCCAACCTGTGGGTCCGGAGATACAATCTGCTGTTTATCTGGAGTGGACTGAACCTCCACCACCGAGTCAGCTGCTGACACGGATGGAGGAGACACAACAGTTCTTTTACGGTGTAACTCTACATCATCATCTGCTGGAATAAGGGGATCAAATTTCAAAGAACCATCAACCCATGCCTGAATTTGAGAAGCAAAACCATGATCAGCAATCCATCGTGCTTCTTTCAAGACAAAATCACGCCATGCCTGCAAGTCAAGGCAACCAGTCTTTGGCATGCCAGCCTTGCGCAGTATGGTAGCAGCATTTTTCACCGCAGCCTTCCCAAACATGACTCTTACCAAGTCAACAATCGTTGGCTTGTACTGAGACATCTTATTGAGTTTGGTAAGTATCACACCCATAGCAAGCAACCCGTCAGGGAGAGCCAGTCCCGTCTTCGGATATCCAGGTATGTGCAATCCTTGTGTCACGCAACTGTCAGTGGGCGGCTGACAGGAACTGCATGACATGGAATCTCAAGATAAAGCTGGTTATGTATATAGTAGGAACAACGAGAAGAAATGTTATGACGCACATGAGATAACACTAAAGGACTCACAGGAGAATCTCTAGTCAGGACAACAGTACAAATGCAAAAATCGCAAACCATACATATATCAAAAGAATCAAATGCGAGGAAGAAATCCAGCTCTATGGTTTTTATAAACAATGTAGACAATCCACAATGACATCAAAAGAATAAGGCAAAATGCAAGAAAACAACCTTCTTCACAATATGCATCTACCCACTTTAGAGGTGTGTCACAGGGGCGCTGAGTAACATTAGGCATAACGTATATACAGATCAGTATAACATAATAACGCAGGGATAGAGCAGTAGAACAATGGTACAAGAAATTGTAGAACCAACATGTACTACAGAAGGAGTTAAAGTATGAACATAAAAGTAGCAGCGTACATAAAAGGGACAGGACGCAAGAGAAAAAAAACTCAATATAAGAGGAAGGACTCAATATAAGGAGTCACTATTACCACATGGGTTGGATTTTCTGCAGAATTTACAGTAGCTGTAGCAGAAAAATGGATGAGATTTTGAATATCTCATCGACACACTGTGGGAAAAAATCAGCAAATATAATGTATATCAATAGCCCACCCAGTGCTCCAGCGTTCCTCCCTGTTTTTTTTTTTTGCTTTTTTTTAAATGGCCCTGTCCTTTTTATAACGACGGAGGTAAAAGTCATATGGCATGACTAGCCTGCTAGCTACAATTTAGATGTCATAAATAGGATCAAAGCCTCTGCGCCTTGGTAAAGTTAAAGCTGTTTCACGAAATCCCAGTGTCAGAAGTCCATCCTGCACTCCGTATAACTGAAGCAGCTCCCTTGACAAAAGGGTATGGTGTGGAGCCCGGGACCCTCAGGTTAGTGAAGGCACCCTGCCACATGACATGAGAACTATAGCCCCTGCTAGCCTGTTGTATTAACCCCTGGTGCACCACAACTTCCCCTTTTTCTGGCGTCACACGAACAGGATGATTTGAGACTGTGTGCTTATTGTGCAGAATCCAAAGTACAGCGCCCCTTTGTGTCCATATCAGTGATTTCTCCAACAGTGCCTGTGTTAAAGAGGAGGAGCCCTTTACGTTTAAGTGCAGCTATAAAGAGACAACCTTATTTCACTGCTGCTGCACAAAGTCAACAATTGCCTTAAAGAGACAGTAGATTCAAAGTTGCCAGCATGTCTGATCCCAGCACAAGTGAGCAATCAGGCAGCGACGCCACACCGCCATCTACTGGCAGTGCGATTCTTACTTCGGCAACAAGCGCAAACCCACCAACCATGCTAGCTGCTACCATGACGGGAATTCCAGTTTTCTTCGGGACTCCAACGCTGCCAACCTATCATGGGGTCCCTAACACTCTCAGGGACTTCCGCGAGAAACTCTTTGCCGTGTTCCAGTTTGTCTCTCTTTCCCCCGTTCAGCAGGTGCAGTTGTTGCTGGGGCAACTTCAGGGCCTGCTCTGGCAGAAGTTCGTACCTGGCCAGCTTCTGAAAAGACCAGCGTTGATCAGATCTTGGCTAAGCTCAAGAAGGAGTTTGAGATCCAGTCACCAACAGAGGTCAGACTACGTTTCTATGAAAGGCGTCAGAGACCAGGTTAGACTATTCGGGCCTACGCAGTGGCCCTGCAAACTGCATTTTTGGCTGTTCAGGAAATAGACACTATTGCTGCAGCGGAAGTTGACAAAATACTGATGGACAGATTCATTGAGGGCATAGACTCGAAGCTGACCCAGACGCAGCTGCGCATTTTGGCTGTCCAGCACCCGGGCATATCCTTCTCAGCTTTTAAGTCCCTGGTGCAACAGGTGTTAAGAACTGACACCCCTCCCGAGAGTGCCACTACCTGTGCATTTCCATCACAAGTCACGGGAGAGACTTTTGTTGCCCCTGAAAGGTCAATATATAGTGTCCCGCAGATTACACAAGCTGCGCAAATTTATACCCCTGCTCCTGAAGCCCTAACCACAAAGCAGGTGGACATAGTGACTGAGATGATGTTAGAAATGACTAAAACCTTGCAAGAGCTCTCTGCCCGGTCCACATCCGCAGCTAGTGAACCACCACTTCACAGAGCCTTTCCACCAGAGCATCGCCCACGCCATCCACATCCTGTACGACCCCCTCCTGCTAAAAATGTTAGGGGCGAGAGGCCCACCTGTTTCTACTGTAATAAGCCGGGTCACACTAAAGCTCAATGTTGGCAGTTAAACGGGCTGCCCCTGAGGTCGCGGACCGCCCCTCAGGAATAACGAAAGAAGGTCCGACCCGAAGAGCCTCCAAAGCAGGAGCCTCACACTATGTCTCCTCCTGCCCCTATATAACTATTCGTATTGATGGTGTACCACTGGAAGCATTAGTGGACACAGGATCACAAGTGTCCACTATATGTAAGAAAACGTTTCTAAAACATTGGGACTGTAATGATTTGCGAATACCTGATATTAATGATTTGACTCTATATGCAAGCAATGGTCAAGTTATACCATTAGTGGGTTACTGGGAACCTAATGTGCAAGTGGGTGATATGAGATTGCCTGATCAGGGTGTAGTAGTCACAGATGTAGAAGATGAAGGTGCTGCTGAGTTTATTTTAGGCATGAATATAATGTGTCATTGTTTTGTTGAAATGTTGGATGCCTTGCGTGCTTCTCTCCCTACTGCTTCTTTTTCATATAAGAAAGTTTTACAGCATCATATCAAAGTTCTTACTGCTCAACAGAGGTTTGTAAACCAAGAAGATGAAATCTGCCGCATCAGAGTTCAAGATGCTAGACCTGTGACACTACCACCTAATGCAGAAACTATGATCTGGTGTCGTGCCCGACCGGGTATTGCAAATAAAGACTATCCAGCCTTGCTAGAAGCTATTCAGCTAGATGGACAACCACTGGTGAAAGCAGCAAGAAGTCTTGTCACCGTCTCAAACGGTAGAGTACCAGTACGGTTAGTGAATTTAAGTGACGCACCAGTAGTTCTGCACAAATTTCACCCAGTGGCTCAGTTGTATCAATTTCATCCTGAGGATGTGGTGAAGACTAGCCCCGCTGCCACTCAACAGTCGATAGGAGCCACTAGAGATAAAGGCAAATCAACTTCAAGTCCTTGGTGGACAGAACTCCACGTCGGAGACACCAGTACTCCTGCTGATAGAGTAAATGGAGCTCTGAACGTTGCCAAGCGGTATCATCAGGCTTTCAGGAAACACCCCATGGATTTTGGAAAGACTACCCTTATCCAACATCGCATAGCCACTGGTGATCATCCTCTTGTTAAAGAAAGACATCGACCAATTCCTTCATCAATGTACCAGGATGTGAAGAAAATGCTGCGAGAGATGAAGGAAGCCGACGTTATCTCTGAAAGTCAAAGCCCCTGGGCTGCCCCATTGGGTCTTGTTAAGAAGAAAGATGGATCAATCCGCTTCTGTGTGAACTATCGGAAACTTAACAATATTACGCACAAGGATGCGTACCCGTTGCCGCGTATCGAAGAGTCACTCACTGCCCTCGGCTCAGCTGCTTATTTTTCCACCCTGGACTTGACCAGTGGCTATTGGCAAGTACCTATGGCCCCTGAAGACAGGGAGAAAACTGCATTTACTACTCCCATGGGACTTTTCGAATTTAATGGCATGCCATTCGGACTCTGCAATGCTTCTGCCACATTCCAGCGACTCATGGAGAGGTGCTTAGGTCATGTGAATTTCCAGAGCATTTTGTTGTACCTCGATGACGTCATTGTCTACTCCTGGACGTATCAAGAACATTTGCATCACTTGGCAGAAGTTTTTGGAGTGCTTATTAAACACGGATTAAAAATTAAACCTTCCAAATGTCACCTGCTAAAACCAAAAGTCAGCTACCTTGGACATGTAGTCAGTGCAGAAGGAATACAACCAGACCCAGAGAAGATTGCTGCTGTGAAAAACTGGCCGACACCAGCAACTATTAAGGAAGAACGACGTTTCTTGGGATTCGCTGGTTATTACCACCGCTTTATTCCACACTTTGCCCAAGTGGCTGAACCACTAAATGAACTATTACGTGGATGTCCAAAGGAAAGTTACAACCGTAAGCTTCCTGTCGATTGGTCAGAAAGACAAGAAACTGCTTTTCAGATGCTGAAAACCCTCTTGACCCAACCTCCAATATTGGCATATCCAGACTATAGCTAACTGTTCTGTCTCTATGCTGATGCCAGCTATCAGGGTCTTGGAGCCGTGTTGTCTCAAGTTCAAGATAACAAAGAGAGAGTCATCGCATATGTAAGCCGTAGTTTACGAGGTGCTGAAAGGAATGATTGAAACTACAGTTCCTTCAAGTTAGAGCTACTAGCTCTTGTGTGGGCCGTCAAGATTACCTTCCAGCTACACCATTAACTGAGTATACTGATAACAACCCCCTGGCGCATCTTGATACTGTGAATCTAGGTGCCTTGGAGCAAAGATGGGCTTCCAGATTGGCGAACTACTCATTCACTGTTAAGTACAGAAGTGGCAAGTCCAACGTCAATGCAGACACTTTGTCCCGCCTACAAGTTGGAGAAGAACCCCCACAAGATGATAACTTGGAAGAGGTGGAAATGCCTCCCTTCTACAACAGGTTTGCCCTACAGAACTCTATCACTGCACCTGCAGATAGTAACCAACTGCCTGAAAAAGCATCTGAGCCTTTACCGGATCCTTCTATGTGGAAGTCAATCCAGAGTGAAAGTCGTGTTCTTGGAGAGATTTGTGACTACATTACTGCTGGTAGAGTACCAACACGACTACGTCATGCTCATCCAGATATTGAACTTGTTCGCCTGTGGTGACAGAGAAAACGTCTATTCCTTCAAAAAGGTGTGATCATGCGCAACTCACTTGATCCAGTCTCTGGCGAGAGGCTACATCAGATCCTGATCCCAAGAAGAGATGCTAACATGGTCTTAGATGCGTATCACCACCAGTCAGGACATTTTGGCATACACAAGACAGAGGCTACCATACGTAAACGCTTCTATTGGATCGGAATGAGGGGAGATATTGAGAAATGGTGTAATGAATGTTCTGCATGCCAAATCACCAAAAATGGACGTAAAGATGCTAGAGCACCCCTTCACCCAATCCAGACTCACAGGCCAAACCAGTTAGTAGCCCTTGATCACGTGAAGCTTGCCCCAACATGTTCTGGCTACTCATATGCCTTAACTATGGTGGATCATTATTCCAAATGGGTCATTGTGGTACCTGTTAAAGACCTTACAGCAAGAACCACTGCCATGATGTTCTATGAGAAGTATGTAAGCTGTTATGGATGTCCAGATGCTGTGTTAACCGATCGTGGATCAGCATTCGAATCACAACTGTTCAAAGAATTGTGTCAATTCCACGAATGCAGAAAGCTGAGGACAACAGCTTATCATCTTCAAGGTAACGGCCTTTGTGAAAGAGTGAATCAAGTCTTCATAAATATGATAAGGACCGCTTCAGTAAAGAAACAAGCAGAATGGCCTGAACTACTTCGTGAACTCCTTGAAATCTACAACAATACCACACACTGTTCTACTGGGTATTCGCCTTACTATCTCATTTTCGGAAGATAAGGACAACTTCCAAGAGACCGAGCCTTAGGAATTCAAGTACCGTACACCATCAACCCCTTTCCGAAAACCGATTGGGTTGCAGAACACCAAAGACGAATAATTGAAGCTCAAGAAATAGTAGGTCAGCGCATGGATGAAGTTAGTCAGAGACAACAGGATGATTACAATCTTTGTGCAATCCTTGTGTCACGCAACTGTCAGTGGGCGGCTGACAGGAACTGCATGACATGGAATCTCAAGATAAAGCTGGTTATGTAGATAGTAGGAACAACGAGAAGAAATGTTATGACGCACATGAGATAACACTAAAGGACTCACAGGAGAATCTCTAGTCAGGACAACAGTACAATTGCAAAAATCGCAAACCATATATATATCAAAAGAACCAAATGCGAGGAAGAAATCCAGCTCTATGGTTTTTATAAACAATGTAGACAATCCACAATGACATCAAAAGAATAAGGCAAAATGCAAGAAAACAACCTTCTTCACAATATGCATCTACCCACTTTAGAGGTGTGTCACAGGGGTGCTGAGTAACATTAGGCATAACGTATATACAGATCAGTATAACATAATAACGCAGGGATAGAGCAGTAGAACAATGGTACAGGAAATTGTAGAACCAACATGTACTACAGAAGGAGTTAAAGTATGAACATAAAAGTAGCAGCGTACATAAAAGGGACAGGACTAGAGATGAGCAAACACCAAAATGTTCGGGTGTTCGTTATTCGAAACGAACTTCCCGCGATGTTCGAGGGTTCGTTTCGAATAACGAACCCCATTGAAGTCAATGGGCGACCAGAACATTTTTGTATTTCGCCGATGCTCGCTAAGGTTTTCATGTGTGAAAATCTGGGCAATTCAAGAAAGTGATGGGAACGACACAGCAACGGATAGGGCAGGCGAGGGGCTACATGTTGGGCTGCATCTCAAGTTCACAGGTCCCACTATTAAGCCAGAATACCGGCAAGAGTGGCCACCCTCCCAACAAGTTTTACTTCTGAAAAGCCATCATTAGCATGGCATACCTTTGCTAAGCACCACACTACCTCCAACAAAGCACAATCACCGCCTGCATGACACTCCACTGCCACTTCTACTGGGTTACATGCTGCCCAACCGCCCCCTCCCCCCCACAGCGCACACCAAAGTGTCCCTGCGCAGCCTTCAGCTGCCCTCATGCCACACCACCCTCATGTCTATTTAGAAGTGCGTCTGCCATGACGAGGGACCGCAGGCACACACTGCACAGGGTTGGCACGGCTAGGCAGCGACCCTCTTTAAAAGGGGTGGGGCGATAGCCCACAATGCTGTACAGAAGCAATGAGAAATAGAATCCTGTGTAACCGCCATCAGGAGCTGCACACGTGGGCATAGCAATGGGGAACCTATGTGCCACACACTATTCATTCTGTCAAGGTGTCTGCATGCCCCAGTTAGACCGGGCTTTTTAATTCATAGACACAGGCAGGTACAACTCCCTATTGTGAAGTCCCTGTCAACCGACAGCATGGGTGGCTCCCTGGAACCCACCGGCGGTACACAAAAATATCCCATTGCATTGCCCAACACAGCTGAGGCAGTAATGTCGTGCGTAATACAGGTGGGCTTAGGCCCACACTGCATGCCCCAGTCAGACTGGGGTTCTTTACAAGTGGAAACAGATGCATTTATAATTCCCTGTGGACCCACAGCCTGGGTGGGTGCCAGGAAGCCACCGGCGGTACATAAATATATCCCATTGCATTGCCCAACACAGCTGAGGTAACGTCAGCTGGAATGCAGGTGGGCTAAAAATTAATTTGATTACACTGTAGGCGAGGGCCCACAAAAATTGCTGTATCAACAGTACTAATGTACATCCCAAAAATTGGCCATGGCCAGCCAAGAGGGCAGGTGAAACCCATTAATCGCTTTGGTTAATGTGGCTTAAGTGGTAACTAGGCCTGGAGGCAGCCCAGTGTAACGAAAAATTGGTTCAAGTTACAGTTCCAACGCTTTTAAGCGCATTGAAACTTTTAAAAATTGTTTAGAAAAATTATTTGAGTGAGCCTTGTGGCCCTAAGAAAAATTGCCCGTTCAGCGTGATTACGTGAGGTTTCAGGAGGAGTAGCAGGAGGAGGAATATTAGACACAGATTGATGAAGTAGAAATGTCCCCGTTTTGGATGGTGAGAGAGAACGTAGCTTCCATCCGCGGGTGCAGCCTACGTATTGCTTACGTATCGCTGCTGTCCGCTGGTGGAGAAGAGAAGTCTGGCGAAATCCAGCCTTTGTTCATCTTCATGAGTGTTAGCCTGTCGGCACTGTCGGTTGACAGGCAGGTACGCTTATCTGTGATGATTCCCCCAGCCGCACTAAACACCCTCTCCGACAAGACGCTAGCCGCAGGACAAGCAAGCACCTCCAGGGCATACAGCGCTAGTTCAGGCCATGTGTCCAGCTTCGACACCCAGTAGTTGTAGGTGGCAGAGGTGTCACGGAGGACGGTCGTGCGATCGGCTACGTACTCCCTCACCATCCTTTTACAGTGCTCCCGCCGACTCAGCCTTGACTGGGGAGCGGTGACACAGTCTTGGTGGGGAGCCATAAAGCTGTCCAGGCCCTTAAAGACTGTTGCACTGCCTGGGATGTACATGCTGCTCGATCTCCGCACCTCCCCTGCTACCTCGCCCTCGGTACTGCGCCTTCTGCCACTAGCGCTGTTGGCTGGGAATTTTATCATCAGCTTGTCCGCAAGGGTCCTGTGGTATAGCAACACTCTCGAACCCCTTTCCTCTTCGGGAATGAGAGTGGGCAGGTTCTCCTTATAGCGTGGGTCGAGCAGTGTGTACACCCAGTAATCCATTGTGGCCAGAATGCGTGCAACGCGAGGGTCACGAGAAAGGCATCCTAACATGAAGTCAGCCATGTGTGCCAGGGTACCAGTACGCAACACATGGCTGTCTTCACTAGGAAGATCACTTTCAGGATCCTCCTCCTCCTTCTCCTCCTCCTCCTCAGGCCATACATGCTGAAAGGATGACAGGCAATCAGCCAGTGTACCGTCAGCAGCGGGCCAAGCTGTCTCTTCCCCCTCCTCCTCATCCTCCTCATGCTCCTCCTCCTCCTCCTGTACGCGCTGAGAAATAGACAGGAGGGTGCCCTGACTATCCAGCGGCATACTGTCTTCCACCGCCCCCGTTTCCGAGCGCAAAGCAGCTGCCTTTATGGTTTGCAGGGAATTTCTCAAGATGCATAGCAGAGGAATGGTGACGCTAATGATTGTAGCATCGCCGCTCACCACCTGGGTAGACGCCTCAAAATTACCAAGGACATGGCAGATGTCTGCCAACCAGGCCCACTCTTCTGAAAGGAATTGAGGAGGCTGACTCCCACTGCGCCGCCCATGTTGGAGTTGGTATTCGACTATAGCTCTACGCTGTTCATAGAGCCTGGCCAACATGTGGAGCGTAGAGTTCCACCGTGTGGGCACGTCGCACAGCAGTCGGTGCACTGGCAGCTTAAAGTGATGTTGCAGGGTGGCAGCGTCCGTGTGGGACTTGCGGAAATGTGCGCAGAGCCGGCGCGCCTTTACGAGCAGGTCTGACAAGCGTGGGTAGCTTTTCAGAAAGCGCTGAACCACCAAATTAAAGACGTGGGCCAGGCATGGCACGTGCGTGAGGCTGCCGAGCTGCAGAGCCGCCACCAGGTTACGGCCGTTGTCACACACGACCATGCCCGGTTGGAGGCTCAGCGGCGCAAGCCAGCGGTCGGTCTGCTCTGTCAGACCCTGCAGCAGTTCGTGGGCCGTGTGCCTCTTATCGCCTAAGCTGAGTAGTTTCAGCACGGCCTGCTGACGCTTGCCCACCGCTGTGCTGCCACACCGCGCGACACCGACTGCTGGCGACATGCTGCTGCTAACACATCTTGATTGCGAGACAGAGGAGGAGGAGGAGGGTGCTTTAGTGGAGGAAGCATACACCTCCGCAGATGCAACCACCGAGCTGGTGCCCGCAATTCTGGGGGTGGGTAGGACGTGAGCGGTCCCAGGCTCTGACTCTGTCCCAGCCTCCACTAAATTCACCCAATGTGCCGTCAGGGAGATGTAGTGGCCCTGCCCGCCTGTGCTTGTCTACGTGTCCGTTGTTAAGTGGACCGTGGCAGTAACCGCATTGGTGAGGGCGCGTACAATGTTGCGAGAGACGTGGTCGTGCAGGGCTGGGACGGCACATCGGGAAAAGTAGTGGCGACTGGGAACTGAGTAGCGCGGGGCCGCCGCCTCCATGATACTTTTGAAGGACTCCGTTTCCACAACCCTATACGGCAGCATCTCAAGGCTGATGAATTTTGCTATGCGGACGGTTAACGTTTGAGCGTGCGGGTGCGTGGCGGCGTACTTGCGCTTGCGCTCCAACAGTTGCGCAAGCGACGGCTGGACGGTGCGCTGAACTACACTGGTGGATGGGGCCGAGGACAGCGGCGGTGAGGGTGTGGGTGCAGGCCAGGAGACGGTAGTGCCTGTGTCCTGAGAGGGGGGTTGCATCTCAGTGGCAGGTTGGGGCACAGGGGGAGAGGCAGGGGTGCAAACCGGAGGTGGTGAACGGCCTTCGTCCCACCTTGTGGGGTGCTTGGCCATCATATGTCTGCGCATGCTGGTGGTGCTGAGGCTGTTGGTGTTGGCTCCCCGACTGAGCTTTGCGTGACAAAGGTTGCACACCACTGCTCGTCGGTCGTCAGGCGTCTCTGTGAAAAACTCCCAGACCTTAGAGCACCTCGGCCTCTGCAGGGTGGCATGGCGCGAGGGTGCGCTTTGGGAAACAGTTGGTGGATTATTCGGTCTGGCCCTGCCTCTACCCCTTGCAACCTGCCCTGCTGCTGCCCCTGCCTCCCCCTCTGAAGACCTGTCCTGAGTAGGCGTTGCAAACCAGGTGGGGTCAGTCACCTCATCGTCCTGCTGCTCTTCCTCAGAATCCTCTGTGCGCTCCTCCCTCGCACTTACTGCCCTCACTACTACCTGACTGCAAGACAACTGTGTCTCATCGTCATCGTCCTGCTCACCCACAGAAAGTTCTTGAGACAGTTTGCGGAAGTCCCCAGCCTCATCCCCCGGACCCCGGGAACTTTGCAATGGTTGGGCATCAGTGACGATAAACTCCTCTGCTGGGAGAGGAACCACTGCTGCCCAATCTGAGCAGGGGCCAGAGAACAGTTCCTGGGAGTCTTCACGCAGCTGAGCAGGTGTCATTGGAGTGGAGTGAGGAGGCTGGGAGGAAGGAGGAGCAGCAGACAGAGGATTCTGATTTGCAGCAGTGGACGGCGCAGAACTGCGGTTGGACGATAGGTTGCTCGAAGCACTTTCTGCCATCCAGGACAGGACCTGCTCACACTGCTCATTTTCTAATAACCGTCTCCCGCGTGGACCCATGAATTGTGCGATGACTGTCGGGACGCCAGAAACGTGCCTCTCTACTAATCGCGCCGCAGTCGGCTGCGATACACCTGGATCAGGAGTTTGGCCTGTGCCCACACCCTGACTTGGCCCTCCGCGTCCTCGGCCGCGTCCACGTCCTCTAGGCCTACCCCTACCCCTCAGCATGCTGTATTACCAGTGATTTGATTTCACAGGCAGGAAATAAATTGGCGCAAGACTGCAGCCAAATATAATTTTTTCCCTTTTTTGAAAACGAAAGGCCCCACTGCCTCTAGTGAATGAATAATCTAAGTTTAATAACTGTGCTGTGGCCCTGCTAATGTGGCACAGAACTTGAGGGTAGCAGAGTTATTATAACTCTGGCAGAGCAGGTATTTTTTTCCCAATTAAGGAAAGCAAATGGCGAAGCCAGGAGTAAAACGTAGCTGGGTGCGTCTGATTTTTAAACGTTGCACACGCAGCCGACACGTGTCCACCGCCCTTAGGACGGACAGAGGCAGGACAAATAGAATTTTTTTCAGTTTTTTTCCACCAAAAGGCAGCACTGCGTATATTCAATGAACATGAGAAGTTTAATAACTGTGCTGTGGCCCTGCTAATGTGGCACAGAACTTGAGGGTAGCAGAGTTATTAACTCTGGTAGAGCAGGTATTTTTTTTCCCAATTAAGGAAAGCAAATGGCGAAGCCAGCAGTAAACCGTAGCTGGGTGCGTCTGATTTTTAAACGTTGCACACGCAGCCGACACGTGTCCACAGCCCTTAGGACGGACAGAGGCAGGTCAAATAGAATTTTTTTCACTTGTTTTACAAGCAAAAGGCCGCACTGCGTATATTCAATGAATAATAACTGTGTTGTGGCCCTGCCTACACAATTCTTTCCCTGCAGTATCAATGGAGGGTGCAATGCTCTGCAGAGGCGATTTTGAGAAGAAAAAAAATATGCAGCACAGCTAACAGCAGCCAGCACAGTACTGCACACGGTTAAACCCTCTCCCTGCCTATGCAACACTTCTGTCCCTAATGCCGGGTGCAACGCTCTGCAGAGGCGATTTTGAGAAGAAAAAAAATTGCCACTGCTAACAGCAGCCAACACACAGCTATCAGTGGCCCTAATAAGGACCTTTGGGGGTCTTGAAGCCTACACTAACTACCAATTCTTTCCCTACAACAGCTCCGGTACAAACAGCACTGTCCCTCATCTAACTCACAAGGCATCTGAGGCGAGCCGCGGGAGGGGCCGACTTTTATATTAGGCGGACACCTGATCTCGCCAGCCACTCACAGCAGGGGGGTGGTATAGTGCTGGAACAACACAGGAGGAAGTTGTAATGCCTTCCCTGTCTTTCAATTGGCCAGAAAAGCGCGCTAACGTCTCAGGGAAGGAAGTGAAAGTAACCCGAACACCGCATGGTGTTCGTTACGAATAACGAACATCCCGAACACCCTAATATCCGCACGGATATCAAGTTCGGACGAACACGTTCGCTCATCTCTAGACAGGACGCAAGAGGAAAGAAACTCAATATAAGAGGAAGGACTCAATATAAGGAGTCACTATTACTACATGGGTTGGATTTTCTGCAGAATTTACAGTAGCTGTAGCAGCAAAGTGGATGAGATTTTGAATATCTCATCGACACACTGTGGGAAAAAATCTGCAAATATAATGTATATCAATAGCCCACCCAGTGCTCCAGCGTTCCTCCCTGTTTTTTTTTTTTTTTTTTAAATGGCCCTGTCCTTTTTATAACGACGGAGGTAAAAGTCATATGGCACGATTAGCCTGCTAGCTACAATTTAGATGTCATAAATAGGATCAAAGCCTCTATGCCTTAGGCCTCCTACAGACATTTGCATCGGATCCCGCTATTAGAATTCTCGCAGCAGGGTGCGAGCCGTGCCCCTGCAGTGACCACCACTGCTCACATCCTCCCGGCGTCTTCTCTGCTCTGCTATGTGCAGTGTCCCAGAACCAGAGTCCGTGTTACACCCCAGTGCAAAGTTGTCGTGTGGTTTCATAAAGCATATTTTTCACAATGGATTATAATATATATTGTTTGTATTTTGCACTGTGCTGTCTTATATTTTCAGAACCTTGCATATCTCAGGCTATGCAGAGATACAAGGGTTAAATTGTACAGATGAGATGTGATTTTGGTTATCAAGCAGACCCTCAGCAGATGTTGCAGAGTGCCACATCCCCCAAGAAGGTGGGAGGGACCCGACAGCAAAGGGAGTCAGTTGGCTCTTGGAGGGGGAAGGGGGTAGAGTAACATGTGAGCCAAGAACAAAGGGCAGACAGAGAGAGAGCTCCTGGGATCTTAACCCACTCTGCCATTTTTGTGCCAGTCCACGCTGTGAAGGGGATTATCGTGTGATGAGCTCTGAGGAAACGAGACAGAGCTGGAGCTAAAGACAGAGAGGATAAGTTGTACAAGGACCTCCCTGCGTATGCTGTTTCTAACTTTTGGTGTAGAGCAGTATTGGTCAGCTAGCACGCTGATGAAATTGTCCCCGCACGCGTCCTTCCAGGTACCGCGTGACGGAACGGAATTGTGAGTACCAAGTGAAAATTGTAATGCAATGTGAATGGAGCCCCACAGCAGAGGTTAATCTAAACTGGACTGTGTATATTGAGAATTGAATCTAACTGTTAGCAAAGATATTCCTGCTACAAGCAAAGTAAGAGACATTCCCAAGAGCATCATAGACTGTATCATCAATATCTCTGCTGAAGGAGCCACCTTTAAAGTCATGATAACCAAATGATCATCCATCTACTGCTTATTTGTAATACCGCATGTTATACTTTGATTGACTCGTAACCTGGAATGTACATAAGCAATTGTAGTAAAGTTAAAGCTGTTTCACAAAATCCTAGTGTCAGAAGTCCATCCTGCACTCCGTATAACTGAAGCAGCTCCCTTGACAAAAGGGTATGGTGTGGAGCCCGGGACCCTCAGGTTAGTGAAGGCACCCTGCCGCATGACATGAGAACTATAGCCCCTGCTAGCCTGTTGTATTAACCCCTGGTGCACCACAACTTCCCCTTTTTCTGGCGTCACACGAACAGGATGATTTGAGACTGTGTGCTTATTGTGCAGAATCCAAAGTACAGCGCCCCTTTGTGTCCATATCAGTGATTTCTCCAACAGTGCCTGTGTTAAAGAGGAGGAGCCCTTTAAGTTTAAGTGCAGCTATAAAGAGACAACCTTATTTCACTGCTGCTGCACAAAGTCAACAATTGCCTTAAAGAGACAGTAGATTCAAAGTTGCCAGCATGTCTGATCCCAGCACAAGTGAGCAATCAGGCAGCGACGCCACACCGCCATCTACTGGCAGTGCGATTCTTACTTCGGCAACAAGCGCAAACCCACCAACCATGCTGGCTGCTACCATGACGGGAATTCCAGTTTTCTTCGGGACTCCAACGCTGCCAACCTATCATGGGGTCCCTAACACTCTCAGGGACTTCCGCGAGAAACTCTTTGCCGTGTTCCAGTTTGTCTCTCTTTCCCCCGTTCAGCAGGTGCAGTTGTTGCTGGGGCAACTTCAGGGCCTGCTCTGGCAGAAGTTCGTACCTGGCCAGCTTCTGAAAAGACCAGCGTTGATCAGATCTTGGCTAAGCTCAAGAAGGAGTTTGAGATCCAGTCACCAACAGAGGTCAGACTACGTTTCTATAAAAGGCGTCAGAGACCAGGTTAGACTATTCGGGCCTACGCAGTGGCCCTGCAAACTGCATTTTTGGCTGTTCAGGAAATAGACACTATTGCTGCAGCGGAAGTTGACAAAATACTGATGGACAGATTCATTGAGGGCATAGACTCGAAGCTGACCCAGACGCAGCTGCGCATTTTGGCTGTCCAGCACCCGGGCATATCCTTCTCAGCTTTTAAGTCCCTGGTGCAACAGGTGTTAAGAACTGACACCCCTCCCGAGAGTGCCACTACCTGTGCATTTCCATCACAAGTCACGGGAGAGACTTTTGTTGCCCCTGAAAGGTCAATATATAGTGTCCCGCAGATTACACAAGCTGCGCAAATTTCTACCCCTGCTCCTGAAGCCCTAACCACAAAGCAGGTGGACATAGTGACTGAGATGATGTTAGAAATGACTAAAACCTTGCAAGAGCTCTCTGCCCGGTCCACATCCACAGCTAGTGAACCACCACTTCACAGAGCCTTTCCACCAGAGCATCGCCCACGCCATCCACATCCTGTACGACCCCCTCCTGCTAAAAATGTTAGGGGCGAGAGGCCCACCTGTTTCTACTGTAATAAGCCGGGTCACACTAAAGCTCAATGTTGGCAGTTAAACGGGCTGCCCCTGAGGTCGCGGACTGCCCCTCAGGAATAACGAAAGAAGGTCCGACCCGAAGAGCCTCCAAAGCAGGAGCCTCACACTATGTCTCCTCCTGCCCCTATATAACTATTCGTATTGATGGTGTACCACTGGAAGCATTAGTGGACACAGGATCACAAGTGTCCACTATATGTAAGAAAACGTTTCTAAAACATTGGGACTGTAATGATTTGCGAATACCTGATATTAATGATTTGACTCTATATGCAAGCAATGGTCAAGTTATACCATTAGTGGGTTACTGGGAACCTAATGTGCAAGTGGGTGATATGAGATTGCCTGATCAGGGTGTAGTAGTCACAGATGTAGAAGATGAAGGTGCTGCTGAGTTTATTTTAGGCATGAATATAATGTGTCATTGTTTTGTTGAAATGTTGGATGCCTTGCGTGCTTCTCTCCCTACTGCTTCTTTTTCATATAAGAAAGTTTTACAGCATCATGTCAAAGTTCTTACTGCTCAACAGAGGTTTGTAAACCAAGAAGATGAAATCTGCCATGTCAGAGTTCAAGATGCTAGACCTGTGACACTACCACCTAATGCAGAAACTATGATCTGGTGTCGTGCCCGACCGGGTATTGCAAATAAAGACTATCCAGCCTTGCTAGAAGCTATTCAGCTAGATGGACAACCACTGGTGAAAGCAGCAAGAAGTCTTGTCACCGTCTCAAACGGTAGAGTACCAGTACGGTTAGTGAATTTAAGTGACGCACCAGTAGTTCTGCACAAATTTCACCCAGTGGCTCAGTTGTATCAATTTCATCCTGAGGATGTGGTGAAGACTAGCCCCGCTGCCACTCAACAGTCGATAGGAGCCACTAGAGATAAAGGCAAATCAACTTCAAGTCCTTGGTGGACAGAACTCCACGTCGGAGACACCAGTACTCCTGCTGATAGAGTAAATGGAGCTCTGAACGTTGCCAAGCGGTATCATCAGGCTTTCAGGAAACACCCCATGGATTTTGGAAAGACTACCCTTATCCAACATCGCATAGCCACTGGTGATCATCCTCTTGTTAAAGAAAGACATCGACCAATTCCTTCATCAATGTACCAGGATGTGAAGAAAATGCTGCGAGAGATGAAGGAAGCCGACGTTATCTCTGAAAGTCAAAGCCCCTGGGCTGCCCCATTGGGTCTTGTTAAGAAGAAAGATGGATCAATCCGCTTCTGTGTGAACTATCGGAAACTTAACAATATTACGCACAAGGATGCGTACCCGTTGCCGCGTATCGAAGAGTCACTCACTGCCCTCGGCTCAGCTGCTTATTTTTCCACCCTGGACTTGACCAGTGGCTATTGGCAAGTACCTATGGCCCCTGAAGACAGGGAGAAAACTGCATTTACTACTCCCATGGGACTTTTCGAATTTAATGGCATGCCATTCGGACTCTGCAATGCTTCTGCCACATTCCAGCGACTCATGGAGAGGTGCTTAGGTCATGTGAATTTCCAGAGCATTTTGTTGTACCTCGATGACGTCATTGTCTACTCCTGGACGTATCAAGAACATTTGCATCACTTGGCAGAAGTTTTTGGAGTGCTTATTAAACACGGATTAAAAATTAAACCTTCCAAATGTCACCTGCTAAAACCAAAAGTCAGCTACCTTGGACATGTAGTCAGTGCAGAAGGAATACAACCAGACCCAGAGAAGATTGCTGCTGTGAAAAACTGGCCGACACCAGCAACTATTAAGGAAGAACGACGTTTCTTGGGATTCGCTGGTTATTACCACCGCTTTATTCCACACTTTGCCCAAGTGGCTGAACCACTAAATGAACTATTACGTGGATGTCCAAAGGAAAGTTACAACCGTAAGCTTCCTGTCGATTGGTCAGAAAGACAAGAAACTGCTTTTCAGATGCTGAAAACCCTCTTGACCCAACCTCCAATATTGGCATATCCAGACTATAGCCAACTGTTCTGTCTCTATGCTGATGCCAGCTATCAGGGTCTTGGAGCCGTGTTGTCTCAAGTTCAAGATAACAAAGAGAGAGTCATCGCATATGTAAGCCGTAGTTTACGAGGTGCTGAAAGGAATGATTGAAACTACAGTTCCTTCAAGTTAGAGCTACTAGCTCTTGTGTGGGCCGTCAAGATTACCTTCCAGCTACACCATTAACTGAGTATACTGATAACAACCCCCTGGCGCATCTTGATACTGTGAATCAAGGTGCCTTGGAGCAAAGATGGGCTTCCAGATTGGTGAACTACTCATTCACTGTTAAGTACAGAAGTGGCAAGTCCAACGTCAATGCAGACACTTTGTCCCGCCTACAAGTTGGAGAAGAACCCCCACAAGATGATAACTTGGAAGAGGTGGAAATGCCTCCCTTCTACAACAGGTTTGCCCTACAGAACTCTATCACTGCACCTGCAGATAGTAACCAACTGCCTGAAAAAGCATCTGAGCCTTTACCGGATCCTTCTATGTGGAAGTCAATCCAGAGTGAAAGTCGTGTTCTTGGAGAGATTTGTGACTACATTACTGCTGGTAGAGTACCAACACGACTACGTCATGCTCATCCAGATATTGAACTTGTTCGCCTGTGGTGACAGAGAAAACGTCTATTCCTTCAAAAAGGTGTGATCATGTGCAACTCACTTGATCCAGTCTCTGGCGAGAGGCTACATCAGATCCTGATCCCAAGAAGAGATGCTAACATGGTCTTAGATGCGTATCACCACCAGTCAGGACATTTTGACATACACAAGACAGAGGCTACCCTACGTAAACGCTTCTATTGGATCGGAATGAGGGGAGATATTGAGAAATGGTGTAATGAATGTTCTGCATGCCAAATCACCAAAAATGGACGTAAAGATGCTAGAGCACCCCTTCACCCAATCCAGACTCACAGGCCAAACCAGTTAGTAGCCCTTGATCACGTGAAGCTTGCCCCAATATATTCCGGCTACTCATATGCCTTAACTATGGTGGATCATTATTCCAAATGGGTCGTTGTGGTACCTGTTAAAGACCTTACAGCAAGAACCACTGCCATGATGTTCTATGAGAAGTATGTAAGCTGTTATGGATGTCCAGATGCTGTGTTAACCGATCGTGGATCAGCATTCGAATCACAACTGTTCAAAGAATTGTGTCAATTCCACGAATGCAGAAAGCTGAGGACAACAGCTTATCATCCTCAAGGTAACGGCCTTTGTGAAAGAGTGAATCAAGTCTTCATAAATATGATAAGGACCGCTTCAGTAAAGAAACAAGCAGAATGGCCTGAACTACTTCGTGAACTCCTTGAAATCTGCAACAATACCACACACTGTTCTACTGGGTATTCGCCTTACTATCTCATTTTCGGAAGATAAGGACAACTTCCAAGAGACCGAGCCTTAGGAATTCAAGTACCGTACACCATCAACCCCTTTCCGAAAACCGATTGGGTTGCAGAACACCAAAGACGAATAATTGAAGCTCAAGAAATAGTAGGTCAGCGCATGGATGAAGTTAGTCAGAGACAACAGGATGATTACAATCTTTGTGCAATCCTTGTGTCACGCAACTGTCAGTGGGCGGCTGACAGGAACTACATGACATGGAATCTCAAGATAAAGCTGGTTATGTAGATAGTAGGAACAACGAGAAGAAATGTTATGACGCACATGAGATAACACTAAAGGACTCACAGGAGAATCTCTAGTCAGGACAACAGTACAATTGCAAAAATCGCAAACCATATATATATCAAAAGAACCAAATGCGAGGAAGAAATCCAGCTCTATGGTTTTTATAAACAATGTAGACAATCCACAATGACATCAAAAGAATAAGGCAAAATGCAAGAAAACAACCTTCTTCACAATATGCATCTACCCACTTTAGAGGTGTGTCACAGGGGTGCTGAGTAACATTAGGCATAACGTATATACAGATCAGTATAACATAATAACGCAGGGATAGAGCAGTAGAACAATGGTACAGGAAATTGTAGAACCAACATGTACTACAGAAGGAGTTAAAGTATGAACATAAAAGTAGCAGCGTACATAAAAGGGACAGGACTAGAGATGAGCGAACACCAAAATGTTCGGGTGTTCGTTATTCGAAACGAACTTCCCGCGATGTTCGAGGGTTCGTTTCGAATAACGAACCCCATTGAAGTCAATGGGCGACCAGAACATTTTTGTATTTCGCCGATGCTCGCTAAGGTTTTCATGTGTGAAAATCTGGGCAATTCAAGAAAGTGATGGGAACGACACAGCAACGGATAGGGCAGGCGAGGGGCTACATGTTGGGCTGCATCTCAAGTTCACAGGTCCCACTATTAAGCCAGAATACCGGCAAGAGTGCCCCCCCCCCCCCTCCCAACAAGTTTTACTTCTGAAAAGCCATCATTAGCATGGCATACCTTTGCTAAGCACCACACTACCTCCAACAAAGCACAATCACCGCCTGCATGACACTCCACTGCCACTTCTACTGGGTTACATGCTGCCCAACCGCCCCCCTCCCCCCCACAGCGCACACCAAAGTGTCCCTGCGCAGCCTTCAGCTGCCCTCATGCCACACCACCCTCATGTCTATTTAGAAGTGCGTCTGCCATGACGAGGGACCGCAGGCACACACTGCACAGGGTTGGCACGGCTAGGCAGCGACCCTCTTTAAAAGGGGCGGGGCGATAGCCCACAATGCTGTACAGAAGCAATGAGAAATAGAATCCTGTGCCACCGCCATCAGGAGCTGCACACGTGGGCATAGCAATGGGGAACCTATGTGCCACACGCTATTCATTCTGTCAAGGTGTCTGCATGCCCCAGTTAGACCGGGCTTTTTAATTCATAGACACAGGCAGGTACAACTCCCTATTGTGAAGTCCCTGTCAACCGACAGCATGGGTGGCTCCCTGGAACCCACCGGCGGTACACAAAAATATCCCATTGCATTGCCCAACACAGCTGAGGCAGTAATGTCGTGCGTAATACAGGTGGGCTTAGGCCCACACTGCATGCCCCAGTCAGACTGGGGTTCTTTACAAGTGGAAACAGATGCATTTATAATTCCCTGTGGACCCACAGCCTGGGTGGGTGCCAGGAAGCCACCGGCGGTACATAAATATATCCCATTGCATTGCCCAACACAGCTGAGGTAACGTCAGCTGGAATGCAGGTGGGCTAAAAATTAATTTGATTACACTGTAGGCGAGGGCCCACAAAAATTGCTGTATCAACAGTACTAATGTACATCCCAAAAATTGGCCATGGCCAGCCAAGAGGGCAGGTGAAACCCATTAATCGCTTTGGTTAATGTGGCTTAAGTGGTAACTAGGCCTGGAGGCAGCCCAGTGTAACGAAAAATTGGTTCAAGTTACAGTTCCAACGCTTTTAAGCGCATTGAAACTTTTAAAAATTGTTTAGAAAAATTATTTGAGTGAGCCTTGTGGCCCTAAGAAAAATTGCCCGTTCAGCGTGATTACGTGAGGTTTCAGGAGGAGTAGCAGGAGGAGGAGGAGGAGGAATATTAGACACAGATTGATGAAGTAGAAATGTCCCCGTTTTGGATGGTGAGAGAGAACGTAGCTTCCATCCGCGGGTGCAGCCTACGTATTGCTTACGTATCGCTGCTGTCCGCTGGTGGAGAAGAGAAGTCTGGCGAAATCCAGCCTTTGTTCATCTTGATGAGTGTTAGCCTGTCGGCACTGTCGGTTGACAGGCGGGTACGCTTATCTGTGATGATTCCCCCAGCCGCACTAAACACCCTCTCCGACAAGACGCTAGCCGCAGGACAAGCAAGCACCTCCAGGGCATACAGCGCTAGTTCAGGCCATGTGTCCAGCTTCGACACCCAGTAGTTGTAGGTGGCAGAGGTGTGACGGAGGACGGTCGTGCGATCGGCTACGTACTCCCTCACCATCCTTTTACAGTGCTCCCGCCGACTCAGCCTTGACTGGGGAGCGGTGACACAGTCTTGGTGGGGAGCCATAAAGCTGTCCAGGCCCTTAAAGACTGTTGCACTGCCTGGGATGTACATGCTGCTCGATCTCCGCACCTCCCCTGCTACCTTGCCCTCGGTACTGCGCCTTCTGCCACTAGCGCTGTTGGCTGGGAATTTTATCATCAGCTTGTCCGCAAGAGTCCTGTGGTATAGCAACACTCTCGAACCCCTTTCCTCTTCGGGAATGAGAGTGGGCAGGTTCTCCTTATAGCGTCGGTCGAGCAGTGTGTACACCCAGTAATCCGTTGTGGCCAGAATGCGTGCAACGCGAGGGTCACGAGAAAGGCATCCTAACATGAAGTCAGCCATGTGTGCCAGGGTACCAGTACGCAACACATGGCTGTCTTCACTAGGAAGATCACTTTCAGGATCCTCCTCCTCCTCCTCCTCCTCCTCAGGCCATACACGCTGAAAGGATGACAGGCAATCAGCCGGTGTACCGTCAGCAGCGGGCCAAGCTGTCTCTTCCCCCTCCTCCTCCTCCTCATGCTCCTCCTCCTCCTCCTGTACGCGCTGAGAAATAGACAGGAGGGCGCCCTGACTATCCAGCGGCATACTGTCTTCCACCGCCCCCGTTTCCGAGCGCAAAGCAGCTGCCTTTATGGTTTGCAGGGAATTTCTCAAGATGCATAGCAGAGGAATGGTGACGCTAATGATTGTAGCATCGCCGCTCACCACCTGGGTAGACGCCTCAAAATTACCAAGGACATGGCAGATGTCTGCCAACCAGGCCCACTCTTCTGAAAGGAATTGAGGAGGCTGAATCCCACTGCGCCGCCCATGTTGGAGTTGGTATTCGACTATAGCTCTACGCTGTTCATAGAGCCTGGCCAACATGTGGAGCGTAGAGTTCCACCGTGTGGGCACGTCGCACAGCAGTCGGTGCACTGGCAGCTTAAAGTGATGTTGCAGGGTGCGCAGGGTGGCAGCGTCCGTGTGGGACTTGCGGAAATGTGCGCAGAGCCGGCGCGCCTTTACGAGCAGGTCTGACAAGCGTGGGTAGCTTTTCAGAAAGCGCTGAACCACCAAATTAAAGACGTGGGCCAGGCATGGCACGTGCGTGAGGCTGCCGAGCTGCAGAGCCGCCACCAGGTTACGGCCGTTGTCACACACGACCATGCCCGGTTGGAGGCTCAGCGGCGCAAGCCAGCGGTCGGTCTGCTGTGTCAGACCCTGCAGCAGTTCGTGGGCCGTGTGCCTCTTATCGCCTAAGCTGAGTAGTTTCAGCACGGCCTGCTGACGCTTGCCCACCGCTGTGCTGCCACACCGCGCGACACCGACTGCTGGCGACATGCTGCTGCTAACACATCTTGATTGCGAGACAGAGGAGGAGGAGGAGGAGGAGGGTGCTTTAGTGGAGGAAGCATACACCTCCGCAGATACAACCACCGAGCTGGTGCCCGCAATTCTGGGGGTGGGTAGGACGTGAGCGGTCCCAGGCTCTGACTCTGTCCCAGCCTCCACTAAATTCACCCAATGTGCCGTCAGGGAGATGTAGTGGCCCTGCCCGCCTGTGCTTGTCTACGTGTCCGTTGTTAAGTGGACCGTGGCAGTAACCGCGTTGGTGAGGGTGCGTACAATGTTGCGAGAGACGTGGTCGTGCAGGGCTGGGACAGCACATCGGGAAAAGTAGTGGCGACTGGGAACTGAGTAGCGCGGGGCCGCCGCCTCCATGATACTTTTGAAGGACTCCGTTTCCACAACCCTATACGGCAGCATCTCAAGGCTGATGAATTTTGCTATGCGGACGGTTAACGTTTGAGCGTGCGGGTGCGTGGCGGCGTACTTGCGCTTGCGCTCCAACAGTTGCGCAAGCGACGGCTGGACGGTGCGCTGAACTACACTGGTGGATGGGGCCGAGGACAGCGGAGGTGAGGGTGTGGGTGCAGGCCAGGAGACGGTAGTGCCTGTGTCCTGAGAGGGGGGTTGCATCTCAGTGGCAGCTGAGCAGGTGTCATTGGAGTGGAGTGAGGAGGCTGGGAGGAAGGAGGAGCAGCAGACAGAGGATTCTGATTTGCAGCAGTGGACGGCGCAGAACTGCGGTTGGACGATAGGTTGCTCGAAGCACTTTCTGCCATCCAGGACAGGACCTGCTCACACTGCTCATTTTCTAATAACCGTCTCCCGCGTGGACCCATGAATTGTGCGATGACTGTCGGGACGCCAGAAACGTGCCTCTCTACTAATCGCGCCGCAGTCGGCTGCGATACACCTGGATCAGGAGTTTGGCCTGTGCCCACACCCTGACTTGGCCCTCCGCGTCCTCGGCCGCGTCCACGTCCTCTAGGCCTACCCCTACCCCTCAGCATGCTGTATTACCAGTGATTTGATTTCACAGGCAGGAAATAAATTGGCGCAAGACTGCAGCCAAATATAATTTTTTCCCTTTTTTGAAAATGAAAGGCCCCACTGCCTCTAGTGAATGAATATTCTAAGTTTAATAACTGTGCTGTGGCCCTGCTAATGTGGCACAGAACTTGAGGGTAGCAGAGTTATTATAACTCTGGCAGAGCAGGTATTTTTTTTCCCAATTAAGGAAAGCAAATGGCGAAGCCAGGAGTAAAACGTAGCTGGGTGCGTCTGATTTTTAAACGTTGCACACGCAGCCGACACGTGTCCACCGCCCTTAGGACGGACAGAGGCAGGAGAAATAGAATTTTTTTCAGTTTTTTTCCACCAAAAGGCAGCACTGCGTATATTCAATGAACATGAGAAGTTTAATAACTGTGCTGTGGCCCTGCTAATGTGGCACAGAACTTGAGGGTAGCAGAGTTATTATAACTCTGGCAGAGCAGGTATTTTTTTTCCCAATTAAGGAAAGCAAATGGCGAAGCCAGGAGTAAAACGTAGCTGGGTGCGTCTGATTTTTAAACGTTGCACACGCAGCCGACACGTGTCCACAGCCCTTAGGACGGACAGAGGCAGGTCAAATAGAATTTTTTCACTTGTTTTACAAGCAAAAGGCCGCACTGCGTATATTCAATGAATAATAACTGTGTTGTGGCCCTGCCTACACAATTCTTTCCCTGCAGTATCAATGGAGGGTGCAATGCTCTGCAGAGGCGATTTTGAGAAGAAAAAAAATATGCAGCACAGCTAACAGCAGCCAGCACAGTACTGCACACGGTTAAACACTCTCCCTGCCTATGCAACACTTCTGTCCCTAATGCCGGGTGCAACGCTCTGCAGAGGCGATTTTCAGAAAAAAAAAAAATTGCCACTGCTAACAGCAGCCAACACACAGCTATCAGTGGCCCTAATAAGGACCTTTGGGGGTCTTGAAGCCTACACTAACTACCAATTCTTTCCCTACAGCAGCTCCGGTACAAACAGCACTGTCCCTCATCTAACTCACAAGGCATCTGAGGCGAGCCGCGGGAGGGGCCGACTTTTATATTAGGCGGACACCTGATCTCGCCAGCCACTCACAGCAGGGGGGTGGTATAGGGCTGGAACAACACAGGAGGAAGTTGTAATGCCTTCCCTGTCTTTCAATTGGCCAGAAAAGCGCGCTAACGTCTCAGGGAAGGAAGTGAAAGTAACCCGAACACCGCATGGTGTTCGTTACGAATAACGAACATCCCGAACACCCTAATATCCGCACGGATATCAAGTTCGGACGAACACGTTCGCTCATCTCTAGACAGGACGCAAGAGGAAAGAAACTCAATATAAGAGGAAGGACTCAATATAAGGAGTCACTATTACTACATGGGTTGGATTTTCTGCAGAATTTACAGTAGCTGTAGCAGCAAAGTGGATGAGATTTTGAATATCTCATCGACACACTGTGGGAAAAAATCTGCAAATATAATGTATATCAATAGCCCACCCAGTGCTCCAGCGTTCCTCCCTGTTTTTTTTTTTGTTTTTTTTAAATGGCCCTGTCCTTTTTATAACGACGGAGGTAAGTCATATGGCACGATTAGCCTGCTAGCTACAATTTAGATGTCATAAATAGGATCAAAGCCTCTGTGCCTTAGGCCTCCTACAGACATTTGCATCGGATCCCGCTATTAGTATTCTCGCAGCGGGGTGCGAGCCGTGCCCCTGCAGTGACCACCACTGCTCACCTCCTCCCGGCGTCTTCTCCGCTCTGCTATGTGCAGTGTCCCAGAACCAGAGTCCGTGTTACACCCCAGTGCAAAGTTGTCGTGTGGTTTCATAAAGCATATTTTTCACAATGGATTATAATATATATTGTTTGTATTTTGCACTCTGCTGTCTTATATTTGCAGAACCTTGCATATCTCAGGCTATGCAGAGATACAAGGGTTAAATTGTACAGATGAGATGTGATTTTGGTTATCAAGCAGACCCTCAGCAGATGTTGCAGAGTGCCACATCCCCCAAGAAGGTGGGAGGGACCCGACAGCAAAGGGAGTCAGTTGGCTCTTGGAGGGGGAAGGGGGTAGAGTAACATGTGAGCCAAGAACAAAGGGCAGACAGAGAGAGAGCTCCTGGGATCTTAACCCACTCTGCCATTTTTGTGCCAGTCCACGCTGTGAAGGGGCTTATCGTATGATGAGCTCTGAGGAAACGAGACAGAGCTGGAGCTAAAGACAGAGAGGATAAGTTGTACAAGGACCTCCCTGCGTATGCTGTTTCTAACTTTTGGTGTAGAGCAGTATTGGTCAGCTAGCACGCTGATGAAATTGTCCCCGCACGCGTCCTTCCAGGTACCGCGTGACGGAACGGAATTGTGAGTACCAAGTGAAAATTGTAATGCAATGTGAATGGAGCCCCACAGCAGAGGTTAATCTAAACTGGACTGTGTATATTGAGAATTGAATCTAACTGTTAGCAAAGATATTCCTGCTACAAGCAAAGTAAGAGACATTCCCAAGAGCATCATAGACTGTATCATCAATATCTCTGCTGAAGGAGCCACCTTTAAAGTCATGATAACCAAATGATCATCCATCTACTGCTTATTTGTAATACCGCATGTTATACTTTGATTGACTCGTAACCTGGAATGTACATAAGCAATTGTAGTAAAGTTAAAGCTGTTTCACAAAATCCCAGTGTCAGAAGTCCATCCTGCACTCCGTATAACTGAAGCAGCTCCCTTGACAAAAGGGTATGGTGTGGAGCCCGGGACCCTCAGGTTAGTGAAGGCACCCTGCCACATGACATGAGAACTATAGCCCCTGCTAGCCTGTTGTATTAACCCCTGGTGCACCACATATGTGCCAGCTGCCGCATAGAAATAGGACATGCCGCGATTTTTTTTTACCGCGCGAGTTCTAACGTGGTCAAATCACAGCTGTCTGCATAGGATTGCATTATCTAATGCAACGCTATGGCAGCGGGCACGGGCGGAACTTCTGTGGGAAATCCCGCCGCGGAATTTTCACCCATGTGCAGGAGGCCTTAATTATAGACATTGCTTGTGTTATAGCCCAGCAGGGGTTAATCCGCCATTTTGTGAGAGACTGTTGTGTCTTATCCTTGTGGAGCTGTGATGGATTGTTAGCTCACACTAAGGCATGTTACAGACTTTATTTGAAGATTTGCTTTCTGAGAAGATATTGTGTTGATGTTGTGAAAAATCCAAAACTCAGATAGTTTGCCATTGATTATTACTGCAGTGGTTCAGCCATGGAGCCCTTTTTAAACAAAGTTTCTCGAGGAGCCCCAATGTGTATTCAGGGGAGGGGTTAGGGGTGTGGCTTATCACGATATATGATTTTTGCCCAGTAGTAATAGGCTCCCCCGTTGCGCCCCCAGTGGTGCAGTAGCCCCTATTCCACCCCACTAGTAATAGCATCCCCTATATTGGCCCCAGCAGTAATAGTGACCCCTATTGCAGCCCCAGTGGTGCTAGCAGCCCCCAATGCAGCTCCACTAGTTATAGCGTCCCCTATATTGGCCCCAGTAGTAATAGTGTTCCCTATATTGGCCCCAATAGTAATAGGCTTCCCCATTGCGTTTTGACTTTATCTGTTATAAATGAACTCGGGATAATAAATCACCAAGACTTTTATTTCTACTAGCAACTCAATGTTGTTTGTGTTATGTAGACCCTTATCCAGAATGTTATTTATACAATTGTTCTGGTTTAATATAGGCAGAAATTTATAAAATAACTTTTTAATACTATAAAAGTCATTGCTAAATGGTATGGAAAATACTATCATATCATATTGATATTTAATATCGGTATTAGGGCGCCCACCCACTGGCGATTTTTTTTTTCTTTGCGTTTTGCGTTTTTTCTGCAGAGCAATTAGAATTGAATGTACTCCTGTCCACTGGCGTTTTGCGTTGCGTTTTTTAACATAGGAACTGTCAGTTGCATATGTGTCCTTATTTTTCTCCTAATGCACCCATGAAAGTCAATGGAAATTAATGGAAAAGCCGCGAAAACGCGGCAAAAAACGCAACGAAAACGCAACGTTTTTCACGCACGAAAATCGCAAACGCCAGTGGGTGGGCGCCCTTAGTGTTGTTCTTTTTTTTTTATTAAATAGATCTTCTCTAGAGATGAGCGAGCACCAAAATGCTCGGGTGCTCGTTACTCGAGACGAACTTTTCGCGATGCTCGAGGGTTCGTTTCGAATAACGAACCCCATTGAAGTCAATGGGCGACCCGAGCATTTTTGTATATCGCCGATGCTCGCTAAGGTTTTCATTTGTGAGAATCTGGGCAATTCAAGAAAGTGATGGGAATGACACAGAAACGGATAGGGCAGGCGAGGGGCTACATGTTGGGCTGCATCTCAAGTTCACAGGTCCCACTATTAAGCCACAATAGCGGCAAGAGTGCCCCCCCCCCTCCCAACAACTTTTACTTCTGAAAAGCCCTCATTAGCAATGGATACCTTAGCTAAGCACCACACTACCTCCAACAAAGCACAATCACTGCCTGCATGACACTCCGCTGCCACTTCTCCTGGGTTACATGCTGCCCAACCCCCCCCCGCACGACCCAGTGTCCACAGCGCACACCAAATTGTCCCTGCGCAGCCTTCAGCTGCCCTCATGCCACGCCACACTCATGTCTATTTATAAGTGCGTCTGCCATGAGGAGGAACCGCAGGCACACACTGCAGAGGGTTGGCACGGCTAGGCAGCGACCCTCTTTAAAAGGGGCGGGGCGATAGCCCACAATGCTGTACAGAAGCAATGAGAAATCCAATCCTGTGCCACCTCCATCTGGAGCTGCACACGTGGGCATAGCAATGGGGAACCTATGTGCCACACACTATTCATTCTGTCAAGGTGTCTGCGCGCCACAGTCAGACCGCGGTTTTTTATAAATAGTCACAGGCAGGTACAACTCCGCAATGGGAATTCCGTGTGCACCCATAGCATGGGTGGCTCCCTGGAACCCACCGGCTGTACATAAATGTATCCCATTGCATTGCCCAACACAGCTGAGGTAGTAATGTCGTGCTTAATGCAGGTGGGCTTCGGCCCACACTGCATGCCCCAGTCAGACTGGGGTTCTTTAGAAGTGGAAGCAGATGCATTTACAACTCCCTGTGGACCGACAGTATGGGTGGGTGCCAGGAAGCCACCGGCGTTACATAAAAATATCCCATTGCATTGCCCAACACAGCTGAGGTAGTAATGTCGTGCTTAATGCAGGTGGGCTTCGGCCCACACTGCATGCCCCAGTCAGACTGGGGTTCTTTAGAAGTGGAAACAGATGCATTTACAACTCCCTGTGCACCCACAGCATGGGTGGCTCCCTGGAACCCACCGGCGGTACATAAAAATATCCCATTGCATTGCCCAACACAGTTGAGGTAGTAATGTCGTGCTTAATGCAGGTGGGCTTCGGCCCACACTGCATGCCCCAGTCAGACTGGGGTTCTTTAGAAGTGGAAACAGATGCATTTACAACTCCCTGTGGACCGACAGTATGTGTGGGTGCAAGAAAGCCACCAGCGTTACATAAAAATATCCCATTGCATTGCCCAACACAGCGGATGTAACGTCAGCTGTAATGCAGGTGGGCTAAAAATTAATTGGATTACACTGTAGGCGAGGGCCCACAAAAATTGCTGTATCAACAGTACTAATGTACATCCGAAAAATTGGCCATGGCCAACCAAGAGGGCAGGTGAAACCCATTAATCGCTTTGGTTAATGTGGCTTAATTGGTAACTAGGCCAGGAGGCAGCCCAGTTCAAATAAAAATTGGTGGAGGTGAAAGTTTCAACGCTTTAATGAGCATTGAAACGTATAAAAATTGTTTAGAAAAATTATATGACTGAGCCTTGTGGCCCTAAGAAAAATTGCCCGTTCGGCGTGATTATGTGAGGTTTCAGGAGGAGGAGCAGGAGGAGGAGGAGGAGGAATATTATACACAGATTGATGAAGCGAAAAGGTCCCCGTTTTTGATGGGGATACAGAACGATGCTTCCATCCGCGGGTGCAGCCTACGTGTTGCTTAGGTATCGCTGCTGTCCGCTGGTGGAGAACAGAAGTCTGGGGAAATCCAGGCTTTGTTCATCTTGATGAGTGTTAGCCTCTCGGCACTGTCGGTTGACAGGCGGGTACGCTTATCTGTGATGATTCCCCCAGCCGCACTAAACACCCTCTCTGACAAGACGCTAGCCGCAGGACAAGCAAGCACCTCCAGGGCATACAGCGCGAGTTCAGGCCACGTGTCCAGCTTCGACACCCAGTAGTTGTAGGGGGCAGAGGCGTCACGGAGGACGGTCGTGCGATCGGCTACGTACTCCCTCACCATCCTTTTACAGTGCTCCCGCCAACTCAGCCTTCACTGGGGAGCGGTGACACAGTCTTGCTGGGGAGCCAGAAAGCTGTCAGAGGCCTTAGAGCGTGTTCCCCTGCCTGTGCTGTACATGCTGCCTGATCTCCGCGCCTCCCCTGCTACCTGGCCCTCGGAACTGCGCCTTCGGCCACTAGCGCTGTCGGATGGGAATTTTACCATCAGTTTGTCCGCCAGGGTCCTGTGGTATAGCATCACTCTCGAACCCCTTTTCTCTTCGGGTATGAGAGTGGAAAGGTTCTCCTTATACCGTGGGTCGAGCAGTGTGTTCACCCAGTAATCTGTAGTGGCCAGAATGCGTGTAACACGAGGGTCACGAGAAAGGCATCCTAACATGAAGTCAGCCATGTGTGCCAGGGTACCTGTACGCAACACATGGCTGTCCTCACTAGGAAGATCACTTTCAGGATCCTCCTCCTCCTCCTCAGGCCATACACGCTGAAAGGATGACAGGCCACCAGCATGTCTACCCTCACCAGTGGGTCAAGCTGTGTCTTCCCCCTCCTCCTCATCTTCCTCCTCCTCCTCCTCCTCACCGCGCTGAGATATAGACAGGAGGGTGCTCTGACTATCCAGCAACATACTGTCTTCCCCCGGCTCTGTTTCCGAGTGCAAAGCGTCTGCCTTTATGCTTTGCAGGGAACTTCTCAAGAGGCATAGCAGAGAAATGGTGACGCTAATGATTGCAGCATCGCCACTCACCACCTGGGTAGACTCCTCAAAGTTTCCAAGGACCTGGCAGATGTCTGCCAACCAGGCCCACTCTTCTGAAAATAATTGAGGAGGCTGACTCCCACTGCGCCGCCCATGTTGGAGTTGGTATTCCACTATAGCTCTACGCTGCTCATAGAGCCTGGCCAACATGTGTGGGCACGTCGCACAGCAGTCGGTGCACTGGCAGATTAAAGCGATGTTGCAGGGTGCGCAGGGTGGCAGCGTCCGTGTGGGACTTGCGGAAATGTGCGCAGAGCCGGCGCACCTTTCCGAGCAGGTCTGACAAGCGTGGGTAGCTTTTCAGAAAGCGCTGAACCACCAAATTAAAGACGTGGGCCAGGCATGGCACGTGCGTGAGGCTGCCGAGCTGCAGAGCCGCCACCAGGTTACGGCCGTTGTCACACACGACCATGCCCGGTTGGAGGCTCAGCGGTGCAAGCCAGCAGTCAGTCTGCTCTGTCAGACCCTGCAGCAGTTCGTGGGCCGTGTGCCTCTTATCTCCTAAGCTGAGTAGTTTCAGCACGGCCTGCTGACGCTTGCCCACCACTGTGCTGCCACGCCGCGCGACACCGACTGCTGGCGACGTGCTGCTGCTGACACATCTTGATTGCGAGACAGAGGTTGCGGAGGAGGAGGAGGAGGGTGGTTTAGTGGAGGAAGCATACACCGCCGCAGATACCATCACCGAGCTGGGGCCCGCAGTTCTGGGGGTGGGTAGGACGTGAGCGGTCCCAGGCTCTGACTCGGTCCCAGCCTCCACTAAATTCACCCAATGTGCCGTCAGGGAGATATAGTGGCCCTGCCCGCCTGTGCTTGTCCACGTGTCCGTTGTTAAGTGGACCTTGCCAGTAACCGCGTTGGTGAGGGCGCGTACAATGTTGCGGGAGACGTGGTCGTGCAGGGCTGGGACGGCACATCGGGAAAAGTAGTGGCGACTGGGAACTGAGTAGCGCGGGGCCGCCGCCGCCATCATACTTTTGAAGGACTCCGTTTCCACAACCCTATACGGCAGCATCTCCAGGCTGATAAATTTTGCTATGTGCACGTTTAACGCTTGAGCGTGTGGGTGCGTGGCGGCGTACTTGCGCTTGCGCTCAAACACTTGCGCTAGCGACGGCTGGACGGTGCGCTGAGAGACATTGGTGGATGGGGCCGAGGACAGCGGAGGTGAGGGTGTGGGTGCAGGCCAGGAGACGGTAGTGCCTGTGTCCTCAGAGCAAGGTTGGATCTCAGTGGCAGGTTGGGGCACAGGGGGAGAGGCAGCGGTGCAAACCGGAGGTGGTGAACGGCCTTCGTCCCACCTTGTGGGGTGCTTGGCCATCATATGTCTGCGCATGCTGGTGGTGGTGAGGCTGCTGGTGGTGGCTCCCCGGCTGATCTTGGCGCGACAAAGGTTGCACACCACTGTTCGTCAGTCGTCTGCACTCAGTGAAAAACTGCCAGACCTTTGAGCACCTCGGCCTCTGCAGGGTGGCATGGCGCGAGGGGGCGCTTTGGGAAACAGTTGGTGGATTATTCGGTCTGGCCCTGCCTCTACCCCTGGACACCGCACTGCCTCTTGCAACCTGCCCTGCTGCTTTTGCCTCCCCCTCTGAAGACCTGTCCTCAGTAGGCATAGCAAACCAGGTGGGGTCAGTCACCTCATCGTCCTGCTGCTCTTCCTCAGAATCCTCGGTGCACTCCTCCCTCGGACTTAATGCCCTTACTACTACCTCACTGATAGACAACTGTGTCTCATCGTCATCGGCCTCCTCACCCAATGAAAGGTCTTGAGACAGTTGCCGGAAGTCCCCAGCCTCATCCCCTGGACCCCGGAAACTTTGCAATGGTTGGGCATCAGTCACGATAAACTCCTCTGGTGGGAGAGGAAGCACTGCTGCCCAATCTGAGCAGGGGCCCGAGAACAGTTCCTGGGAGTCTGCCCGCTCCTCAGAATGTCTCATTTTCATGGAGTGAGGAGGCTGGGAGGAAGGAGGAGCAGCAGCCAGAGGATTCTGAGTCGCAGTAGTGGACGGCGCAGAACTCTGGGTGGACGATAGGTTGCTCGAAGCACTTTCTGCCATCCACGACAGGACCTGCTCACACTGCTCATTTTCTAATAAGGGTCTACCGCGTGGACCCATTAAATGTGCTATGAATGTGGGGACGCCAGAAACGTGCCTCTCTCCTAATCCCGCAGCAATCGGCTGCGCTACACCAGGATCAGGAGCTCGACCTGTGCCCACACCCGGACTAGGGCCTCCGCGTCCTCGGCCACGCCCACGTCCTCTAGGCCTACCCCTACCCCTCAGCATGCTGTATTACCAGGAATGCAGAAACACAACACTGTAATTAAATGTGCCGCTTATTGGCCTGTGGTTTGAGGCTTAGTTCGCTTAGGGAACGCCAGGAAATAATTTTGCGCAAGCCTGCTGTAACACTTAGCTGGCTGCGTATTTATTTGGAGAAATGTTACCCCCAGCACACACGGACCCACAACACTGAGCAGAGTGACAGGCAGGCCAAATATTTGTTTTTCTTCAAATATTTTTTTGCACAAGGACCACTGCGTATATTCAATCTATAAGATGTCTTCTGGCCCTGCCTACGCAATTCTGTCCCTGATGTGTGTGACGGAACTGCAGTGTTGCACTGTCTGTTATTAAGTGCAACAGAGCGGTGATTTCAGAGCCAGGAAATAATTTGGCGCAAGCCTGCTGTAACACTTAGCTGGCTGCGTATTTATTTGGAGAACTACAACCCCCAGCACACACGGACCCACAACACTGAGCAGAGTGACAAGCAGGCCAAATAGATTTTTTTCTAATCTTTTTTTGCACAAGGACCACTGCGTATATTCAATCTATAAGATGTCTTCTGGCCCTGCCTACACAATTCTGTCCCTGATGTGTGTGTGGGGGGTCTGGAACGCAGACCGAAATGCGAATGTTGCCTGTATCCAAATTAAGAGGAAATATTATATAGAGTACTCATAGAGAACCATAATAAATCACTACACAGACCGTCTAGTGATCAGAATGAATTCTAGTTTATTTTCGAAGATTGCTAGTTTTTATGCAAGATGAAAAGAAGGCGTTTCCAAATGTTACCTGATGCCTAGTTTCTTATTTAGTTTCAATGTACTTTTGGTGACCAACCCCTCATTCCAACAGGTTACAACATGACTGTAAATCAAAAAGCTTTCTAAACAAAAGGTATCAACAAAGCTGTTTGAAGTAGACATAAAACAGTTACAATGTGATAATAAAGGTTGACTCCTGGCTGTCTAAGTACCTTGTTAATTATATTTCTTGTTTGACAAGAAGTGTAATCTTCAAGGTCCATCAACAATTTGCACATCAAAAGAGGGGACATTGTTTCTAGTTTACACATAGAACTGGTTCAGCCACCTACTCGGGAGTCAGCACAAAGTTGATAAGTTGGTATTCAGTAAGATAGCTGAATAAAATCTAATTAATCATACATTTAGTATTCTAAAATCAATATTCAAATAAACGCTTGATATACCTTTTTACATATGATTCTACATCCGAATTCTACTAGCAACTTCTGGAATGTTTTACATATAATACATAACATTATATAACCAAATAACTAATGTCACATTTATTACACTGTTTCCTTATCTTTCTTATGTTAGGTTATTAAAAATATTGATTGACCCCTATCATTCCCCCATTTGGACATCAGAGCCACCATTATCTCCTGATTCTGTCACCCATAGGTGCCGGGTCCCCAGGTAGGAATGGTGCACTCTATGTCCATCAAGATATTTAAACAAATGACATAATATCAGATATTGCAAGTCAATCAAGTTTACAATACAGTAATCTTAGATCTATCAACATCAATTTATCATCGTCATATTAGACACTGAAATGGGTGTAGAAAATCGACATTCATTACATTTAGCTACACATGAAATTATTACTTTTATTGCAATATATAAGATTATACTAGTCGGACGATTGCAGAGTATTTGAGAATCTTTAGTAGCTGTTACTTCTGTTGCCTTAATTTGTTGGCATTTCCCGATTTCATTAGAGTCACAAGTAAAATTACAACATTCTTCAGCCAACGCAATATTTCTCAACTAAAACCGAGGTATATTCATCCAATGTGTATATTCAATGGTATCGCAATGGGGACAATATTCAAATATATTAAGGAAGGTGTTTTCCTGAACAACATTGTCATCTACTACATCACTATCATTGTGAACTATTGAGCATATGTCTCGAAGAGTCTCTACTGGAGTGGGGACAGATAATAGACAAGTCCGCAAAATGTCCTCTCCACTCCTGAGGTTGGGCATCCAGTCCATTGCTTCTCCATGTGGATCGTTCGTAGTGGTGTTTCCCAATAAGAAGACAGTCCAATAAGACAAATGCAAAAGTCAAAATCAAAATGTCCATTACCTCCCCCACCCAAACAACGCCGGGATCCCACCCATCACTTTTCCTCTGGCTCGGGAACTTTCTTGCAGTGGGAGGCATGTATCCACTTTTACAGAAGTAGGCGTTGACAACAGAACTTGGTATGGTCGTCAAACCTTGGGTCCAAGGCCTTTATTACGTATCTTTTTGCGACCACCCAGTCTCCAGGCTGCAAGAAATGAGTCCCCTCTAGATTGTCAGGGTCTGGAATTGGGGAAAACACTAGATCGGGTGTTATTTTCAGTTTACGACATAGTTCTTGCACATATTCAATAACCTTATCACACCCCTGCTGCAGGGCCTGTGGATGGTACAGGCCTAATCTTGGCATAGAGCCAAACAACACTTCTTTTAACTAAAGCGTATCATTTTAGTTCTTTCAACTTTGTCTAAACTCTGCGGGTGGTATGGAGTGTGAAACACTTGTTCCACTCCCAGGCTGACATCACCTCTCGCATCACTTCACCTGTAAATTGTGTACCTCTGTCACTCTCAATTGTCTCTAGTACCCCAAATCTACATACAAGTTCTGACACAAGTTTAGTCACTGTACATTGTGTGGTGGCTTTGAGCAGGTCCACGCACACAAGGACGTACTCATACCTGCCTGATTTGGGAAGCCGGATGTAATCGATTTGTAATCTCTGAATAGGATACAGTGGTCTGGGTGTGCACTTCACATGACTTCACATATGCCTTCGCCAACCTGTCGAACCCTGGAGCATACCATAGCTTGTCCATAACAGAAACCATGGCATTCCCGAGAGGCATGCACTTTCCCGTGAGCTAGGACGGCGAGGTGGGGGTAGGCAGCCGCTGGTACATCATCTACGTCCCATAGGACGCCAAATCCCAAATCAACAAGAGTGGTGGGACCAAGATCCAACTTACAGCACAAGGGGTCTTGCGTCCTGTCCAGGAGAGCTGCAGCCTTGGCTGCCCTATCCCTTGCTCTCTGGTGACTGCCCCTGCGTGTGTGCTTTAACCTTTATTATGGCCACCTGTCCTGGCAACATGATAGCCTTCATTTAATCTTAATGGGCTTGCCTTGTGCCGTGAGAAAGCTCCTGGACCGCCAGATGGGTCCATAATCGTGTGCAGTACCAAAGGCGTACCTGGAATCAGTGTAGATGTAAGCAGTGGTAGCTTTTTCAATCGTACAGGCCTCAGTTTCTGTGCTGACATGTATGGCGGCAGTGGTTTTTGTACAAGCATCTTATTCAGTGTGACTACTTCAAAACCTGTTACAAACCTTCCTTCGTCATTCAGGTATCTAGATCCATCCACAAACATTTCAAGGTGGGGGTTTAGGAGGGGTTTGTCAGTGACATGTGCGAACCCAGTTGTCTCCTGCTCCATGAGCGCTGCACAATCATGCTGGTGTTCTGCGTCGAAGGCCTCCTCTTCATCATCAGTCAGAGAATTTGCAAAAAGCAAAGCTGGTTCTCTGTACTTACTCCCCCATTTGAATCAGTGTCACCTAATGGTAATAAGGTGGCCGGATTCAAAGTGGTGCAACGTTGAAATGAGACATTGGATGAAGAGTGTACTGTAAGTTCCATTTTGATCTGTCTAACAAGGGACAGATGTCTACGGCTTACCTGTGTCAGGATACCATGTATGTCATGTGAGGTGTAGATCACCATGGTGTGATCTAAGAAGTTTCTCTTTGCTGGCTTTGCAGCCATTCTACTCTGATGGAGGAAACACAAAAGGCTTAGTGATGCATTGAGGTAACTATTTGTGTCAGCAGTACACAAAAGAAAATTAAAAACAAATCATCAACATATTACAAGAGGGCGGTGCCCTCGGGAATTGGTCAGGCATCTAATACCAGCTTCATGCATCTGGTGAACTGGTATTGGGCTATTCTGTGCCCCTTGTGGCAGCACTATCCAACAGTACTGCTTTCCTCTGAAATTAAATGCAAACAAATACAGACAGTCTGTCGAGGTCCTTCTGACTGGTAGCCCAAAGGCTCGAAGGAACGACACTAAGAACTTGTTCCTCTGCGTGCGTAAAAGTGAAGACAGGTAGAGGTGTCGCTAGGTCTGCTGCCATCCGACCGAAGGTTGGGTGACTTTCAGACCTGGGGTGTATACGAGCCTCACCGGACGGGTGAAGTTCAATACAAGATCCCAAGGATCTCATCATTTCGGTTCCCAATATGCTTTCAGGACTTTCCAGCACAAGGAAGCGCATGAGGCATCGTGACCCTTTAAACATTACCTCTAGTGGTTCAGTTTCTGCCAGCTGAATTGGCACTCCTGAAACCCCTTGCACCAATTACTGCTAGACAATCAGGCTGGTATTCTATTTAAAATAGATCAGAACCTTGTTGCAAAAAAAAATAAAAAATTAAAAATTTAGAAATTGCTGACCTGCAATACCTGGATCACCTATGTCAGATGTCCAGTTCCTTGGGCTAAGCAATGACTCAGGAATTGGAGTTTGTCTTGGAGGTGACTTACTATTTGTCAGGACCTGCGGAAAGCTGAGTTTCTGCAGTAGCTATCAAGACAAATACATGAGCCGGATCTACCAAGAGAGCAGTTAGTTTACAAACCTCCTCTGAACTGTAACTTGAGGTCTCAACCCGTACCGATCCATCTGGTGAAAATTTGATGGATGCAGATAAGGCTTGTAAGATATCAATACAAATAACAGAGACATGAATTACAACAAGGCAGAATAATCCACAAACATCTATCCACATTAAAATATGATATTCTTTAAGCAAATTCATTATTAATCTGATCCTGCCTGCAATGTCTCATCAAATTTGAGAAGAGAAAAAAAAACTTTTCCTAACTGCCCAAGCTCCTCACCCCCTCCCTTTGTAGACAAAAGAAGGATGAAACATTACCTACTTTTACATTATCTAACTCCACCCCTTGATGCTGGTCGTCTGCATGTCTCTCCTACAGAACATTCTCTCAGAGACAGTGCAGTACTAACAGCATTTAGCAGTAATATAGACGTCCAACCAATTACAGAACTGACATTTACACAAAAAGCAAAAATATATCTTAAAATCCCTATGTTCTCTATTTTTAAGACCATATAATTCACATAATTCATTACAAGTTTCTTATTTCATCAGCGTCTGTCTTCCTCTCTATGACACTGAATTTTATCTCTATGAAACAGAACAATAGCTAAGATATTAATAAGCAACTAAAACATTCAGACTTTAAACAGCATTAATTATTAGTAATTACAAGACGTATACTTCTTAGCTAGGCTGGTCTGTGTTGAGGGTGGAGCAAGACCTCTTCCTATTGTTCTTCCCTCCCATCTCCTTACATCACCTAGCTCCACCCCTTGTGGCCTGGCTCAGCGTTTGGTCTTTCTTGCCTCATTTAGTTTCTAGCCACCGGACAGTATATACCATATAACACAATCTAACTCTCATACGGGCCCTTCATTAATACACAAATTCACACTCACTGGGGTTTTCATTCACTCATACACAGACTGATAAGTATCTCCTGTGAAGTAGAAACTGGGATTGTATTTACTGTACATAGAACTTCCCATATTGAACAAAGTATATATATATAAGAAAAACTCTTATGTACCGCGGTTTTTACATATTTTGTTCAGAATAGGCTATCAAATGACAAACATAATACAACTTATGCCCATTTCCATCCACATACTTATATTCACCACTCCAGATAGCAACTATTATCACCGTTCATTGTTAAACCTTCTACCTTTCCTTAACTCATTGACTTGCTTTTTTTTTCTTTCTTTTAACAAGTTATACTACACTTTCTTTGTTCCCTATTAACCTGCACAGTCTGCTTACACCATTCACTACTACAGAGACAATACAAAACCCCCCCATAGCTCAAACCTTCTTTACACTCAGGACATTACTTCACAGACAACATAAAAACCACACAGTATATATACTTCATTGTTCTTTTGAGCCCCCACAGATGTGAGTGGGGTATAACTTTCTTACACTTACATGAAGAAGACTAAGACGTACAACAAAGATTAGTTTACATAACAACAAGACATACAAGACAAATAATAGTGGTTATTTGTCACATAATTGTCCACAGATTTTGCATGAACTTACTTTATGTCCCAGAGGAACACAAACTATAAGAGGATTCCCTTTCTCTGATAACCCCTTACTGCTGTATCTATACTTGCCTTAATCCATCTGTCTAACATATTTTTATACAACCTTTTGACTATCTCTGAATCTTTTCCCCAAACTTGCTGGTCTAAGACTCCCAAAATTCTAAACACCTTACTACATTCTTCTTCCCACAGCTAACGTGCCTTCTTTGTCTTTTACTATTTCTCTAGCTGATTTCCATATAGGCATACTGCTTGCCCTGTACGTTTCCCATATTGTCTGTTCCTTTATCTAAACCGGCGTCTCTGATATCTTTCATATGCTTTTTCCCGTACTGTTACCAGAACTCATAGTTAAAGGTTCCCGCTTTTCTAAGTCTTATCTGTATATATATTTTATACGTTTGTCTGCGTACGTCTCCCCCTTCCCTTTCTCTTATGGACTTACCTCTTGCTTTACCACTGTTACACAGCATTGAGGATGCATATGGCTTTCCTCAGATAAATCTGGCGGTCCCTTCTTACCAAGCCCGCAGCTGGCAGGACAATTATTTCTCACACAGACCTCTATTTCCCACTATTCATCACTAAGTAAACAGGACCTTATTTCACACAGTACACTAAGGACCCCTGGTCCCTGGTCCTGGAATAGTTTTACGGACTCCTTAAGGGGGGGGGGGGGTTAGGGGAGACCAGACCTCTCTTCTAAGGGAACTTCTGGTGATATTATAACAGACTCAGTAAAAGCAAATTATGGCTTACATGACACAGACTATCAACGTACAGATTTCAACAATTACTACAGGCAACATGGCAATATACACACAAGGGTTCTTCCGTCTAGCACGGTTACTAAGAACACCGTAAATAACAGGCAGAAGCGTCCTATATAACATGCAGCAACTCACCCCCTGTCGACACGAGACTGAATAAAGCCAGGAGAGCCCAGAGCTTGAGTGGTAAGTCAAGAGCTTACCGTATACCGGTGTTTTGTAGATCGGCAGGAAGTGTCGTCAGGTATCGGCTGCAGGTAAGGAGTTAGCTTCTGCCCCACAATGGGCGCCAAATAAACTGTGGGGGGTCTGGAACGCAGACCGAAATGCGAATGTTGCCTGTATCCAAATTAAGAGGAAATATTATATAGAGTACTCATAGAGAACCATAATAAATCACTACACAGACCGTCTAGTGATCAGAATGAATTCTAGTTTATTTTCGAAGATTGTTAGTTTTTATGCAAGATGAAAAGAAGGTGTTTCCAAATGTTACCTGATGCCTAGTTTCTTATTTAGTTTCAATGTACTTTTGGTGACCAACCCCTCATTCCAACAGGTTACAACATGACTGTAAATCAAAAAGCTTTCTAAACAAAAGGTATCAACAAAGCTGTTTGAAGTAGACATAAAACAGTTACAATGTGATAATAAAGGTTGACTCCTGGCTGTCTAAGTACCTTGTTAATTATATTTCTTGTTTGACAAGAAGTGTAATCTTCAAGGTCCATCAACAATTTGCACATCAAAAGAGGGGACATTGTTTCTAGTTTACACATAGAACTGGTTCAGCCACCTACTCGGGAGTCAGCACAAAGTTGATAAGTTGGTATTCAGTAAGATAGCTGAATAAAATCTAATTAATCATACATTTAGTATTCTAAAATCAGTATTCAAATAAACGCTTGATATACCTTTTTACATATGATTCTACATCCGAATTCTACTAGCAACTTCCGGAATGTTTTACATATAATACATAACATTATATAACCAAATAACTAATGTCACATTTATTACACTGTTTCCTTATCTTTCTTATGTTAGGTTATTAAAAATATTGATTGACCCCTATCATGTGTGACGGAACTGCAGTGTTGCACTGTTATTAAGTGCAACAGAGCGGTGATTTCAGAGCCAGGAAATAATTTGGCGCAAGCCTGCTGTAACACTTAGCTGGCTGCGTATTTATTTGCAGAAATTTTACCCCCAGCACACACGGACCCACAACACTGAGCAGAGTGACAGGCAGACCAAATAGATTTTTTTCTAATCTTTTTTTGCACAAGGACCACTGCGTATATTCAATCTATAAGATGTCTTCTGGCCCTGCCTACGCAATTCTGTCCCTGATGTGTGTGACGGAACTGCAGTGTTGCACTGTCTGTTATTAAGTGCAACAGAGCGGTGATTTCAGAGCCAGGAAATAATTTGGCGCAAGCCTGCTGTAACACTTATCTGGCTGCGTATTTATTTGGAGAACTACAACCCGCAGCAGACACAGACCCAGAACACTGAGCAGAGTGACAGGCAGGCCAAATTGTTTTTTTTCAAATATTTTTTTCAAAAGGACCACTGCGTATATTCAATCTATATATGTCTTCTGGCCCTGCCTACACAATTCTATCCCTGTAGTATTACTGCAGGGCGCAATGCTCTGCACGGCCGATATAGAAAAAAAAAATGTGCAACACTGCTAAAAGCAGCCTCCACACTACTGCACACGGTTAGATGTGGCCCTAAGAAGGACCGTTGGGGTTCTTGAAGCCTACACTAACTCCTAACACTCTCCCTGCCTAACCACCACTTCTGTCCCTGTAGTATTACTGCAGGGCGCAATGCTCTGCACGGCCGATATAGCAAAAAAAAAAAAAAATGCAACACTGCTAAAAGCACCATCCACACTACTGCACACTGTTAGATGTGGCCCTAAGAAGGACCGTTGGGGTTCTTGAAGCCTACACTAATTCCTAACGCTCTCCCTACAGCAGCTCCAACACTATAGCACTGTCCCTCAGCTATCTCACAACGCATCTGAGGCGAGCCGCGGGAGGGGCCGATTTTTATACTCGGGTGACACCTGATCTCCCCAGCCACTCACAGCAGGGGGGTGGTATAGGGCTTGAACGACGCAGGGGGAAGTTGTAATGCCTTCCCTGTCTTTCAATTGGCCAGAAAAGCGCGCTAACGTCTCAGAGAGGAAACTGAAAGTAACTCGAACATCGCATGGTACTCGTTACGAGTAACGAGCATCTCAAACACGCTAATACTCGAACGAGTATCAAGCTCGGACAAGTACGTTCGCTCATCTCTAATCTTCTCTTTTCCGACTATCCACTTTTTTATAGCTTTCTCTAAAATAAATTTATTATAACCTCGTTTTTCCAACCTTTTACAGATAGTTTCCTTTGGTGTTGAAAATGTATGTTCTCCCGAGCATGCTTTTCTCGCTCTTATAAGTTCGCCCACTGGCACTATCACACTAACAATAAACAATGGATAGCATTGGAGCAAACCGATTGTACAGTTCCCCTGAGGCTACTCCCATGGGTGAAAAAAGAGGATAGGGCCCAATCTGTAGGTCCAAATTACTTCCTAAGGGGTGCACTCAGACTATGCCCAGAGAGAATAGTCCCCTGAAGGCATTATTTGATAATCCAGCTTACCCGCCAGGGAGGGCGCGAGATCGCTTTCTGGGTTGCCCTCTCTTCAGAAACTCAAACGCCAATTCAGAGATATTCATATCTCCTGGATTGAATACTTCCAGCTATGCTCCTTCCTTGCACCTTGGGAAGGAATCGACACCCTAGGCTTGGTATTGACACCCTTTGAGGAGTTGTTTGAGTTGCAGTCCCCTCTGGAGCACGTATTGTTGCAAATATACAGTCTTCTGATGCAGGAGCTAAGTCGCACAGGCCCAAGTTTCAAGTGGGCCTGGGAGCAGGAGTTGGGGGAAGAAATCACACAGAGCGATTGGCAAAAGTCATTTATTTTCACACACAAGTCGACCATGGCATGCCCTGCTCAGGAGAAAGGGTACAAGGTGTTGGCTAGATGGTACAGATACCCAACACGCATCCACGTGATATTCCCTTTGGTGTCAGCGCTGTGGGACTGATAGAGGCACTCTGATACTTGTCTGGTGGGGTTGCGATACATTGCTACCTTTCTGGGACAGGGTGTTTACCATCTATAACTCGATGTGCAAAAAATCCATGAACAATACTCTGTGGATAACTCTCTTCTCCATTCTACCTGGCTCAATTAGTGCTCAGAAGGGAGATCTGCTCCGTTTCTGTGTTGCAGCAGCCATAGGAGTTATCCCTCACCACTGGCGAACCACACAAGTCCCCTCAATGAAGGAGTGGCAACAAGAAGTGTCGTATCTCAACCATATGGGGGAGCTATGCGAAGAACACTCTCGAGAACCCGAAAAACAAAGGCAAAAATATAGAGAAACCTGGCGACCCTGGATTATGTTTGAGTCCTCTACAGAGTTCACCAGCCTGTTTCAATAGACCTACCATGAGCCTTGAGGGGGACACAGGTCCGCCAGAATAAGAGACCGACAGGAATGCGCTCTAGGTGCACCACCTCCTCCCCCTTTTTTTTGTGTGTTTGTGCTGGGTTTTGTGCATGCGTGTTTTGTGTGTCATTAGAGTGCCTTGTTATCCTGTCATATTTGTTCTTTAATCTTCTCCGATTTTTCCTCTACTTTTTTTTTTTTTTCCTTTTCCCCTTTCATTATATTATGGTATGGGGCCCCACCCCTACTTCTCAGTCAGTTTCGCAACGATACAGTAAAAGAATAGACGACTGAGGGGAGGGGGCCTAGGGGGTTACTTTTGGGTTAATCGAACTATTTATTTTATATTTGTTGTTAATATGAAGATTTGCCTAATTTTTGTACAATGCTATTTGTAGGTCCTGCGAGACCTGTCTTTATTTATATTACTACTGCCTAATGTCTGTAAAATATTTGAAAACCTTTAATAAAAAGAGATTTAATATAAGTTCACCCACTGGTATTGAATCTATTGTGTGCCTGGGGTGTCCACTTGTGGCATGCAATAAGGTATTACCTGCCGTAGGTTTTCTATATAAGCGTGTTTCAACTTTGTTTTTTTCGGGGACACCTGTCAAAAAAAGATCCAAAAAGATTGCTTCTTTATCAAACCGAGTACATACAAATTGGAGATTGAATATGTTATTATTAATGTATTCCTCAAATTTCTGTATACCATTTCTGTTAGGGAATTCAATGTTCCGTCAATATGCTGTGAGGCTCCAAATCAAAGGCTGTTATGGCGGCCGCCATGAGAAAGCTATGAAACACAGAGATCAGGCCTGTGTCTAGAAGCAATCTGAGTTTATTGTGTACTTTGTCTTTCTTATACAAAAAATAGTAGGCGTATCAGAGATTGAACTGCTTTACAGAGGTCGACCTGTTTTACTGGTACATAATTTTGTCTTCTCTATAAACAATGCTTTATTTGTTTGTATGTAGACATCGTGTCTGGTATCCTGATTATCATCACACTCTACATTAACAAAGCATTCCATACAACCTTTTGATCAGTGTAACGAGATAAACAAGCTCTTGGAGACATGATGGACGCTTAAGATTACACCTGTACTTAATGTAATTAAGTACTAAGCTAAATGTACGAGCATTTAGCAGACCTTTTCATAGGACACAGAATAGAGTGTACAATTTAGGCCTACAGCCTCCGGAAACGTATATTACAGATGGATGAAATGTATACATATATAAGTTTTCATGTTCATAACCCTCACAGTCCCCCATTTTGAAACAGTCCATCTTGAAAAGAGCCTTTGTAGTGGTACTATCAAGGGTGCTAAGCCACCCCTGCCGGTCTTTCTATCCTCTTCGCCGGATCCCCACTGTTGTTGCTCTTTTACGTATGACTGTTTTAACGATATCGTAGAGGGGGCGATTCCAGATAATTTGCTTGTCTCCGTATCCCACAGAATGTCCATAAATTGCAAACACTCAAAAGAATGAACAAAAGAAACAGTATTAGTAAAGGGTGAAACATAAAATCCATCATCTTTCCTGCAATAGGTGACCATTCAGTAAAAATATCATACCAGTTATACTCTGTGTCTACCTGGATCTCAATACCTAGGCTGACTAGCTTATCTCCTACCCATACATTTTTCTAATTCCATAAGGGAGAGGTTAGTAACATCCAAATGCATTTAAAGGTGTTCAGTATCTATCATTAGTCTTACAATTCTACCCAAGGATACTGTCAGAGTTGACATAGGGATAGTATCTGGGTACCAGTAGTACCTTAATGTTGCTTCAGCATCTGACAAAAATGTGTAAGTTTCTGTAAATCTATGTATCACCAATATGTTCTGTATACATCCAGACAATGGAGTGGTGAGATTATACATACTGGTGGTTCCAGTTCGGTTGGCAACAAAGAACATATATATATTGGGGGCCAACTTCTATCAGCATATAGAAGAAGCAGGTAACACCGTCCAATCACATATGCTGATTGAAGGCTGCTGGAAACATGGCTCATATGCGGCTGTACTCCGTCCGCATGCTAGGCCATCCAGTGTTTCTTCACAGTTCTCTATACCATGGGTTTTATTTTCACTATAAATCATAGTACCTGTGAACTTGGGCAACCAATATTGTAAAGCATATAGAGGAGGTCCGAACACCACAGGTAGTACTACAGACTTACACATCAGGCTTGTGTCCTTTACATCATAAAAAGTCATTTCTCCAGTGCAATATTCATCAGAGCATTCTACACTATCAGCCCGGGGCCGTATCCAGGATGCTACTGGAATTACATTCTTGAAAATATTTCTCCACAATTTTTCATTATTTGTCATCTAATCTGACTGTTCTTTATCCCTCTCGTGAATCATATATACATATTGCAGGCTACATTGTGTATAGTTCATGAATTTACTCATATTTACAAACAAATCCTTTTAAACCGCAAAACCAGATTAAAAAGCGTTAATACATCCTTATCATATCCTAATGCAAGACCTCGGGGGAGGAACAAGGAAGGCATGCATTGTGCCTGAACATTTATCAATCTAGAAACATCCTGTCCCACCCCAGCCATTTTATTCTTCATCACCTCTAAATCTATAGAGTTTAGAACCCCTACACCTGTACCAATTCCCCCTAATAGGGTATCATACCATTTTCGTTTTCCTCTGGTGCAGGGTTTCATTGCCTGAAGAGAAATATTATAATGCAATATGGTTTTCTGGCTCTTTGTGGATGATAAGGGGTGTCAAATGCCTGGGAGTTACCCAGGGCAGACATGAAGTGTTGCATTATTTCACCTGTGAAATGTGTACCTCTATCTGACTCGATTACCTCTGGTACCCCGTATCTGCAGATTACCTTATTCATGAGCTTCTTTTCGGTTACCTGCTCATTTACTTTTGTAACAGGGTACGCCTCCAACCTGAAAAACATCAACAACAAGCACATATTCATACTTCCCAACACGTGAGAGCTGAATGTCGTCAATTTGCAATCCCTGAAATGGGTAGAGTGGTCCTGGCAAGTGCCTTTGTGGTCAATTTACTTCTACCCTGTTGCTTACGGCATAGCTCATGCAAAACTGGACAAATGATGTAGCAGCTACAAAGAACCCAGGGGGCAACCCTTTCTCTCTCAAGCGTAGGTAACATAGCTGCCTTCGATAGGTGAGTCTTTCCATGGATCAGCTGGGCCACCATGGGGTACAGGGATCGTGGTAGGCAAGTTACTGACCGTTTGCCATACGCCACCCTGTTCTACTGCTCCCATATTAGTCCATTTATCTTTTTCTTCTTTGCTGGCTTGTGACTGTAATGTCTTTAGTACATTAATGTTCAAATTTTTATCAAAGTCCAAATCATAGTCTCTGACTTGTGCGGTCAGTATCTTCTTTTCTTCTTTCTTCCACGGCTTGAGGGCCGCTGTCTGCGCTGAAGTCTGCTAGGGCATTGCCTTTTGCTTCTGCACTGTTGGCTTTAGTATGAGTTTTTACCTTCAGGATTGCTACTTTGTCTGGTAGGAGTAGGGCTTTCATAAGGTTCTGTACTGCTACACCATTCTCAATGGGTTGTCCTACAGAAGTTTAAAAATGTCTGGCCTTCCATATTGGGCCGTAACCATGATCTATGCCGAATACATACCAGGAGTCAGTGTAAATGGTTACCTTCTGTCACTCTACACGCCTCAGTGAGGGCCTTCAGTTCCGCTTCTTGTGCTGAGACATGCGGAGGCATTCTGCTTTTAGAGATCTTGTTGTGTGAACACTGCATATCTGGTGTGGAGTTGTCAATCACCCTGGTACCATCTATAAAATACAACTCAAAATATGTATTAACAAGGGGTTTCAATAACTCTTTAAAACGTAAACTTTCTTGTTGCATCAATGCTAGACAATCATGCTGATATTCTATTCCAAATAGATCACGTTCTTATTTGCAAAAATTTTTAAAAATAGCTGATCTGTAATACATAGATCACCTATGCATCCCCCTCCCCCATTTGATCACCTATGCCTCCCCCTCCCCCATTTGATCACTTATGCCTCCCCCTCCCCCATTTGAAACAGGATACTCGATTGGAAGAAGAGTAGCCGGGTTCACCATTGAAAAGAAATATTAAAGGGGGGGCATGAGCAAAGCACATTGCAACCTTATTTGACGAGCTAGAGACAGGTGTTTAGGTTGTACTTGAGTGAGTATACTCTGGAGGTCATGAGGGGTGAGAACCACTAGGGGGTAGTCCAGGACCAACTCAGAAGATTTGTCAACCATTGCTTGTACTGCTGCCACCGCACAGACACAGGAGGGGGCTCCTCGGGCTACCGGATCCAATCTCATGGAGTAATACCCAAGTGACCGTGGACGTCCTCCATGTTTTTGCGTCAATACTGCTGTCGCATGAAAGGCCAGGGACGGCAGTATGAGACAAGTCCCAAAAAGGTGCGAAGCTTTGGCAGCAGAAGAAGATACAGAAATGGCTTGAACTGCAGCCCTGCGTCGTTCTGTGAGATGTCTGCCTTCTTGAGCTAGACAACAACCTTTTGTTTACAAAGCTGTAATTTTTCCTTTTTAAGCCTTGCAGCCATTTTCTGCTAAAAAAAAAATTTTAGAAGAGAAATAGATGCAGATTGACATGTTTCAGATCCTCAGCACAAAGCTGGAAAGTCATTAACATATTGCAACAGCACAGTCCCCTCAGGCGGAGTCCAAGCCTGCAGGACAGTTACATAAATGCCCTTTTGTCTGAAAAAGGGCCGGAGATTCAGACTGTCTCCACTCTGGTTTATTATCTATGACCTTAGGGATTCCAATAGACCTTCTACAAAGGCCATACTAAGTACATGTTTGCCCATCTTTTCTATGCCCCTATACCCCAGATCTGACTAATGTTGTTGAAGGCGGGCATAGAATTGTTTTACACTTTCTTCCTTCTCTTTGTGTGATATTAGAAAGAGACAAGGAGGATTCTCTCAAATTTTTGTTTTTCTTTTTCCCAATGTTCCAGACAAATTAAAAATATTTTACCACTTCTCAATTCTCTATGATTAATTTAATCCTAATCTGTGCCACAATAGTTTTTCACATAATTTTAGATTATCGTTCCCACTGCCTTCCCTGTTTTACATCTGCTCCTATTCCACCCTCCGCTCCCTGCATCTCTTTCTTGTCCTCATGCTTCCACTCACTAGCCTAGGATCTAGTGAGCATAGGCATAACCGGTTTGCACCGAGGAGCTCCGCAAGCAGGGCAGCTCTCTCTCCAATCCGGGTTCTATTGTCCACAATGCCAGCAGGTCCATCCCTCCAGTCCAATGTTTGACCTTGGAGTGGATGACTTGGCATAGGGTGGGGAGGAGACGGTTGGAATTGAGATGAAGGAGGGGGTGAAGATGGAAGAGGGAACTAACCCGACAATGAGAGAACATCTTTGAATTCTTTTCTCATTTCATTTTCAGCTACTGAACAGTATATATATATATATATATATATATATATATATATATATATATATATATATATATATATATATAATACAACATACTTCCTGTGTAGCCAAATATAACCAATTCTTAATTCAGATTTCTTTGCAAAGACAAGTAGGTCTTCTAAAGCCCAGTACTCCCCACCCTTTGAAATTTATCTTATCTTCTATAGAACACAGAAACTTGTCCAGACAGATAGCAAAGCTGTATAACAGGTTCCACTGCCTGTGACCATCTTCTATTGTGTGTAACTAACCTGGGCTGTCTATTTAAGATTAACCCAGAATGTAATACACTTGCCCCCACCTTACAAAACTGCAAATTCACACTCACTAAGGGGGGTTTTATTCATTCCTATACGGACTGATAATATGTGAAGTAGAAATTGGGATTGTATTTACTGTACACCAGACTTCCAATAATGAGCGAATTATGTATAGATAAGAAAAACTCTTAGTACCGCGGTTTTTACACAATTTGCTCAGAATAGGCTACCCAATGACAAACACAATACAACTTATGCCCATTTCTACCCACATACTGATATTCACCACACTGCGACCACTCAGCGGCCAATATATTATAGGGGGCTTTATTCCACCCTGGCATAATTAACAATTCATCGGACACTTCTTTGTTCTTAGCTACCGACATTTTCGTACTATTGCGGATTTTCTTAAAAGGCGACATTTTCACACTAAGCCCGATTATCACAAGAAATTCTTCAACTATCAGTTTATCAAAATTTTCCTTTAAAACAAACTAGTGTATTACTCTCTGCGTAATCCTGTTCACAGCGCCATTTATGTATTGCTGCAAGGAGCAAGACTTAGTTCAAATTACGCTTTAAAGAGAGTAAGACACTATAAAAGGATCATACTGTAGTTGATTGGGACCCTAATAAGTGGGATGGGGACCAATATTCATTTGCCAATTTCTTTAGCTATCTTTCACACCTTATCCTCTTTACCAGCAGTATGGACAATGGCTGGCGGTTTATGTACACCAAGAGGCTTATTGTTTTTATTCTTTCACACACATAAAACAATTGTTTGTTTCACTATTTTCTTGTGCAGTCTTCCGCACCTTATCCTCTTTACCAGCAGTATGGACAATGGCTGGCGGTTTATGTACACCAAGAGGCTTATTATTTTTATTATTATTTTCTTTATACACTCAAATAAAATGCTGTTGTTCATTGAAAATGAATTACACTTTAAATAGAGCTTTTGTTATTAATTTGACTAAAGTACTTATCAGGTGTTTCAAGTACACAATTATCTCATATTAATATCTAAATTCAATAATATTCAAATTAACACAACTCAATATTTTTGAATTCCAGATATTCCATGAATCTGTATATTCATATATACACTGTGGTAATCCTGGGCTATTATCTCACACAACTAGTCTCAGGAATAAAATTAGATGCCCCTCCTTTGGTCACTCCATTTGTTCAAGTGAGAGACTTAACATGGAGTCTAAGAGTGACCTTCACTCTATACATTACCACAATATACATATATATACACCAACATCCACTTAAAATGGAGACACACTTCTCACCTAGGCTGGACTGTGTGTAGGGTGGAGCAAGACCTGTTCCTATTGTTCTTCCCTCCCATCTCCTTACATCACCTAGCTCCACCCCCTGTGGTCTGGCTCAGCATTTGGTCATTTTTGCTTCATTTCGTTTCTGGTTACCGGACAGTATACACCATATAACACAGTCTAACTCTCATACAGGTCCTTCCATTTATACACACACATAAAGACAAAAACATTTGCATGTCAGTTACTATTTTTTTTTTTTTTTGTCAGTACTTTAAGTGTCAGTACTTCCTCACTTGTCTAAAAGTGTCGGTACTTCCCAACCCTGCTTATTTCCCCCCGTCTCAATTACTTCTCTTATACCTATAAGAGGCTCCCATCAGGGATTTTATCCCCTGAAAATTTTAGGCTTCCCTGGTACAATTTATACCATGCCTTTCCGAGATCGGCAAGCGGGTTTCATATTCTGTACTTCCTCACCCTGCATATTTTACCTCGTCTCCACTACTTCTCTTATGTTTATAAGAGGATCCCATCAGGGGTTTTATCCCCTGAAAATTTTAGGCTTCCCTGATATAACTTATACCATGCCTTCCAGAGATTGGCAATAGGGTATTACTTCCTCACCCTGTATATTTTACCTCGTCTCTACTACTTCTCTTATGTTTATAAGAGGATCCCATCAGGGGTTTTATCCCCTGAAAATTTTAGGCTTCCCTGATATAACTTATACCATGCCTTCCAGAGATTGGCAATAGGGTTTCATATTCTGTACACTGACCATGCAAAGTAACAAATAAAGACAATAACAGTTAAACACCCGCACAGCATATTCAGCCCACCATATGAATTCTTAAAAAGCTTGAAGATTTATAAGAGGCATGCACTTCTTACCCCTCGGACAGGAAAGGAGCAGCCAGGAAGCACGGATAGATTGTGGCAAGATAAAACCTTACCTTACTGCGCAGTTTTTGTCAATCCGTGGTTCCGAGTGGCTCCTTATCCCATCTGGGTCCGGGGGGGTTCGAGGTGTAGGTGGTCCTCTTGTTCCATCAAGCCCCGCGTTCGGGCGCCAATTTCTGTTAGGGAATTCAATGTTCCGTCAATATGCTGTGAGGCTCCAAATCAAAGGCTGTTATGGCGGCCGCCATGAGAAAGCTATGAAACACAGAGATCAGGCCTGTGTCTAGAAGCAATCTGAGTTTATTGTGTACTTTGTCTTTCTTATACAAAAAATAGTAGGCGTATCAGAGGTTGAACTGCTTTACAGAGGTCGACCTGTTTTACTGGTACATAATTTTGTCTTCTCTATAAACAATGCTTTATTTGTTTGTATGTAGACATCGTGTCTGGTATCCTGATTATCATCACACTCTACATTAACAAAGCATTCCATACAACCTTTTGATCAGTGTAACGAGATAAACAAGGTCTTGGAGACATGATGGACGCTTAAGATTACACCTGTACTTAATGTAATTAAGTACTAAGCTAAATGTACGAGCATTTAGCAGACCTTTTCATAGGACACAGAATAGAGTGTACAATTTAGGCCTACAGCCTCCGGAAACGTATATTACAGATGGATGAAATGTATACATATATAAGTTTTCATGTTCATAACCCTCACAGTTTCTAGTTCGTTGTTGTCCCAAACAATAATGATGTCATCGATGTAGCAAACATACCACACCATGTGACCACAAAATGGATTACTATGTGAAAAAATATGCAACTCCTCCCACCAACTCATGACTAGGTTGGCGATTGTTGGAGAAAACTTGGAGCCCATAGGGGCTTCAGATATCTGTAAATAAAGTGATTCATCAAAAACAAAAAAATTATGCTTAATAAAAAATCAACACATTCTGTAATAAATTCACACAATTGTGCAGAATAACTACTATAATTTTTCACATGAAATGCAACTGCTTCCGTTGCCACATGGTGGGGTATGTACAAGTATAAATCCTTGGCATCGCATAAAAGCCATTGATAGTAGAGATGAGCGAGTGTACTCGGCCACGCCCCTTTCTCGCCTGAACGCTGCAATTTTCGAGTACTTTCGAGTACTCGTCGAGGTAAGCTGCTGCATCTGCTAAAATTTTCATTGCGTGCATCTGCTCATACGTGCTTATTTTGCGCATATTTGCAGGTTTTCGTGTGTGCGTACGTGTGTACGTGTATATATAATATATGATTCTTCTGACCAGGTTGGGGGAGTAGTGGTCAATGTAAGTGGGTGGAGCGGATCTAGGGATCAGTAATACTGGTGTGATGTGACTGTTAACCTGCTGATTTTTCGTTATTTCCTGCAGATCTGACGTCCTTGAGAATGGGAAGGCTGGCGGACAGTGAAGAGACCCTCGACGTTCAGCAATCTTGAAACCCTTCGTTTTATGGACTGCTTTTTGCCTGTGACTCACCTTTTTTTTTTTTTTTATAAGCTTTTTCTTTCAAAGAATTATGACGGAGGATCCTGAAAAACTGCGCAATATTTTACACCGATTGAGTAAACAGAAAAGATCCCCAAACACAGCGGCCTTTGGTTTATCAGGGAATGACACTTGGTGTAAAATCCACATTTTTAATAAATAATAAAACGTGATTTGAATTTGTTTTTTTGTTTTACCTTATTTATGTTTTCAGGCTCCTGATTACCCACGCTGTAAAGCCGGCTGCACATGGCTGTGACGGGCTCCGCCGTGGAATTCCGGGGCGCAGCCCATCACGGCAGCCCCAAGAGACCCCAATACTTACCTCTGGTTCCGGAGTCCCGCATGACGCCTCAGTGCGCATGGGTAATAGAGCGTGAGACGCACCGCAGCGGCATGTGACGCGGCTGGCGGTAGGCGTAGAGGCGGTTTCACGCTATTTTCCGCTGTGCTACAGCGGAAAATAGCGTGAATGGACGGCTTCCACAGACTGCAATGGAAGCCGTCCGCGCGTATACCCGCGGCATTTTACAGTGCGGAATTCCGCTGTGAAATTACGCACCGTAAGCATTGAGCTATTAGGTTGAATACCGTGTTTCCCCGATAGTAAGACGTATCGGGGGTTTCAGGGGGGTCGGCCAATGTAAGCCGTACCCCGAAAGTAAGACATATGTCTTACTTTCGGGGAAACACGGGGGTATTGCCGCCTCCCTCTCATCTACGGTAGCTGCGCGCCGCCTCCTGCCCACTTCCGCGCCGCCCCCCCTCCATACGTCACCGCGTCAGCTGCCTTTGGCCTCATGTCCACGGGGAAAATCAGGCCCGCTCCGGATTCTCCATGTAGAATCTGCAGCGGGTCCCTCCTGCCCCGCGGACATGGGCGCTGAAAATAGGAATAAATCAGAATTAACTTACCTCTCACACGCTCCGGATACTTCCTTCGCTGCGGCGTCATCTTCTCTCGTCGCGGCCGGATCTTCTTTCTTCGGCTCGGCGGATGTGCATGATGACGTCGGTGACGTGCCCCGCACATGCGCCGGGCCGAAGCAAAATGATCCGGCCGCGACTGAGAGAAGATGGCGCCGCGGCGAAGAGAAGAACCAGAGCGTGTGAGTACAATTTGATTTTTGTGTCCCGGGAGACCCGCATGAAAATGGAGCATGGTCCAGATTTTTTCATGCTCCATTTTCCAATATAAGACATACCCCGAAAGTAAGACATAGTGGGGCCTTTGGGGATAAAAAGAAAGTAAGACACTGTCTTACTTTCGGGGAAACACGGTAGATCCGTCTGTGGGAAGGAGCCTTAAGGCCTCATGTCCACTAGCAAAATGGAATTGCGGTTTCCGCAGCGGATTTGCCCCTAGGGAATCATTGGCCATCCCGTCCATTAAACTGATTTTTGCACGCGCAGATGGAATTTCAATAGAATTGCGTTTTTCATGCGTGGGAGAAAAAACCGCGGCATGCTCCATTTTACCACGGGTCGGCCACATTGCTATCACATTGACAGCAATGTGTGCGGATATCTGCATGAAAATTATACAACTGAAAGCTGATTCTACGCGGATTGTATTTTTCCAGTGGACATGAGGCCTAAGGCCGCCTGCAGACGGCCGTGTCGCATCCAGCTGCTCGCAACGGGACCCGACCTGAGCGCCTGCAGAGAGCAGTGCGGAACTCGCCCGCTCCCGCAGCTCTGTCTCATGTGCCAGCAGACGCCACATGCGCAGAGCCGGCAGCCAGCGAGTGGCGTTTCTGTACGGGGCTCTGCGAACCCCGCACAGAATTAGAGTGATAAGGGCCAAGAGGGGCTGTAAAGAAATTAATATATGTCGCTTATCAAAAATGAGTACCGTATATATGCTTATCAATCTATTTTAGCAAAAAGAATATTTTAGCAATATATTGTATGTGTAACAGAAGTCATGACTGATTTTGAGGAAGTAACCTGTGGTTTCTGTCTACACTGAAGGTCTACGTCTGATCTAAGTGGAATCAGGAAGTTCTAAGGCCAGATGTCTCGGGATGTAGCAAGACAGGGCCTAACCGCAAAGAGTTTTCATCTCTCTCTGTCTAAAGTTAAATGTCTAAAAGTCATATGAAATCAGCAATTTCTTAAAGATGTGTTTGTCTGAGTCATATATCACACGTCTAAAGTTTATTGAATAATTATGTCATTGTAAGATATAGAAGTCATGTGTTTTTATCAGATGAATGTATGTATCATGAGGTTATTCCCTGTTTAGCCACACGTCCCGTCCTGCGAGAGGGGCTGGCTATAAAAGCCAAGAGATACAGACAATAAAATAGAGTCACTTGTTTCAAACCATATACTGTGTGTATAGGTCTGTGCATGGTCTCTCAAAGGAGCGCTCCTCCTGCTTAGGTCAATTTGGAACCGACAACATAACTGACCAGTCTGTTTGAACAAATTAACCCTCGACAGTTCTTGGCGCCCAACGTGGGGCGGGGCTTACCTTTACGGGACATCGCAACCAGTAGACTGAAACAAACTCCTGGCCCGTTGACGTGGATACTGGATTCGGAGACCCCAGACTAAAACACCGGTGTAACAGGTAAGAGCTTATCTTACTATTATACAGTCTGGATTCTTTTGATCTGTGTGTCTCTAACGGACTAGAGGTATGTTGTTGCCTGTTTCCTATATTTTCTGCCCCGTCCATATTTTAGAGTGAATAAGTTCATTTAACTGTCCTAGACGGAAGAACTCACTCATTGGGACTTAAAGAGTCATGTTGTCTGTATTGGAGATTGAAATAATTGTTATTGTTATAGTCTCATTTCTGGCAGTCATATTGTTACTCTGGATCTGTTATAATATTACTAAAAGTTCCCTAAGAGGCGAAGTCTGGTCTCCCCTGAATCCTAGTGTTTGAAGTTGACCACGTTTTAGTTCTGTAAATCTATTCCGGGACAGGGAACTGTGTGTTCCCAGATAGTCTCAGTGATTATCTTAGTTTACTGTGTGAAATATACGTCCTGTATACTTAGTGAAGAATAGTCGGAAGTGGTCAAGATGGGGTCTGAACAATCTAAGATATATCAGACTCCTATTGAGATAATTAAAGATAGAGAAGGGGAGGACATTTGCAGACAAGCCTATAAAGTTTACAAACGTATAGGCCTTAAGAAAGCGGGAACATTCAATTATGAATTTTGGTCACAATATGAGGATAAGCATAGAAAGGAAATAAGAAATAAGGGTTTGGAAAAAGGCATGAAGGCTATTCTGGACTGCTCTAAAACAGCAGAAGACGAACACTGGGACTCCGAGTCCCGAGGCGAGGGCATTTTAGTTTATTGTCCTATGCCCTGGCCACCAATAGACGTTCCCATGGAAACCCCTACGGTTCCATTAGTCTCTCCTGTCGTCCCGGCCGCTCCACCAATGTCTCCTAATAATCCCTTTAATTCTCTGTATCCCAATTTGCCACCCTTGCCTCCTACGTATCCACAGGCTACTGCCCAGATGGATACACCTCCCTACAGCCCTCAATCAGGATCCCCGGGCCCTGAAGTAAATAGAGGTCCGGCTTGGGACTGTCCACGTTGTGGTCAACAGAATGCCTGTTTTAAAGAAATCTGTACAGTATGTGGGACTCCACGTCCCAGGGATCAGTGTAGACAACCGATTCCCTTATTCCCAGTTACAACCTCCACTACCCATTATAGAGAACCAAACAGACCGAGTCCACCATTGGGCACGGTCAGACAAGAGGACACTGACAGACCATCGTCTTCTAATGACAGACCTACGGACGCACATAGACCAACTCCCGGGTCTACAGTCACTACATGGCGACCCTGGAGCGCCACAGACCAGATGGCACTGTGTCAGCAACTGCCCGATCCCCAGACAGAGCCAGCAGCTTTCCATAGAAAGTTGGAAGTCATACAGAAAAACTACTCTGCCACTTGGACAGATATGGAATGTCTTATGAATGTAAAATGTCCTCTGGGCCTTTACAATAGTATTGCTCAATTTTGTGGTCTTGAAGATCGCCCAGATGACCCCCAGACATTACTTAGTGGTACTCAATATGTTGACAAGGTTAAGACCTGGTTTAAGGATAAAGCCCAAGAGAGACGTACAGCCCTAACCCAGTGTAGACAGAACAAGGGCGAGTCTATTGAATGTTACTTTGGCCGTTTAGAGGAAGTTGGCAGAGATCTGGGTTTATATGATTGTCCAAAAGCAATACGTAATGCTGCTTTTTGTGAAGCCTTTATGCAAGGAATAGATAAGCGCCTGTCTGAACGCGTTAAAGCATGTACCCCCGATTGGCGACAGGCCAGACCGCGTGATCTATATAAGAAAGCTGTAGGATTTGTCATGGATACAGAAGACCACACAAAGGGTGTTATGGTTAAACATTACACCATGGAGGGGGACACAGTCCGACTTAACGACCCCAGGCGGGAGACCCGTAAGTGTTATAACTGCGGGAAGACTGGACACTTGGCCCGTAATTGTAGAGCCCCTAAACGCCCTAGACAGAACACGTCAGACGAAAGGGGGCAACAGGGAAGTACGGCCAATACCACATCATCCCGCCCACAGGGAAACAACGGGTATACCAATTACCAATGAAGGTCTGGCACTCCTTCCCCCGTGTCCCTTATAGTTACTGACGCACGTGGGCCACAAATTTTTCAGCCTCTAAAAATCCAGGGGAAGGAGGTGCCCTTTTTAATTGACACAGGGGCTACTAAATCATGTGTCAGTACCTCACAAGTCAATGACCTTAGTATTCCCCTCTCAGACTCCATAGCCATAGCCGTTGGAGTGTCCGGGGAACCAACACCCATGCGTGAGACCGAGCCCATAGAAGTCTCCTTTCAAGGGTCACGAGTCCTCACTCGCTTCCTGGTGTCACCCGCTGGGGATTGCATCATGGGAACCGATGTGATGGGACCCCTGGGGTGCTGTATTCAGCTCCATCCTTCCGGTGAGGCTCATGTCAGTACCTCTGCGGCCGACCACCAAGTATTCTGTCTCATGGCAGCAGACTTGGTCACTCCGCCTCCTTCTTGTACTGTATATGTGTTGACCCCAGAAGATACACAGGTTCTCTCAGCAGTGCCAGAGACCCTTTGGGCAAAAGGGAAGACAGACTTGGGCCATCTCCACGTACCCCCAGTCATGGTATATCTCAAAGATGGGGAAAAAGCCCCCATGATCCGCCAATATCCCCTAGCCATGGCACAGGAAGACGCAATAGCCTCCACTATTACAGAGTTATGTGCCTTGAATGCTTTAAAACCTTGCGTCTCACCCGCTAACACGCCACTCTTCCCGGTTAAAAAGAAAGGGAAGAAAGGTGAACCTGATACCTACCGGATGGTTCACGATCTAAGAGAAATCAATAAGGTGACCATCCTAGAAACACCTTTGGTCCCCAACCCTTACACTCTGTTGTCCACCATACCTTCCGGAACCTGTTGGTACACCTTGATCGATCTCGCCAATGCATTTATGTCCGTCCCGATCCACCCCGATTGCCAGTACCTGTTCGCCTTCACGTTCCGAGGAAAACAGTACTGCTGGACTGTCCTACCACAAGGGGCACAAAACAGCCCAAATCAATTCACCCGATGTATGAGGCTTGTACTTGATGCATGGACGGTCCCACCAGGTGTGGCCCTGCTTCAGTATGTTGATGACCTCCTACTGTGTGCACCGGACAGACCTACCTGCGTTGCGGCCTCACTCAGCCTCCTTTGTTTTCTTGCAGACAGTGGGTGTAAAGCCAGTAAAGACAAATTACAGTTTTGCAAATCTCATGTTGTGTTTCTTGGTCACTGCCTAGGTCCTGGTACAAAACACCTCACGCCAGAACGTACCAAGGTGGTGGAGGACATGCCACTTCCTACCTCCCATGCTCAGTTGCGGACATTTCTGGGGTTAGTTTCATATTGTCGGCCGTGGATTCGCTCTGCCTCCATGACCATGCAGCCTCTGTACGACTGCCTGAGTTCCAAGCCATTTGCTTTGTCTCCGGAAGCCGAGTCAGCTTTTCACCAGCTGAAAATACAGATTACCAGTGCTCCAGCACTGGGTCTGCCAGACTATGATAAACCCTTCCAGATGTTCGTGACTGAGATGGCGGGACATGCTACTGCCGTCCTCACACAAGAGCATGGTGACAAAAAGCGCCCTGTAGCATACTACAGTGCACATCTTGATGCAGTAGCCAGGGGTTCGCCCTCCTGTGTAAGAGCAGTTCTGGCTGTACAAGCACTACTTGAGAAAGCTTCTGAGGTGGTCCTAGACTACCCTCTTGTGGTCCTCACGCCCCATGACGTACATGGAATTCTGACACAGGTGAGCCGTAGACATCTTTCTCTTGCTAGACAGGTCAAAATGGAACTTGCAGTACACTCTTCATCCAATGTCTCATTTCAACGTTGCACAACTTTGAATCCGGCCACCTTACTGCCATTAGGTGACACTGATTCAAAAGGGGGAGTAAGCACAGGGGATCAACTTTTTGTCAATTCCCTAGGCGAAGAGGAAGCTTTTGACACCGAGCACCAGCATGACTGTGCTGCTCTGATGGAGCAGGAGACAGCTGGATTTGCTCATGTCACAGATAAGCCTCTCCTGAACCCCCACCTTGAAATGTTTGTGGATGGATCACGATACCAGAATGAGATGGGCAGATTTGTGACAGGGTTTGCTGTAGTATCAATGAATGAAGTACTGATAGGCCGCGCCATGCCCCCACATATGTCAGCACAGGAAGCGGAGCTGTGCGCTCTGACCGAGGCCTGCAAGTTAGCCCGGGGAGTCACTGCTAATATCTACACGGACTCCAGGTACGCGTTTGGCGTTGCGCATGACTATGGGCCGATTTGGCGCGCGCGGAGCTTCCTAACAGCTCAAGGCAGACCGATAAAGAATGGTGAGGCAGTAAGTAATTTAATGTCAGCTATCATGCTCCCGAAGCAGGTAGCCATAATAAAGGTAAAGGCACACACCCGAGGGGACTCCTTGGAAAGCAGAGGCAACGAGAAGGCAGACGGAGCAGCAAAGGCTGCAGCCCTGCTGGACTGGAGGGCACCCGTGTGCAGAGTTCAGACCAGGTCCTGCCCAGCGGAGGATCCTGATCCCCCTGCCAAGGACCAGACCCTCTCTGTCCCACCACAGAAGGAGGTGGACCTACTCCCCTCAGGGCAAGAGCAGGAGCGCTGGGCAAGTGCAGGGGCAGTAAAAGGAAATGAAGGTTGGATGATGGGTTTCCGTATGTGTTTACCTGCGGCTGCCTATCCTAGTATGGCCCTTTTGGCTCATGGAAAGGTGCACGCTTCTCGTAATGCCATGGTAGCCCTGGTGGAGAAAATGTGGTACGCTCCGGGATTTGACAGGATGGCAAAGGCATACGTCAAGGCTTGTGAAATCTGTGCACTACACAACCCCGGTCAAGTAGTAAAGACCCCTCGGAAGTGCACTCCGCGACCTTTGTACCCCTTCCAGAGACTACAGATAGATTACATCCAGCTGCCCAGATCAGGAAGGTATGAGTATGTCCTGGTATGCATTGACCTCTTTTCCGCGTGGCCCGAGGCCTACCCGGTCACGAAGGCCACTGCCCAGGCCACTGCAAAAAAACTTGTGTCAGAGTTAGTGTGCAGATTTGGGGTACCAGAGACCATTGAGAGCGACCGTGGTACTCACTTCACTGGTGAGGTAATGAAGGAAGTCATGTCCGCCTTAGGAGTAGAGCAGGCGTTTCACACCCCCTATCATCCGCAGAGCTCCGGAAAAGTAGAAAGACTCAATGGCACCCTCAAACTTAAGATACAGAAAGCCATGGTTGAAACAGGAAAACCTTGGCCCGAGTGCCTACCTCTGGCCCTCTACTCAGTACGGACCACACCAAATAGGAAAACAGGACTGTCTCCTTATGAGATTCTCTTTGGCTCCGTGCCCAGGTTAGGACTGTATCACCCCCAAGCTCTATCCCTGGGTCATGATAAAGTTACTTCCTTTGTGCAGGATTTATGCCAAAAGCTAAAAATAACACACAACCTAGTCTTCTCTTCTATTCCAGACCCTGATAGTTTGGAAGGATCCCACTCTCTGAATCCCGGAGATTGGGTGGTGGTAAAGAGACACGTCAGAAAGACTTTGGAACCTCGCTTTGACGGACCATACCAAGTGCTGTTAACCACTCCCACCTCGGTCAAGCTAGAAGGCAAACCCACTTGGATCCATGCCTCACACTGCAAGAAAGTTCCAACGCCTCAGCACCACGAGGGGGGTGGAGAGTAAGCCCAACCCAGGGTGGGGGAGGAGGATGGCAACCTGGACACCAGCATTGATAGTCTGGATAGGTGTATTATTTACCCTTTGTTTTCTTGGACTACTCTCTTTTCGGGACAATTCTTCATCAACTGTCGATGTAATAAGAAGATGGACTGTTTGGGCGGAAGGACACCCCAACATGTGGGAATACTTTGCAAAAGACGTACTGAATATTTCCCACATGTGCATGCCCAACCTGCGGAGTGGGGAAGATATTTTACGGACTTGCTTACTGTCTATCCCCACCCCAGTAAAGACACTTCGCGATATATATTCAATAGTGCATAACGATAGTGATGTGGAGGAGAGCAATGTCATTCAGGAGAATACCTTTCTTAATGTATATGAATATTGTTCCATTGTGATGCGGTCAAACATACACTTTATGTTTCACACAAATGATAAAAGATTTGTTTAGATTCATGAAAACAATAATACATTTTAAAAAGTCAGATGTCGGCTGTGATCTTGGGACTTGTTCCGATCGCCATATTTGGGGTCAGGAAGGAATTTTTCCCTTTTATACAAGGATAATTGGCTTTTTCCTAAAAGGGTTTTCGCCTTCCTCTGGATCAACTCAGCCTCAGAATTCCCCATAATTGTCATTCCTGTGTGTGACTTCCTGATGTCCAAAATGGGGGAATGATAAGGGCCAAGAGGGGCTGTAAAGAAATTAATATATGTCGCTTATCAAAAATGAGTACCGTATATATGCTTATCAATCTATTTTAGCAAAAAGAATATTTTAGCAATATATTGTATGTGTAACAGAAGTCATGACTGATTTTGAGGAAGTAACCTGTGGTTTCTGTCTACACTGAAGGTCTACGTCTGATCTAAGTGGAATCAGGAAGTTCTAAGGCCAGATGTCTCGGGATGTAGCAAGACAGGGCCTAACCGCAAAGAGTTTTCATCTCTCTCTGTCTAAAGTTAAATGTCTAAAAGTCATATGAAATCAGCAATTTCTTAAAGATGTGTTTGTCTGAGTCATATATCACACGTCTAAAGTTTATTGAATAATTATGTCATTGTAAGATATAGAAGTCATGTGTTTTTATCAGATGAATGTATGTATCATGAGGTTATTCCCTGTTTAGCCACACGTCCCGTCCTGCGAGAGGGGCTGGCTATAAAAGCCAAGAGATACAGACAATAAAATAGAGTCACTTGTTTCAAACCATATACTGTGTGTATAGGTCTGTGCATGGTCTCTCAAAGGAGCGCTCCTCCTGCTTAGGTCAATTTGGAACCGACAACATAACTGACCAGTCTGTTTGAACAAATTAACCCTCGACATAGAGCATGGCGCGGTTTGTTTTCTGCGCGTGATTTCGCGTAGACAAACCACGGCCTTCTGCATAGGATTGCGTATTGAAATGCGTGTACAGCCGGAAATGTACGGTGCTGCGTCTGGCATAGACTGAAGTGGCAGCGGTGCGCACTCGTCATCAGCTGATTGGCAGGGATTCTGGGAGGCAGATCACCACTTCACTGCGCATAGATCATCAGTACTGGAGTCCCAGGGAACCCTTTTAACCCCTTGCCACCGCAGCACGTGAATGTATGTATATGTTAGGAAGCAGCTTTCTGGAATGGACTTGCATCTACATCCTACAGATCTGAGCCCACACCATCTACTGCTGAAGACTGTTGCTAATGACAGTTGGCCTCCCGCAGCCACAGAGGGGATGGGTCAGACAACAGATTCCCACTGTTAACCCTTTCCAGTCCAATGTCGGGCCTGCCCCGACATCATAATTTCCCTCCAATGTCGGGGCAGGCCCGACACTGCAGTGCAGGAGTGGATCTGCAACCGATCGTCAGGCACATCGGGTGCAGATGCACTCCTGCACTGGTCCTCATCGAAGACCCCCAAGGAGAAGGCAGAAAGGGATTTTAATCCTTTCTGCCTTCTCCTTTACACATTACTTAGCACTATGTAATGCATAGATTCTGTCCGGCGATCATGTGACCGCCGGTGTTACCTGACCCCAGCAGTCACATGATCGCCGAACCGGGAGGCAGAAGGAGAGTACTGAAGACGCCGGACAGGTAAGCAGGTCCCTCCCTGCACCCTCCTGAACTCTGTCAGCTCAGGAGGGTGCAGGGAAAGTGTATTTTTTCTCACCCATTCTCCCCAGAACCAATTTATTTGGAGCTGGGGAGAATGGGTGAGAAAAAATAAGTGGATTGGAAAGGGTTAATGCTTTGCATGCAACGATTGCTCTTATTTCATTAGGTTTTTGTATGTAATCAGATATACTTCAGTCTAAGCCGACCTGAGTATAAGCCAAGGTACCAACTTTTACCCCAAAAACCTGGGGTCAATTATTGACTTGAGTATAAGGCAAGGGGTAATATTAGGTACCTCGGCTAACACTGGGATCAGCTATACTCGAGTATGCATTGTGGCTGCTGCTACAGGCCAAGTGGGCAGTATTGTCCGGGTCTCCTGGACTCATGGTTAGTGTAGGGACTAGCGGTATAACCAGGAGCTTAGAAGTTCGCCCGCTAGCTTCACGTTTTGTCTACAATGTCAAGTAATACCTGTTCTTTATAATCAGCCTGTTAGTAGTGGTTGCATTTTTGGCTTCTGTATGCAGTGTTTTCTATCTCTGTGTATTCTGTTCTGTCTCTGTTATATGCCATGCGTGTGTCCTGTTCTGTGGCTCCTAGGATCAGCTATGGCCCAGTTCCGAAGACCGCTGGGCCGCCCTCTTATTTGGGGATGTATATGCTTAGGTTGGGCCACTGTCGACACCCCCCCCCCCCTCTTTAGCACAGGGTTAGTTGCATGGATTCCATGTGAATCTCCTGTGTTTCCTGTGTGCATGTATACTACTAGACTACTACTCCTTTGGTCACGATGGTGTTAGCAGTCTGCTCAATCTGCCCACACGATCATAACAGTCTGTTCAGAAAGCCACATAGTACTGATTACATTTTGGGCCCCATTTGTGCATACTAACATAACATTAGGGCCACAATGGGTACATTTCTGAAAACAATACAAACAGGGGTATCCATTTTGGGGTGTCAGTGCACATGAAAATGATGATTCTTGGTGGAAAAAAATTTAGAATAGCACATTAGCCGAAATAAAGCCTTATTATAATTTTTTTTAATCATAATTCCATTAATTCCTGAAAATGTGTGATCTAAATACTCCTCACACCACTCAGTGAACACATTAAGGGGTGTACTTTGTAAAATAGGGCCATTTTAGGGGGTATGTATTCTGACACCCACGAGCCTTTGCAATCTTGGCTCGGTGGAGGAAAAAGGATTTAGCAAAATGAGGAAAAATGAGGTTCAACTTGAATGTCTCCAAAATGGTTCCAAACAAAAGATGTTTTTGCAAATGTGCGTCCAGAATAAAGTGAACAGATGGAAATATATGTTGGCAAGGATTTGTAGAGTATGCTTGCACATATGAGATATAACATTTGCAAATGTTAAAAAATTACAATGTCTTCAAAACTGTCAATATTCTTAATTTTAATTAATATACACAACTTCTAACTGCCCATTGTTACCACTTAAACGAAGTACAACAAGGCACAGAAAAAACAATGTAAGAATCACTTCGATTTGCAAACATGCCCATCTTGAAAGCGTCCTACTGAGCCAACATCTAGGACCGTCAGTCTCTCTGCTGCTTCAACAACGATTGTGAGCAAACGCAGTGTGGTAATCTAGAAATAACTTATCAGCTCACCTGTAAAGAAGAAGGAAAAAAGTTTGCAAGAAAATAAATAAAAGCTTAGTCTATCCAAAAATACCAAAAAAAAAAAAAAAGGTGAGTCACCGGCAAAAAGTAGTCCATAAAACGAAGGGTTTCAAGATTGCTGAACGTGGAGGGTCTCTTCACTGTCCGCCAGCCTTCCCATTCTCAAGGACGTCAGATCTGCAGGAAATAACGAAAAATCAGCAGGTTAACAGTCACATCACACCAGTATTACTGATCCCTAGATCCGCTCTACCCACTTACATTGACCACTACTCCCCCAACCTGGTCAGAAGAATCATATATTATATATACACGTACACACGAAAACCTGCAAAATAAGCACGTATGAGCAGATGCACGCAATGAAAATTTTAGCAGATGCAGCAGCTTACCTCGACGAGTTATGTCAGCTTGTGTGCAAGCGAAGCGAAATTCTTCTCAAAACGCGTCCAAGCGTCAGGATCATCTCCACACGTAAGTTTGCAAAAAAAAGCGCACAAATCTCGGGTGGCCGCGTCTCCCCACGTAGCGCACAAATCTGCAAAAAAAGACAGGTTGCGTCAGGTGGCGTCTCGCAAATCTCAGGTGACGTACTCACCACACGTAGCGCACAGCGCATTAATCTCAGGTAGGTACTCACCACACGTAGCACACAGCGCATTAATCTCAGGTAGGTACTCACCACATGTAGCGCACAGCACATAAATCTCAGGTAGGTACTCACCACACAGCGCATTAATCTCAGGTAGGTACTCACCACACATAGCAGCACAGCGCCTAAATCTCAGGTAGGTACTCACCACACAGCGCATTAATCTCAGGTAGGTACTCACCACACGTAGCGCACAGCGCATTAATCTCAGGTAGGTACTCACCACACAGCGCATTAATCTCAGGTAGGTACTCACCACACAGCGCATTAATCTCAGGTAGGTACTCACCACACATAGCAGCACAGCGCCTAAATCTCAGGTAGGTACTCACCACACAGCGCATTAATCTCAGGTAGGTACTCACCACACGTAGCGCACAGCGCATTAATCTCAGGTAGGTACTCAGCACACAGCGCATTAATCTCAGGTAGGTACTCAGCACACAGCGCATTAATCTCAGGTAGGTACTCAGCACACAGCGCATTAATCTCAGGTAGGTACTCACCACACAGCGCATTAATCTCAGGTAGGTACTCACCACACAGCGCATTAATCTCAGGTAGGTACTCACCACAGCGCATTAATCTCAGGTAGGTACTCAGCACACAGCGCATTAATCTCAGGTAGGTACTCAGCACACAGCGCATTAATCTCAGGTAGGTACTCAGCACACAGCGCATTAATCTCAGGTAGGTACTCAGCACACAGCGCATTAATCTCAGGTAGGTACTCAGCACACAGCGCATTAATCTCAGGTAGGTACTCACCACACAGCGCATTAATCTCAGGTAGGTACTCACCACACGTAGCGCACAGCGCATTAATCTCAGGTAGGTACTCACCACACAGCGCATTAATCTCAGGTAGGTACTCACCACACAGCGCATTAATCTCAGGTAGGTACTCACCACACATAGCAGCACAGCGCCTAAATCTCAGGTAGGTACTCACCACACAGCGCATTAATCTCAGGTAGGTACTCACCACACGTAGCGCACAGCGCATTAATCTCAGGTAGGTACTCATCACACAGCGCATTAATCTCAGGTAGGTACTCAGCACACAGCGCATTAATCTCAGGTAGGTACTCACCACACGTAGCGCACAGCGCATTAATCTCAGGTAGGTACTCATCACACAGCGCATTAATCTCAGGTAGGTACTCAGCACACAGCGCATTAATCTCAGGTAGGTACTCACCACACGTAGCGCACAGCGCATTAATCTCAGGTAGGTACTCACCACACGTAGCGCACAGCGCATTAATCTCAGGTAGGTACTCACCACACGTAGCGCACAGCGCATTAATCTCAGGTAGGTACGCACCACACGTAGCGCACAGCGCATTAATCTCAGGTAGGTACTCACCACACGTAGCGCACAGCGCATTAATCTCAGGTAGGTACTCACCACACGTAGCGCACAGCGCATTAATCTCAGGTAGGTACTCAGCACACAGCGCATTAATCTCAGGTAGGTACTCAGCACACAGCGCATTAATCTCAGGTAGGTACTCAGCACACAGCGCATTAATCTCAGGTAGGTACTCAGCACACAGCGCATTAATCTCAGGTAGGTACTCAGCACACAGCGCATTAATCTCAGGTAGGTACTCACCACACGTAGCGCACAGCGTATTAATCTCAGGTAGGTACTCATCACACAGCGCATTAATCTCAGGTAGGTACTCACCACACGTAGCGCACAGCGCATTAATCTCAGGTAGGTACTCACCACACGTAGCAGCACAGCACATTAATCTCAGGTAGGTACTCACCACACAGCGCAGAAATCTTCCTCTCCCACGTTGAAAGTAGTATAAAAGGCTCCAACCATCAGCTTCCTCTGTAGGCTCGGAATTTGCGGGCAAATTCAAGTACCGGTGACGTCACCGGTCACGTGAGGCGCGGGCACAGCTCTCATCGTGCACGGCAGCTGAACTGTACTGCTCGTGCACAATGGGAGGTCACATGGTGCCGATTCCAGCCACCTCATTGGCTGGAATCGGCAGCAGGAATAACCGCAGTGTAAACTACTAATATGCACCCCCTACAGTAGATACCACTACAGGAGACATCACCATACAGTAAATGTGGAAACTCTGTGATATTGGTGAGTGCACAGACTGTTTATATGTAAGTGAACATTGTGTGCTCAGAATACAGATAGTATACAGAGAAATAGCTGCAGCCATGTCTGATACTAGTGATACTGAGCCGCCCTGCCACAGCCAATCCCCTGTTACTGACGCTGCTCCAGCCATGCCTCTCACTATGCCATATTACCTCTATGGTTGCCACGCTACATTGGGAAGCCCACACTTTAAGGCCCCCTGTTCACGGCCGTTGCAGAATATCGCCAGCAATACTCTGACGAGGGGGAGGCGCTGACAGGTCTCAGTGGTGAGTCTATCTGACAGATAGGCTCACCGCAGAGAATCGTGGCATGCCGCGATTTAGATACCGCGAGTGGAGAATCGCTATGATTCTCCGCTCGTGGACGCCGTGGCTGTGCTTTCCATAGCAACACTATGCAAAGCTTCACACAGTGTGATCCGCCGGCGATTTACTGCTCGTGGACATGCAGCCTAAGAGACTTTTGTGATAAAATGATGGCCATGTTTCGCTTGTATCCCAAAGCAACTGATCAAAAAGTGAAAATCCTGATTGGCCAACTAGACGGCGCTGCTTTGAGGCAAGTTAAGTCCTGGCCCCAAGCCCAGAAAAAAGTGGTGGAATAGATCCTTGAGCGGATGCAGAATATATTTGAGCCCCCCACTGTCAATGCTGAAGACGCAGTTCTTTAACAAGAAACTAATGAGTCTTTGCGAGACTACGCCTTATCTCTACACGCAGGCATCCAAGTAGAACCCTGAGAAGCAGAGAGAGCAGATCAAGCCTTCTGAGAACGATTGATTGAGGAAACTGCCACCGAAACTTTAACTCCTTAAGGACCCAGAGCGGTAAATATAAGGCGCATAGTCCTGCGCTTTAATCCCAGCTGATAGTGAAAATACGGCACAGGATTAAAGCCTCTGCTTCTGCAATCAAGCAGGAGTAGGTCAGGTTGTCAGCTGTTAGTCACAGCTGAGAACCCAGAGGAGAAGGGAGAAGTGGTTTTTTAACCACTTCTGCCTTCTCCTTTCCTGGGTACATAGCGCTCAATAAGCGCTATGTACTAAGAAGTGGAAGTGTTTCTTCCTCTACCTGACTGGGCGATCACGTGACCACTGGGTGCCTTCTGTCACAGCAGAGCTGCAGGGTTCTAGCAGACCATGATCAGCTCTATTACTGACTACTAGTAATTACCGTGTTTCCCCAAAAATAAGACAATGTCTTATATTAATTTTTGTTCAAAAAGGTTTAACTTTTTTACATGTATAGGTGCCTGGACACTATTTAAATTGACTTTTTAAATAAAATGTTAGCAGGGCTTAATTTTGGAGTAGGGCTTATATTTCAAACATCCTCAAAAAGCCTAAAAAATCATTTTGCATCCTCAAAACTTCTGGAAAATCATGCTATGTCTTATTTTCAGGGTATGTCTTATTTTCAGGGAAACAGGGTATTAGGAAATTATAGTATCAGTGTTTCTGGTGGCGCAATGCGCCACACAGCTCTACTACATGGTACATGCATTATAATCCCCACACATCACACACACAGCAGCTTGATTACCACACAAGACAAACACAGATTGGCTCCTCCCACAACAGTGACATCACCACAGGTCCATCAGCCCACTAATAGCGGTTTAGGGTAGATTTACACAAACGTGTTTATGTGCGTACACTTGCGCTCACAAAAACACGCTCCTATTAGAAGCATTGGTTCCCTATGGTGTGTTCACATGTCTGTGCTTAAGGCCGCCTGCAGACGGCCGGGTCGGACCCGAGCGTCTGCAGAGAGCAGCGCGTCACTCACCTGCTCCCGCGGCCCCGGCTCTTTCATGTGCTGGCTGCCGCACAGAAATAGAGCATGGCGCGATTTGTTTGCCGCGCGAGATTTCGCACGACCAAATCACGGCCGTCTGCCTAGCATTGTGTTTGTTAACGCAATCCTATGGCAGCTTCCAAGGGTGGAAATTCCGCGGGAATTCCCGCCCGTCTGCAGGCGACCTTACTGGTGTGCAAACGCACGTACCTACAAAACATAGCACATGCGTGCACCATAGGTCCATGGTGCGCGTCAATATTCCCCAGCGGGGAGTCCCTTTGTCACTGAACACTGTGACAGCACTGTCACAGTGAGCAGTGCTGAGAGGACTCCCCGCGGGAAGTAAAGAATCCTTTGCCACAGCTGTGACAGCTGTGGCAGAGGATTTCTTCATCTCTGCAGGGAGTAAAGAATCCCCTGCCACAGCTGTCACAGCTCCTCCCAGTGCTCTGGAGAGCAGCAACTGACGCCGGCACAGCACACTCCTCAGGCGCCGGGTCTGGTCAGTTAAGGGAGTGGGAAGCCCCCACTGAAGGCCCCCTAAGCACTCCTACCACTACCCAGCAGGTCCAGCATACAGTCCCACTGGGGCAGCACATAGCCTCAACCATGAGGCAGCCCCATACTCCCCACAAACAAGACCACCAGCATAGCACTGAACAGAGACTAGGAGTACTAGAACTACCATCATCCCCACAGCAGCCTCTTCAGTGTGCACCACAGGCTACATTACACACAGCCCTGGATCCAGCAATGTGCTGTCTGCTGCTCCTGCCACCCTCCATGACCCCTCAGAACCACCTATAGATAACACTAAAACCCTGCAGGTGCTATGGGTTATGATGTGCGTATTACCCACTAAGGTGGATCTGGAAATGCAGCTGCGGCGGATTGAAGAGAAACACGATGCGGCCATTGATGCGGTACATCACTCAGTGCAGGCACTTGCAGAGTGTGTCACTACCTTGGAACAGACCACAGGTGCTCCTTCTATGGACTTTCAACAGCTTGCCTCCACGGTGGAGAAGCAGCTCAGAGATCTGACGCTACATCTAGACGACATTGAAAACCGCGGTCGCCGCAATAATCTAAAACTCAAAGGTCTACCAGAGGACATTCGACCCAAAGCTCTATATGATTGTGTTTCGGCGTTTTTTAGCAAGTTACTACATCGCCCGTAAGACAGAGCAATTGGATTAGACAGGGTCTAGCATCTGTTTGGTGGGAGGGCACGGAATACAAATTTACCAAGAGATGTAATTTGTCGTATCAACTTCTATAGGCAGAGAGGACAGATTCTGCACCTGGCGTGAGAGCGGGGCCTGGTCAGCTTTCATGGGACTGAGATCACTATCCCACCCGATGTATCTAGGCTGACCCTAAATAGCCAGAGGGTAATTCGCCCCTTGTTAGACGCAGCACGCAGAGCGGACGCGACATACAAGTGGGGCCACCCGTTCCAACTGATACTCCGCAAGAGAGGCCTTCTCTACATGGTTAAAACACCAGCAGACCTGAAAGGAGTGTTTGTTTTTCTGGAGGTCCTCCCAATCCCGGTGCCGGACTAGACCTGGCCCGTAGACACAGCGCCAGCAAGCTTGGGAACAGCCAGCACTCCTGGGGGATATTCTAAATTGTTTGGGGGTTGCTGTAATGAGAGAGGGAAACATTTATTTATTCCCTCACTCTGTATAGTGTCTCCCCTTTTTTATTTTTTCACTGTTTCCTTACGTTAGGTCTGCTGCCTTGCTTGTCCAACGTGTTTCCACGTAACCCCAAGTAGGGACTCCAGTGCTCCTTTCTGTTAGAGGGGAGGCCAGACTGCCTGAATAATTTTGAGTGACGATTTGCAAAATTGGTAGTATTGTCCTTTGTAATTTGTCTGTCTTCCCCCTGTGCGTCTAGTATAGTGTCGTTTGTTCTCCCCTCCCTCTTTCCCTTTTACTTGTCCAGTAAGATTTTCTTTTTACTAGCAGGTACTATTATTATCCGATATCGATTGCAACCACGATACTGACCATGCCCCCGAGCCCCGCTAACCTTACTGTTCTTTCTATTAATGTGGAGGGATTAAATATTCCGGAAAAGAGGTCTTCCATCCTCCGTCGTCTATGGAAAAAAAGAGCAAAGGTAGCCTTCCTACAAGAGACCCACTTTCAGATGGATGCAGTCCTGGGGATGGCGAATGTGAGATTCCTGAGCATCTATCATAGCAGAAACGTGGAAGCTAAATCAAAGGGAGTCTCGATTCTGATCTCCAACTCAGCCCTGTCGGAACATGCAGAGACGCGGAGTGATCCAGAATGGCCGATATCTTTTCTTCAAGAGTAAGCTCGCCAACACACCAGTCACACTTGCTTCCTTGTATTTTCCCAACTCCAACCAGGTGACCTTTCTGGAAAGGGTCCTGGAGGAACAGGGCGAATTCAAGGAGGGCACCCTGATACTGGGGGGCAATTTTAACATTCCACTAGACCCTCAGGTAGACACCTCCAAGGGTAGTAGCAATCTTCCGCTATCTGCACACCATAGGTTCAGGAAAGCCCTACACAAGCATCAGCTGATACACGTGTGGAGGATCTTGTACCCTACTACCAAAGATTATAACTTTTTTTTCTCCCCTACATAACACGTACTCTAGATTCGACTATTTTCTGATACATCATTCCTCCATGGCTCAGCTTATTTCGGTGGAAATTGATAACATCCCGTTTTCAGACCATGCTCTTATTACCCTGTCGCTGTCACTCTCTACTTTACACAACAGAGAGTGGCATTGGTGCCTCAACCAATCCTTAATCTGTGACCCGGTAACATCAGGCGAGATACATACAGCCCTACAAGACTACTTTGAACATAATTATACTCCAGAAGTAAACCCTCTGACGATCTGGGAAGCACATAGGTGCGTTATCCGCGGGTTTTGTATTAGTCTCAGGTCCCGCCTTAAAAAACAGAGATGAGCTCAGCTGCGCGAGTTGTTAGAGCGCATTAAGAAACTGGAACTTGCTCACAAGTCTATCCTAGATGGTGTACAGGGAGCGTAGTTAGCGCAACCTAGAGACAGGTACGCAAGATAAGCTTAGATCAAGCAAAAGTAAACCTGGCAAAATACAGACGCCATTTTTTTGAATTTGGCAACAAGCCTAGCCGTATGCTGGCCCGGGCATTGCGCAATGTCAGAGAAAGAACATATGTTCCCCATATTACCAATTCCAGTGGCAGGACCCTGCACATCCCCCAACAGATATCGGAAGCATTCAGGGAATACTACCAGGCGTTATAGAATCTGTCACCCCCCCCCCCCCTTCCCCCCCGAACAAGACAGGAATTCCCGAAGGACATTGATATAGGAATATCTCCAACAATCGAATTTGGCCAGTTTTACGCAGGAAGCAATAGAGCTTATTGTTGCCCCGGTAACACAAAATGAACTTGCAAAAGCCCTCTCGGAGTCCTGCACTGAGAAAGCCCCCAGCCCAGATGGGCTTACATTGCTATACTACAAAAAATTTGCGGAGACCCTCTCCCCCCCACTTTATACGGGCCTTTAACTCTTTGACACCTGGGAATGAAATGTCAGAGATACCCTAGGGGTTCATATAACAGTGATCCCAAAGGATGGAAAGGACCCTGTCAGAGTTACCGGCCTATCTCCTTGCTAAATGCGGACCTAAAACTGTTCAAAAACACTAGCAAACCGGAGTTCCCCCTATTTACAACACCTGATTCACAAAGACCAAGTAGGTTTCGTTCCACTCAGAGAGGCCAGGGATAACACAACAAAAGACATCAACCTGATTTATCATGCCCCAAAACTCTCGATCCTGGTCTGCTTACTGTCAATGGATGCAGACAAAGTGTTTGATAGAGAGGACTGGGATTTCCTTTTTGCCACTTTGTCACATTTGGGGGTAGGCCCTCATATGGTAAAATGGTTATCCAGTCTCTACTCATGTCCAACAGCCGTGGTTAGAGTAAATGGTCAGCTCTTGACACCTTTCTCTATAACGAACAGGACAAGACAAGGCTGCCCACTGTCGCCCCTGAGCTTTATTATATGTTTGGAGCCACTTCTAGGTCACATTCGCTCTAATCAGAATGTAGGAGGAATAGCACTGGCAGACACGGAGCATAACATTGCAGCATATGCAGATAACCTATTTTTCATCACCAAACTGCGAATTTCCCTACCAAATCTGTTATCAGAAATTATTTGATATTCTCTGCTATCCAATTTTAAGATTAATTATCACAAATCGGTGGCACTGAACGTTTCGCTCCCCAAAAGCCTTAGCGAATGAACTTAAAGATTCTTTCTCATTTCCCTGGAAGACAGACCAGATTCTATATTTAGGGATCAACCTCACATCTACTGTAGCTGGGCTTTATTCTCCGAACCACCCAAAACTTATAAAGAAGATCCGACCGGATTAAAATTCCTATTTTTGTGATTCGGGAGGTGTGCTATTTTTTAAAATGAATATCCTACCGAGAGTGCTTTACCTGTGTCAAGCGTTACCGATCCATGTACCCAGACAATTTTTTCAGCAATTACTTTCTCTTATGTCCAAATTTGCTTGGGCAAATAAACCAACTTGCACAGCCCGCAATACACTGACCAAACCAAAAAAGGAGGGGGGTATGGACCTTTCAAACTTTACCTGATACTACCAGGCAGCACATCTAATGCGTATAGTGGACTGGCACAGACATCGGGACCTTAAACAGTGGATTGACTTAAAACAGGTATCAGCACCAGTATCCCTTTTAGTTCTTCAATGACTACAGGACCAGGTCACAGCGGAACTAGCACGTCATCCCACAATTGGCCCCACGATGACAACTGTAACTAGGATCCTGACAGAGGCTGGCATCTCCCCCAGACCTTCTACCATGTTTTAAATTCTTGGCAACCTAAAATTCCCTCCAAGTAATGAGAGCAAAACATTTCTTGACTGGTTCACGGGTGGCAGATTCAGAGCAGGTCATTCTCTACATGAGGGCCACTGGTCATTCTCTACATGAGAGGATCTGGGGGACATGATTGGCCAAAACCGGCTCTCATTCCAATTGAGACATTTTTGCTGTCCCTTCCCCACCCAAGCTAATTTTCCCCTCCCCAAGACGCAATTTGAGATGGCGTGTAGCGTAGAGGGTCCCTCCAGACACACAGTATCATGAATGTATGGTATCCTAAATACACAAACAGAGGCCGCTCCCTCAAGTTTTTTACAGAAATGGGAAAAAGACCTTAATATCACATTCAGTCTGGAGGAGAGGGAAAAAATTTATGTGGTGACGCACTCAGCTTCCATATCAAGTCAGGTCCAGGAGTCTGGTTATAAGATCCTCTTGCATTGGTACAGGGCGCCCTCCCGCCTACACAAGATGCTCCCCTCGCTGTGTTGGAGATGTGGGGTCGACCAGGGGAAGCTGTTACATGTCTTTTGGGACTGTCAGGTGCTGGCGGACTTCTGGTCGGAGGTATGGCGGATTACCTTTAAGTTCACTCAATGCGCCTTACCAACATCGCCAGCCCTCTTCCTTCTGCATCACTGTGACGTCCCAATATCGACTTATAAAAAGTCAGTGGTGCGCCATCTGATTAGCACAGCGAGATCTTGCATTCCTAGACTCTGGAGACAGACTTCTGCACCCACCATCAAGATGTGGCTCAATGCAGTAAATTGGATTATGGAGATGGAGGACCTCACGGCTTCACTAAGAGGTACGCAGGACAAATTTGTAAAGACCTGGTATTATTGGATAGAATTTTAGAACACTGAAGAGTATAGGCTATTGTATAGTTCCTGAGCTGGATAGTGGTTTTCTCCCCTTTATCTTTCCCTTTTCCCCCACTATATGCAGTCTCCCATATATGTTTTTCTCCCTTGTACTACGTGTTTTCGCGAAAAGGACAGGATGTTTGTGTGTTGGGTCCCACCTTTGTGACCCAAGGCTGGAATAAATGTGTTTATGCGTTCAGATAGAGAGAGTTTAGAGGCAGGAGAAAACGGAAATTCAAATGATTATTAGACAAACGTAGGTTCTCCCACGATTGTTTTGTTATCTTTTGGAACACTTTTATTTGTGGAACGGACTCTGTAGATATTGTATCATATAAGCTGTTGCTGCAGAAATGCGGTAAAATGTTAATGCATGGAAATTGAAAATGATAAAATAAAGAATTTAAAATTGACAAATTGCTTGGCCCCGATGGTATCCACCCCTGGGTTTTAAGGGAATTAAAGGAGTTGTTCAGCCGTGACAAGTGCATGTATGCACTTCTGTTTGACCATTACAAAGCACTCTGTAATATACTAAGTGCATTCTAAATGAGCCATACAGAAGTTAGAGACTTACATATACTGGTACCTCCCCCCCCCCCCTCCTTCAAGCTTACCATTCCGTCGTCCCTGGATACGACAAATTCTTCCTTCTGTCTTCTTCTTTACAGGGGGGCTGTCACTATTACTATTGGGGGAGTGTCTGAGGGGTTCACTATTATTACTGGGGGCAGTGTTGGGGTTCGGGTGGTATCACTCCTATTACTGGGGGCAGTGTAGGGGGTGGCAGGTGGTGTCACTATTACCACTGGGGGCAGTGTCGGGGTGGTGTCACTATTACTGCTGGGGGCAATGCCAGCGGGGGGCGGGTGGTGTCACTATTACTACTGGGGACAGTGTCAGGGGGTCAGGGGGCAGGTGGTGTCACTATCACTGCTGTGGCAGTGTCGGGGGTGTCACTATTACTTCTATGGGGAAGTGTGGGGGGAGGCGAGTGGTGTCACTATTACTTTTGGGGCAATTACTGGGTGTCACTATCACTGCTGGGGCAATTATTGAGGGTCACTATCACTGGTGGGGCAATTACTGGGAGGTCACTATCACTGCTGGGGCAATTATTGGGGGTCACTATTACTGCTGGGGCAATTATTGGGGGTCACTATTACTGCTGGGGCAATTATTGGGGGTCACTATTTTTGCTGGGGCAATTATAGGGGTCACTATTTGTGCTGGGGAAATTATTAGGGGTCACTATTACTGCTGGGGCAACTTTTGGGGGGTCACTACTACTGCAGGGGCAATTATTGGGGGGCACTATCACTGCTGAGGGGAATTATTGGAGATCACCATTACTCCTTGGGCAACTGTGGGGGTCAGTATTACTGCTGGGGCAACTGTGGGAGGGTCACCTTTTTGCTGGGGCAACAACTGGGGGTCATTATTACTGCTCAGGCAACTGTGGAGAGTCACTATTACTGCTAGGGCAACTATCATGCTGTATCTAAGTCGATTCTGTGTAGATACATCTGCACAGCTTAGATACAGCAGCACAGCAGACATCTTCCCCTTGATTGGCTTAGATACATCTGCCGTGTAGATGTATCTAAGAGGGTCCAGCGTAGATATGTCTGCACGGCTTACATACAGCAGCTTAGCAGACCTGTTTCCTATGATTGGCTTAGATAGGTCTGTCTTGCAGATGTATCTAAGCCCATCCAGCATAGATACGTCTGCACAGCTTAGATACAGCAGCTCAGCAGACATATCGCGCATGATTGGCTTCGATACGTCTGCAGTGCAGATGTATCTGAGCCAATCTGGCGTAGATACGTCTGCACAGTCTGGATACTGCAGCTCTGCAGACATATCACCAATGATTGGCTTAGATACGTCTGAACAGCTTAGATACAGCAGCTCAGCGGATGTATAAGCCATGACACGTCCGTTGAGCTGCTGTATCTAAGCTGTGCAGATGTATCATGCAGGTTTGGCTCAGATACATCTGCACATTGAACTAAAGATGTATGGTGTAAGCCAACGGGACAATGTATTTATCGTTGCCTCACAGCGGGGAGGCTGGAGGAGATTTCTCTCCCCACACTTCCCCGCCCGTCTCTATTCACTAGACGCCATTCAGTACTGAATGGCTGCTATTTACAATGAGTGTTGACAGTCTCTCCTGGCCCGGCCCCCTCCAAGTTCACTCTACAGCAGGAAAACGTCCCATACTGTAGAGGGAACTTAGAGGGGACGGGGCCAGGAAAGACTGTGGATTAGTTCAATGGAAGTGGGCGGGGTGTGGGCAGGAGCTTTGTGAAGCCAGGAGACACCACTTTTTTGTTCAGTGCGTCGTTCTGCTGTCATCTGGAGCATGCACAAAGAGAGGAGCAGGGCATTGTGGGATTGCAGTACAACGGCGCCATCTTTTAAAGCTGCTTTCAGCATCAGATTACAAAGTACAAAACAGACATTACAGCTTAGTGAAAGGAAAGCATTATTATTATAAAACAATTTCACCTTGTGTGGCAGGACAACCCCTTTAACTAATGTGATACACAGACCTTTGTTTCTTATATTTAAGGACTCTACAGTGACGGGGTCTGTTCCACTGGATTAGGTGGAACTGGATAAGGTTAGATTTCAGAACGACAGATTTTTTTTTTTTAAACCCATTTAGGAACAGGCACTGTATATATATATGTGTGTGTGTGTGTATATATATATATATATAATATATATACATATACACGGCGCTTGGTCCTGGGCTTAAAGCTTAGCCGTATGTAAAATTATGGCGGCGCTTTAAGCCTCCTGCTCTGCAATCAATCAGAGCCAGGACGGGTTACAGCTGTTAGTGACAGCTGATAACCCAGAGGAGAAGGCAGAAGGGTTTTTTAACACTTTCTGCCTTTTCCTTCCCCAAGTGCACAGCACTCAATGAGCGCTGTGTACTAGAAAGTGAAAGTGGAAGTGTAACTTCCACTATGGGAGTCGTGGGGGGTGGGGGTGGGGTCACGTGACCGCCGGGGTTCCCTGCTACAGCAGAGCTACAGGGTCATACTAGACTCTGGCCAGCTATGCCAGTGACTAATGTCACTACAGGAGTTTTCTCCTGTAACTGGGGCTCCTATGGATGCCCCAGCTACAGTGGGAAAGTGTCAAATAAAAAAACAAAACATGTAAATGTCCCCAGAGGTCTTACATGACATCATGGAGGGCATAGATAGTAAAAAACATACTGTAATTACATACATAGATAAAACAAAATTACAGAATAAAACAACAATATATACATAAGAAAGGAAATAACCCAAAACCAACGCCAACCAAAACCGTCACTATAAGCACCCTGTAATCCAAAACCGTTATTATATTACTATATAATCGTTATTATATAGCAAAACCTCCAAAACAAAATGAGGAACCCGTTCCCATACTTTATTTTAGTGTAAATATACTAATAATTTTTTAAAAAACTATAAATGTTAAAAAAAAATTTTTTTAGCTTTTTATCCCCAATAAAACTAAAAAACGGGGGGGGAAAGTCAGTGAAAAAGATTTTTAGAAAATAGCCCTATATGTCACAAAAACACAGCAAAAATAATTTTGATAGCTAAAGGAAAAAAATAGAGCAGTAAAACCGCCACATGGGTAAAATCCCTAAAAAGTGTCGGGTCCTTAAGGTACAAAACAGCCTGGTCCTTAAGGGGTTAAAACTCTTTTTTATTAGCATTTAAGAAAACATACATGAGCAGCTTATATCCATTACAAAAAGATCTTGTTCACATATTATACATTTCCATTACAGTATTAGATATCCACGTAAGCTTTTCAGTTTAATATTTTCTGTGTATAAAGCATTACTTCAGCCATGCATATGCCTTGCATTTTTTAGTTCTTCCCAATATCCCCCCTCCCCTAGCCGCCAACAAACAATACCATATTATAGAAACAGTAACAAAATATTTAACTGTAATATTTAAACTAGTCCGCAGTGATTCCCCCTACCCCCCACCGCAACCACCTCCCCCCTAATTCTATCATATAATGTTTAAGATTCCCAGTTGATTCATATCGTCCTGACTGTAGAACCATGTTGTGTTAGTGAATTGGGTCATACACCTCTTGATTTCACTAGGGCTAAGACATTTTTCTATAAATTTCCTTCACTTTATAAAAAATATTTGAGCCTGGGACTCTACTTTACTCTCTATTTCTAATTTTTCCATTTTTAGAAGATGTTTTAATTGCTGTATAATTTCCTTTATACTCGGGAGTTTACCCAACAGCCAGGTACTCAAGAGGCACCTTTTGCTGATCATTAGAATAGTATGGATCATTTTGTTCTTTCTTGTCTGACCAGGTAGTTGGTGAAGTATGAACACTTGTGGTGTCAGCTGCAGGAGCTTCATTGCCGGTCATGTGTTCTTTCCTCCGGCGCTGCAGAGAGACGGCCGTTTTCAGGTACGTCTGTCTCTTTCCTGCAGTCACACGGGCGCATCGGCGCCGGTGTACGGATGCCGATGCGCCCGTGTGACTGAGCCCTAAAAAGTTGGATTTTGGTTGGGAGCATCTAGGATGGGCTTGTAGCCTTGCTGGACCCTTGGGATTCTGTGGCTTGTCAAACCCATATACAGCTCCATGAATTATCTTAAAGTAGGTTTCCCTCCATCTTTCAATTAACACCGCCTGCCTCACAGAAGTCCAACTCTCAATTATTCCCTCGGGTAGCTGTGGATCTTGGAGCTCTTGTGCCCATTTTTTTAATACGCTGGAGTTGGTCTTCATCCCCCACCCCTCTCTAAATTTTGTGTACAATTTTGAAATTGAGTATTTATGTAAGTAATATTTTACCAAGATATCTATTGGGTTAAGTATTGCTTCCTTGGCTATGTCAGCTATTCTTTCTCAGAGGAAACTACGTACTTGTGCAAATGGTAGGAAATGGGACGGAGGTAAACTGTATTCTTCACACATTTCTCTAAAAGTCTTACATCTGGGGCATTCTGGATGAAAGAGATGATGGACTTTTGTAATCCCTTTATGCTGCCATATTTCCCTTCCCTCCTTAAATTCTGGGTGTTGCCACAAGTCCATGTGCCCGGAGATTTTAAACGACAAATCCTAAGCCTTGCGAGCTTTTTTCCAGGCTTCTATAGTGTCTTTTGCCAAGGCAGAATGCTTACATTCTATTGGGAGATTTGTGTAGCTTTCATGTAGTAGGGTAATTAGACTCCATGGATTAAATAGTTCCGCTTCTAGGTTGGTATTTGAGTAGTCATTGGAGCCAGTCCAAAGAGTGTCTCGTGAGGCTAGCCACATTATATAACCAAATATCTGGAAAATTTAGACCTCCTCTGCTTTTGGGGAGCATCAATTTTTCAAGGCTATGCACGGTCATTTACGAGACCACACAAAGGCCACAAAAGCCGAGTACAGTTTCCCCAGGTCCCGCCTTTGAAGTAAGAGTGGAATTGTCTGCAATAGGTAAAGAAGTCTTGGAAAGCTAATCATTTTTATCAAGTAGCACCTGCCCATGAAGGAGAGCGGGAGATTGCTCCACCTAACTTCTTTATTTTGAGAATTGTTGGGGGATAGTTCAATGTATCAAGTGACTCTGGCCTCTTGCCTATGTTTATACCCAGGTATTTAATATGGTTTTTTGCCATACTAACAGGGCAGCTTTTGAAATCTGTGGTGGTAATTTAGCTCCGGGGGAAAATATCCAACAATTCGCATTTAGTGGTGTTTACTTTGAAACCTGACAGTTTCCCGAAAGCTTCCAATAAGGCAAAAATGCACAGCAAATCAGATTTCGATTGGGGGAAAGTGCTATCAAAATACTGTCTGCAAATAATAGAAAGGCAGATTTTAATTGACTCAGAAAGAGGGTAGGTAGTATCCAATGGCTGGATGTTCTTAAGGACAGAAATGTCCAAGGAAGAATGAAAAGCATTTAAAGAGACCAGGATGGATGAACACAGAATAGATAACTTTACTGAATGATCAAATTTGGTGATAACACAAAACTAGGAGGGTTGGGTAACATTAGAGAAGAGAGGGACAAGATTCAAAAAGATCTAGAAAAGCTTGAACAGTGGGCAGAATGGTAATTAACAAAAAGTAATTCAAGGTCCTACATCTGGGCAAGAAAAATGAAAAAAGCACATACAGAATGGGAGGAATTGGGCTAAGCAGCAGGAAATGTGAAAAAGACTTGTGTATACTTATAGATTACAGACTGAACATAAGTCAACAGTGTGATGCAGCAGCAAAAAGGCATACAAAATTCTGGGATGTATTAAGAGAAGCATAGAGTCTAGATCAGGTGAGGTAATTATTCCCCTCTACTCTCCCTTAGTCAGACCTTATCTAGAATAATGTGTCCAGTTCTGGGCACCCCGATTTAAAAAAGACATAGCAACTGGAGCAAGTTCAGAGAAGAGCTACCAGGATGGTGAGTGGTCTGCAAATCATGCCCTATGTGGAACGGTTTAAGGATCTGGGAATGTTTAGCTTGCAAAAAAGAAGGCTGAGAGGAGACTTAATAGCGGTCTACAAATATCTGAAGGGCTGTCACAGTGCAGAGGGATCAGCCCTATTCTCATTGTCACAAGGAAAGACTGGAAGCAATGTGATGAAACAGAGGTAGACGATACAGACTACATATTAGAAAAATCTGACAGTGAGGGTGATCAATGAGTGGGATAGGTTGTTACGGGAGGTGGTGAGTTCTCCTTCAATGGAAGTCTTCAAACAGTGGCTGGATAGATAGCTGTCTGGGATTATTTAGTGAATCCTGTATTGAGCAGCGGGTTGGACCTGATGACCCTGGAGGTCCCTTCAAACTTTATGATTCATTTCTATAAGGATCCAAGGATACTAGGTGGTATGTTTAGGTTCTTTTTATTATGTTTATTATAAACAGGGGATTCATGGTGTAATTTGTTAGAAAAAGAAGATTCTCTTATCAGAAAGCTACCACAGAACTTATAAATTTGCTTGCAATCTAGTGGTGAATTACAATACACCAACTAACCTTATATTTTAAATAAAATCACTTAAAACAAGAAACAAGTTGTTTTTGCAAATTATTGAGCATACTACTGTCAAAGCATGTTTACTCAATCTTAAAATCCCTACTCTGGTGGCTTAAAAGGAAACAAATTTACGACCCACATAGGATTATCAAACTCTAATGTAGATGTGCCCACAACTTGTGACTTGAAGAGTACATTAATTGGAAGAGACCCTTCCTTTCACATTTTCTTCTACTACTTCTTCACAGACAGCCCTTAAATAAACCAACAATAACTTGCCCTCAACACAATTTTAAAAAATACAGTCAAAATTCCATTTCTTCATCAGAATGTACACCTAAGGCATGATCTATGCCAACTTCATCAGATGATTCCTCTTGCTTATCTAACAATGACCCTCCACTGGTCTTCAATTCAATCCCAACGGGACCAAATTCATCAAAAGCTACCACTAACTCCCATTTGGATACTCTCTTAACACAAATACAAATATTACTGCAAAAAGAACTGTCAAAAACTTCATCTGACATTACTACCAAACTTACTAAAGAGATCCATGAACTAGGTCACAGAACATTGGCCCTAGAAGAACGCATGGATAATGCCACCACGGTACTTCACAACAAAATAGAGAAAGTTGAAAATAGAGCCCGCAGAGATAATTTATGCATTCAAGGCCTTCTCAAATCAATAAAGGATCTACAGTCAACAGTAGCTGCAATATTTAAGGAGCTTTGTTCTAATATTCCAATTGAAAGGCTGGAAATGGACAGTCAATAGAACTTTAAATACTCAAAAACAAAATGGCCCCCCAAGAGACATTGTACTAAAACTCCACTTCCACTGTATTCATGAAGAATTGCTTCAAGCGGCCCAATCCTCCTCAAAACATACATTTCAAGAACATGAATATTAACTATTCCCTAACTTGGCTCTATCAACCTTGGCCAAACAAAGAACCCTTAAACCATTTTTAGAAATTGTACAACAAAAACGTATTCAATATTTCCTATTTAAGTTAATCTTCAATTCAATCAAATTAAGACATACACCCTTTCCTTTCCACTGTAGGTACAAGATGATGTCTTGAAGATTTTCAACTTCAATAGCCAACTCTACAACAGAACCCTCCTATCCCCTCGCCAACTTCCAGCCCTAAACCTGGACCTTCTCATGACGAAAATCTCTGACTTTTACTCTTAGAAGAAACTATGGTTGATTGGACTGGGACCAACTTATCTAAGTTTTACAATATTATTATACCATAAATTGACATAGGACTTTAAAATTCCCACAAAAGGCTTTTTCTCTGAGACAAGATAATATTGAAAGAATGTCTAATTCTTTAAGGTTTTCTAAAATTAAGTATACTTACAGATGTTAATTTTAGTTTTTTACCATATCCCCTCCTTTTCTTTCTCTGTGTGTCTCTCTCCCTCTTCCTATTCTCCCCTCTCCTCCCCACTCCCACTCAGAGTTTCCTTTTTTCTTTCATATGATGTTTACAATATGGTCCCCTCTAGTGCTGTTGTGCCAAATCATCTTCAAAACTACCAGCTGTGATGACAACTAACATAGCTAATACCACGATTATGGTTATGGCTGTAGTTATAATTGTAGTTATAATTAAAACTGTTATGTTAATTTGTTTTATTGGCCATTTCGCCACCTCCCCTATCTTTTTCTTGCCTTTTCCTCTCCTCTCGTAGAGCCGTTCTCTAAGGATATAACAATAATCAATAATTCCTCATGGCACTGACAATTATTTCACATTATGTGCAACTCATTAATTGCCCTTAGAAACGCTCTAAAGCTTTTAAATACTGCATAAATGCCCATGCCGACATTCTCTGTGTACAAGAAAGCCATTTGATTAAGTGGCACATGGTTGGCCCAAAATGTGTCAAATGTAATAAGAGGCTTTTATTCAGCACAACTTACTCCATGATCGCTTATCTAAGACCAGCATTTAAAACACCAGTTTTCATTGAAGGGGGTCTCTGAGTGATAGCTCCTGTGTAAAATGCAGTCACCGTGTAATAAAATAACAAATAGGCTTATACTTATCTCTTCCCGCTCCCGCTGTGTCCCACAGCACTGGTACAAGTCTCCCTTTTGACATCACGTCTACAGGTTCCCCCAAACTATTTATGGGACGTCATAGGTGCTGCAACCAATAACAGAGCTCAGGCTGTAAACAAGCAAAAGAGTGGAGGACGGAGAGGAGCTTTGGTACACAGCGGGAGTAGAGAAGGAGGAGTACAAGCTTATTATGTTACTGCAAGGTGAATGCATTTTACACAGGATCTATAAATCGGACAACCCCTTTAAACGTGCCCCATAAATACCCAAATCCACTTCTTGCCTGCACATAGTAGATGATAAAACCATGGCTTGTCTGCAATTTCCATTAAAGCTGTTATTGAACTCAATCAGAACTTTAAAAATCTCTGTGTAGCAAGTTTCTCCTGTAGTTGTGCCCGTTAGGAAACACTGACTGAGTAGAGGCAAGCAGAGGAAATGTTTCTGCTCCGACCCCCCTCTGGGCTCCATAGTAGATGCATGGTTGTTATGTCATTGGAAAGCAGTGAGACGGATGTGTCCAATGTTTATGTGAGATAACATTGCACTCTGTCATTTACAATATCATTCCTATATTGTTTTATTTACATAGCTGAAAAACTAAACGTAGAATACTGTACAATATGTTACTTTTACTTCATGGCTTTGTGTCTGGGCCATGTTCAAAATACAACATTTTATATTGTACAAGCTTTCAACTTGAAAGGATATGAAGGAGCAGCAGTGTGAGGAGAGTAATGGCTGTCAGCTGCTCTTAGCCAATCAGCATTAGTGGGAACATCCTCTGAGTTGTTGATTGGCTAGCAGGGTACTCTCAATGCTACTCCCTTTTGTCCTATTCAGTTACTTGCACACTAGTCACAGCTGCTGTACTAAACCCCTTTTACAGGGCAGTGGTCATGCACTACAGGTATTATAGTAAAACTATACATTCTCCTCCATATTTAGTATATTCTGAAAATGAAGGAAACCCATGCAGTAGTTTGTGGGCATGGACTTGGACACTGAATGTGAACATTCTAATACCACATTTAGTTCCCTATAATCATTATCAAAATTTACACAGCAAATACTTGTAGTCCCATGTTAAACTTCTTTTAGTTACTGAATGAACTTTCTGTATATGATTGTTTGGATGTTTGGATCTGGTGTTGCACTTGTAGTTCATCAGACATCTTGTAACATAATAAACTATATATATAATTCCGATACCTAGATGACACATAGTAATACATTAAAGGATCAAGACAATTACTTATGCTGCTGATGCAGGCACAAAGTAGATATGCAATATATAAAGAATCAGAATATCTATGACTGAAGCCCAGATAATGCATTAATAAGATGATATTTGTAGGAGCAAAGCAAATAATGAACACAGAAAGGACTAGAATGGTTAAGAGAATAGCTCTTGTCTTCTTAGAACAACTTTTAATGTCCTTGGAGCTTTTACTTAAGGTTCGGACAATTTCACTGTAACAGAAGACGGTAATAATCAACGGTAACAAGCAAAAAATTGTAGAAAAGGTGGTAAAGTAGTACATGTAGAAGTTCCGTTGGTCTTCTAATTCCAGCACATCATGGCAAGTTGTAATATTCAGTGATTCTATGTCGTCAGTTTGCTTGTTGAGCAGAAGAGGACCAGTGCCAGCCATGGATACAAGCCAGATGAAGCCACATACTAGCCATGCCCGTCTCTTTGAGCGCCAGGTAAGAGAACGTATTGGAAACACTACAGCCATGTATTTGTCCACACTTATACTCATCATGAGCAGGATGGAGCAGTACATGTTACAGTAAAATGTCGCAGTGACAATTCGACACATGCCATCCCCAATTTGCCAGTTGTTTCCAGAGAATCTGTAGACAATATTGAGAGGCAACACAGCGACAAAGAGCAGATCAGCTGTCGCCAAGTTCAGCATATATACTATTGCCGGCGTCTTGATTCTTATCTTCAATACAAACATTAGAATTGCCATTAGATTTAGAGGCAGAGCGACAATGAACACCACAGTGTAGACCGATGGGATGAACTTGGTCAACCACGGACTGGAGAGGTAGAAGTTAGTATTATCTAAAATGTTTGATATTGAAAAAGAGAGAAATAATTGTTTACAGTTTTAAAAGATTACATTGTGCAGGATAAATACAGATCTAGTTATAGATAAACCCAATAATGGGATTTTTCAACTTAGGCCTCGGTCACATGGACGTTTTTAGGTCCGAATTGCAGAGGCGCTTGCGATCTGCAGATTTATAGACCCAATGCAAAGCAATGGGATCGGTCACATGTCCGTTTTTAATGCGGATGTGCCGATAATTTTAGGACACGCCGATTCGCCGAACGCATGTAACTGCGTTCTGAGCAAATCGTTGCTTGTATATGCGCTCAATGGGGCCGGTGGCAGCAGCGCCGACCCCATTGAGAACATATACTAAGATTCTTATCCTCTGCCACAGCTGTGCCACAACTGTGGCAGAGAAGAACAATGTTCTCCCATTGAAGTCAATGGAGCCGGCAATACAGCCGGCAAGACAATGGGCTGCCGGCAAGCGCTGGGCGCAGGGACCAATCAGAGGCAGCTCTCAGCTATTGAATGACAGCTGAGAGCTGCCTCTGATTGGTTCCTGCGCTCAGCCAATCAGAGGCAGCACTCACTCACCCATTCATGAATTCATGAATGGGTGAGTGAGAGCTGCCTCTGATTGGTGAGGGCTGTGACCAATCAGAGGCAGCCCATTCAGCAGGTGGGGATTTTAAATCCTCGCCTGCTGAATACTGCACAGCAGTTCAGGAGAACTGCCGGCCGGCCGCGGCTGAACTCCGGCTGCAGGGAAAAGGTGAGTATAATTTTTTTTTTATTTTTACACATTTCAGGATGCTTTTCAGGGAAGGGCTTATATTTTAAAGCCCTTCCCGAAAATTCATCCAGTGCTCGCCGGCAGCCCATTGCTTTCAATGGAGCTGGCTGTGTTGCCGGCTCCATTGAATTCAATAGGCGAACAGCTGACAGTGCTTCTTTGATCGGGCCCGTTTCGCCGAAAACGCTGCTAGCTGCAGATTTTTCGGCGAATCATCGGCCCCGGTCATGCGATTTGCGGATGCGCATCCGTCATGCGATCCGCAAATCGCGTGAAAAAAACGCCTGTCTGAGGCCTCAGGGGAATCCCTTGGCCAAACAGCCCCCATTGACTAAAATGGTGACCTTTTTTGTCTCCCATTCAGCTATCCAGCATTTTATTTGATGAAAAAGTCCTTCATGCAGGACCTTTTCTTTCTGCATTTTGTGCCGGATCTGCAACGGAAACACCGAAAAAAGGCTCCTAAAATAGATGTGAACATAGTCTTCGTGGTAGATAGGGCATATTTCATTTTTTCAGCTTCCTATGTTGAAATTTTGATCATACAACTATATTTTACACTGATGGGAAGCTTATATTTATAGAGAAATATTGCACCATATGGGGAACAAATTATGTTTGTGGATCCTGAACATTTCTAGGCTCCTGTGTTGAAGGTGTTAATTTGAACTAGGTACAACCATACAAATATTTATTTTGTTTTTTAAAACTTGGATATCATGACTTTTAATACAAAAATTTTGTTCTCAAGTTACATGATTTAAAAAATTTTGATAAATTTATTTATTACCTTGTGTCTTTATACTCATGATAAGAGAATATCGCCTTGTCTTTGGAATGTTACCTGAAAAAAAAACAGAATATAAAAAAAGTAGCCTTGTTCATAATAGAGACTAGTTGTGCATGTTAGATTAGTATAAGACCATAGTACCGGTGTCCACTGGCGAAACTATAGTGGATGCAAGCCCTTCACAGATATAGACAAAATTAAAATGAATAACTTTTATTAATGACTTGTTTAAAATTAGGGCCACATAAATCATATAACAAACACTAACAGACGTGGACTGACAACATGGATCATACTGTGTGACTCAGTGACCAGATGGAGTGAGGGTCTCAATTCCCCTCGAGTATCCAGTCGGGTTAACCCCTATTGACAAAATTAGGGGACTGGGTCACTGGTTTATAGCGAGATGTCACAATAGGAAGTAGGTCAAAAAGATATTAGGTTTCAGGTCTAACGTATCTGTTAATAGTTCATAGTTGGAAACCCCTCGACCATTATTATCGCTATTTTCAATAAGGATTATATGGTTAATCAGAGGTATATGTTACACCATACTAAATAAATCGTCACTCATGGTACGTATATTTCAACGTTCATGTTGGAGGAATTATTCCCCACAGTGGATAATCACTCAGATATTAGTGTAAGTGTTCCAACGTTAATAACCGAGTAGTCAAATAAACACTCCAGCATTCATTTCATGTCTTGAGAGTGAGATAGTTGCTCAGCAGGTAGGTGGCTACTGGGGTGTTTTTCAGTGTTTCAACACTTTTTAACGTATTAGCTCAGAGTTGTGTATTGATATCACACAGTGAGTGACTGCTCAAGTGTTTAGTGTACATATTTCGAATAGTCACTCAGTGATCACTCAAGCGTTCATCAGTTGAAAGTAGCGGGATAATCGCTCCAGAGGTAAGTGATCACTTCAGTGGCTCTTCGTTCAGATATTAGCTCTATTACAAAGTTAATTTCCTTTAGGGATAGGGTATTGGCTCAACGCGTTTCTCCGTCCCTGTCTGGGGCGGTTCTTCAGGAGCAGGGCCGAGAATCGCCCTTAAATCTGTGTAATAATCCCTATGAATCCTATTATAGTAAATAAGACCCTTGTTGGTAGTCCTAGTTTCTATTAGAAGGAAATAAGACAAAGTTCTCCTCCTATTGCTTCCCCCGTCTCGGTTCAGAGACTTAGTGTGAAAGGTCACTTTGCTAGATAAAATAGCAGACGGACCGATGGTAGCCTATAGGTATATGGCTAGCAACTTTACTAATTGCACTGAGACCAATTGGCATATATAAGTCTCACGGCAAGTAGGAGAAAATTAGATATCTCAGCTCCCCGTTCTCAGAAGGAATCTCCAGAGACAATTCCTTCAAAGGCGCAATATGAATCGTGCCCCAAAAGTAAAGAACTAGACGAATAGACCCGTATGTCCAAGTCTATAGGTGCTGGACCGATACCCTATTACAGCCTTTAGCCTGTAAGGGGTAGTCTAATAGGGTTGGATCAATCATCCAAGGCGCCCAAAAATAGGTAAGTAGTGCTGCCCCAGATGCCGAACAGGGCTGCGCAGCCCTACTAGTAAGGGGAGGTAAGTTGCGGGAGGAAGAGAGGAGAAGAGGTATAGTGCCTGCGGCTCTGATGGTGAGCGGCTGGCAATGAAGTCCCAGAGCTCACAGCAGGGATTAAAAAGGGATATAGCTCCTCCTATTTCCGGGGGCCTGTCAGTAATTAGCCAATGGGTTCCCTTGTGGGGCGGATTTGCACTTATCAGGGTAAATGGCAGTGCACTCCATCCATCACCATACTGCCTGTGTCACCTGTCATAGTGCACATTGTAGTCCGGATCATAGCGCTGCTGACCGTGCATCTGAAGTAACCTGACGATTCCTAGATATGAGGCTACGATCGGCAGCACAGGCAAACATACAGCACTTCCGCGTTCCATGCTGGAACGCATGCAACGTTGCCTGGTGACGTCATCACGCACCGTACGCCCCCATTGGACGGGAGGACGGCACCACGATGTCATCAATTGGAAGCTGTGTCAGTGGGCGGAGCCGGTACTGGGAGAGGTGAGTCACTCAGGCAGCCTGGGAGTGGTTTACCCACTCTGTCGCTGCCTCCACGAACAGTGCAATGGCGCTTCCGCGTTCCACGCTGGAACGCATCCTCCGTTGCGGAATGACGTCATCGCGCTCCATACACACCGCTTACCCGAGGGGGCGGCAGCGCGATGTAGTCATTGGAAAACTGAATCCGTGGGTGGAGTATGCAAGTAAGAGGTATATTAATGACACAGGCAGCGTGGGAATCATTGCACTGCTGTCTCTCCGCCCCCAAATGCTCGGTATGTAAAACCGGTAGCAAATGGGGCACCGTTCAGATCCAAGAAATAATAAAGATTGTGATGTCCGGAATTAGCCTCCTTGGGAGGGGCAATGATGATGAAGTCTGCATCAGGTTGCTATGAGTAACGGACTACTCATGGTAGGGAGCCCAAAGTATATATATTTCCCATATAGTGATAGTTTCTGGGATGTTAGTTATATCAAGTATGTATACCCCAAATTAATAAATTATAATGGTCAGAGTTGTAGTTTATGCATATAGGTAGGGGGAATCAATGTACAACAGCAAAATATATCACTACCAGTATGCCAATCAAAGTCAGGCGGGGAGACTATCATAGCCGAGGACAACGTGCGAGAGAATTATCGCATATTGTTCTGGGAGATGCCAGAAATATATGGAAATGATCCCCTATTTAACCCACGATAGGGCGGGAATTTGTGAATCCGACATATGTCAGGAGTAACAAGAAAATGCAGAAGAAGCTATCAATTTAAGAAGAAGTTGAGAATCACGCATCAGCGATACCGAGTCTAGAGGAAGCAATTGAAGTTTAGGGTCGCGTTTAGGCCCGCAGGGGTTACCGTATTTAACCTAAAGATCCAGGCCGCCTCTTTTCTGAGGAGCATCTTGTCAATGTTGCCCCGTCTGGCGTTCGTTCGTAGGTTTTCAATTCCCTGGAATTTCAAATCAGCCAGATTGCCATTATGTACTTCTAGGAAGTGGTCTGCCAATGGTGTTTTTTCCCGGCGTCGAATATTCCCCACATGCCCCAGGATACGACGCCGGAATTCCTGAATAGTCATACCGACGTAGTTCCTGGGGCACGGGCAAGACGCCATATAGACGATATTTCGTGTTTTACAGTTAATGAAACTCCTGTTGGAGTAGGTTCTGTTGGTATTGGCACTTGTGAACGTCTTGCTCTTCAGTATAAAGGTACACGCCTCACAGTCATGGCAGGGAAATGTCCCACATGGTTTTAGGCTGCCCAACCAGTTTTCCTTTAGACAAGGGGTTAGATGGCTCTTGACAAGATGATCCCTGAGGTTATGACCCCTCCGGAATGTTATCATCGGGTATGTTGGTATAATGTCTCTTAGGTCAGGGTCATTGGAGAGGATGGTCCAGTAGTGTTCCAGGATGTGCCGAACCTCTCTCGTTCCTGTATCGAAGGTCCCGATGATCCTTGAGGATCTCGGGTTGTTGCGTTGTCTAGGGACTAAGAGATCTCGTCTCGGCTGTAGTTCTGCATGTTTCAGTGCGTCTTCAATTATATTGCTTGGGTAGTCTCTCTCCAAGAAACGTTGCTTCAGTACTTCGCTCTCTCTCTGGAAATCTTGCTCCCTCGAGCAGTTCCGTTTAACTCTGAGGAACTGCCCTTTTGGGATTCCTTTCTTTAAGGTAAAGGGGTGGTAACTATCCCATTTAAGGAGGCTATTCGTAGCCGTTGCTTTACGATGCAGTGTCGATGTAATTGATCCATCGATATTTTTCTGAATCAATAAGTCAAGGAAGGTAATTGATTCGCTATTGATTTCCGAGGTGAGTTTGAGATTTAAATTATTGGTATTAAGTGTTTCAATGAATCTATGGAAGGATACCTCAGAACCTCTCCAGAAGACCAAGATATCATCAATAAAGCGCAACCAGAGGGTGATGTTTTCAGACCATTCTTCATTTGGGTATATGTACTTTTCCTCCCACCAGCCCAGGTAGAGATTGGCGTACGATGGGGCACAAGATGTCCCCATCGCCGTCCCCCTGAGCTGGTGGAAGTACTGGGTATCGAACAGAAAGAAATTGTGGGTCAAAATAAATGATAGAAAATTCAAAACGCACTGATTATGTTGCAGAAACTGTGTCCCCCTCTGTTCCAGAAAGAACCGTGTGGCCATTAAACCTCCCTCATGGGGGATGGAACTGTACAAAGATTCCACATCAAGTGTGGCGAGGAGTGTGCCAGAGTCGACAGAAATCCCATCAATGATTTGGAGAACATCCATGGTATCTCTAACATGGGATCTAAGGGATGTTACAAAGGGACGTAGTATCTCGTCTACGTAGGTACTCATGTTCTGTGTAAGGTTCCCAATGCCAGACACAATGGGTCTACCACGCAGGGGGTTCGTCCCTTTGTGGACCTTAGGTAAGGCGTAGAAAGTGGCCACAATTGGGTGTGTTGGATTCATATATGTGAATTCATTTCTATCGATGCATTCTGTCTCTCGGGCCTTGTAGAGGAGTTCCCTTAGTTCCCTCTGGAAATGTATTGTCGGATCCGTAGTAAGAACTTTATACGTAGCAGGATCACCAAGCAGATGGTGACACATCTGTTTATATTCGTCCCTGTTCATGACAACGACATTACCCCCCTTATCCGCTGGTTTAATTATTAGACCTTCATTTGCTTTGAGTCTTTGTAGTGCTTCACTCTCCCCTTGCGATAAGTTGGGGCATTTTTTGTGGGGCTTAATAATCTTCAGGTCCGCTGTAACTAGGCGCTCAAAAATATCAATCTCTGGACATGGACAAGCCGGAGGATTTGAGGTGTTAGGTGCCTTAAGGTCCGTAAAGGGACCGGTTCCTGTTTCTCTCATGTTTTCTTCCTCCAGGGCTTGAAGTGTGTCCAGGCCAGGTAGGTCTGTGACAGCGAGCCCCAGTTCTTTAGCGCGTTCTCGGTTTTTAGTGCTGAAGTATTTATGCCACCTCAACTTCCGAGTGAAGAGGGAGATGTCCTTCGCCCACACGAACGGGTTATATTGCGTCATGGGGACGAAGGACAGCCCCCTCTCCAAAACTCGTTTTTCGTCCAGGGTGAGGTGGTGGTCTGACAGATTCACCACCTGTAGTTTGTTTGTAGGTGTGATCCCCACTACGTTAGAGCCCAGAGGGGTGGTGGGTTGGTAATGTGGTGGTTTCCTACCAGTTCTAGATCTATTAGTTACTTTTCTAATCACTGATCTCTCCTCCCTCTCAGGAAGTATTGAGAGATCGGTTGTTCTAAAAAACCGGCAGGTTGTGTTGGTCTCCCACGTCTCCTTGATTGTTGTGCGAATGAGCCTCGTCTTTGTGGTCGCGTCGGTCGTCTGTTGCTGTTAGTGGATGCAAGGGATGCAGTTGCCTCTGGGCCCAGGAGCCTTAGGTTGCCCATAAGGCCTTTCTTTTCCAAATAGGGAGCCCTGTGCTATGAATAAAGCATTATAGTTGGGAGCCCTGTTACAGGTTTTGCATTGGGGCCCAAAAGCTTCAAGTTACCACACTGCATTAAGGGGTTAAGAGAACTTGGGGGGCCCCAAGATAAACTTTTGCACCCGGACCCATGAGCCTTTAGCTACACCCCTGCAAGTTCCCTTAGAAGTTATTGTTGACTTTAGAAGTTAGTGGGGCAATTTTCATTTTGTCAATTTCCCATTTTGAAATTCTGACCATACAACTGTATTTTAGACTGATGTGAAGCTTACATTTAGACATCGGTCAGACAGGCGTTTTTTTGAGTACCAATTAGGTGCGCAAAAAAAAAGATCGCCGCTCGCATGTGTCAAAATCGTGTGATTGGGCAAAGTTTCATATGCAGAAGACCCAGTCTTTATGCTCATGAAAATCGCCCATTCACTGGAGCAGCTGTGCTTTAAAAAGCACAGCTGCTCCAGGAGGAGAGAGCAAAGAAGCTCCACAGGGCTTCGGCATTTTCCCATAGCAGGAAGAGAGAGCGGAGCTATAAGGGATCAACCCATATCAGGGAGAGACAGATCGGGGCTGTGGGTTAATCCCCCATAGCTCCATTCTCCCTGCTATGGGGTTCCCCGAGGATATCCCCATAGTGCACAGAGGGTGGGCAGGGCTGAAGGACTTCTCATGGAGAATTCCTATAGCAAATATAGATGGGGTGGGACTAGAGGGTAGATCTCTCTAGTCCCACCCCCTTCTCTCACACTTTCGGGGAAGCCCATGGGGAAAGCCCTGTAACCCCGCCCCCTCTCTCTACCCGCTATAGGGAAATCCCGTGGAGAAAGAGGGGGAGGGAGTCCCTACTGTTCCTCTGCTGCTGGGGAATTACCCAGCAGTGGGGCTGGAGGAATACCCTGCTGCTTACAGCAGGGCATTTAAAAGATGCTGCCCAGAAGCACATTTTAAATGTCCCATTGTAAACTCCTGTCAGTCCCCGTGGGGATTAACCGAACCCTCGGGGAATGCCCTCATCCCCGCGGGGACTAACAGGACTTTACAGCAGGACATTTAAAATGTGCTTCTGGGCAGCAGGTTTTAAATGTCCTGCTTTAAGCAGCGGGGAATCTATTCCCTACGCTGGAGTTTCCAAAAACTCCTGCTCCCATAGGAGTCAATGGAAACTACTGCACATCACGCATCAAGGAAAGGTCAGGCTCTATCTTTGTTAGGTGCACAACGTTTTGCCTTCATTCTCTCATGTGAGCTCTTCTATAGGAACCCATTGGTTCTTTTAGAAGTGCTCTTTTTGCGTGCACGAAAAAGACGCTTGTCTGACCGAGCCATTTTAGAGAAATAATACACCAAAATGGGGAAAAAAAATCTTTGCAGATCCTAAACACCTCTAGGCTGCTCTTGTGTTGAAGGGGTTAATGTGCACTAGGTACAACAACACAAATGTTGGGGGGTTGGGAGGGGTACCATTTATTTTTAAAACTTGCATTTCAGGATGTTGGAATAATTTTATACATATATAGATCAAATGCAATACTATACAATATGACATCATTATTTAGTTTTCCTAATGTGTATTTAGTCTGTAAGCCACTGACCTTCTTCAATAATGTTTTTTTGATAAGGAGGCATTTCATGGTAAGGTTAGTGTGTCTGGAGAAACAACCTTTAGACCCCTTATCTTAAGGCCCATTTAGACACAACGATAATCGCTCAAAAGATGTCGCTCAAGCGACTTTTGAGCGTTCATTGTTGTGTCATTTACAGTGCAAGATGATTGCTCAAGATGAGCGATCACCTTGCACTGCCAGCGGAGGACGCAGAAGACAAGCAGGGTGTTCCTGCTTGTCTTCTGCATACAGCTGTTTCCCCACTCCGAGTGCTCGGCTGTTATACAGCCGAGCGTCCGGAGCGGAGGATGCAGAAGACAAGCGGGGTGTCCCCGCTTGTCTTCTGCATCCAGGTGTTTTCTGCACAGAGCGCCCGGCTGTTATACAGCCGAGCGCTCCGTGCCAGGTATGGAGAGCGGAGCTGGGCCGCTCTGTTCTTCATACCCAGCCTGTTATCAGGGAGCGGGATACAGCTGAAACAATAGTATCAGCTGTATCCCCCTGTGAATCCCTGCTAAGGCTCATCGTTGTCTTTCAGCGCGCTGCACGATGTAAGTGCAGCTACACTCAACGATTATCGCTCACATGGCATTCGAACGAATTTTGAGCAATAATCGTTGTGTCTAAATGGGTCTTTATTCCATTGTAAGTATAATGCAAAGACCAGCAGCATCAGATGAATTTTCAAACCAACTTCAAATTCTTTATTCCTGCGACGTTTCGGTCACAATCGTGACCTTTCTCAAGCATGGTTAACCAGTACAAAATGACACATATAAATACACCAACTATACAATGACAAACACAATTCAGGTGTGAACCAACCAGCCCACCATTTAACCCCATGAGTGCATATACATACCTCACAGTGTTGGAGACTGCTCCAAGTCCATGTGGAGACATCCAAGGGCCATGCACGGGTTAAAGGGGGTTGAAACCTACAAAAAATACCTCATACATGGCATCAGGTGATATGTAAATTAACCTCCTCTATGATGAGAAAAACACCATTATTTACTTTGCTATTAAACAACTTGGCTGCTATTATAAAGCCATCATTAACATTATAACGAAGGCTATACATATCTAGAGACTCCATTCAGTCAATGGGTATGTTCATATTGATCCCCCGCAGCGTCACAATCATGCGCATCATAGCGCTCACATAGTGACGTAGGTATACCCATTCAGAACGAACAGCGTCACAATCACGCGCACCATAGCGCTCACATAGTGACGTAGGTATATATATTTAGATCGACCAACCCGATAATGTGATGAACAGCCCGATCACGTGACAACCAACGTCGTCACGTGTCCAGTGTCGCACACGTCACCACGTAGCGAGCCCCACACTCGTAACGGCCGCCCACAAGCAGCCAGCCCACAGCGGGATCCCTCCATCCTTGGTCAGACCAATCGTCAACTCGTATTAACCCCGACGTCAGCCCGTGCATGTCACCATAAGATTTATCATGCACCGAGCCCTGTTTCATTGTTATTGCATTAGGTTTCACTTATTCAAGAAAGAGGATGTGATCATACAAGTCATAATGTTTGACAAGTGACCTATGTAATCACATATACCACTGAACAATCGGTAATGCATATTATTCAACTCCTTGATGTATATTCACATCCATGTTAATAATAATTAGTCAAGAATACAGCTTTCTTTAAGCCTCCCATCTTAGTTATAGAATCATGTTGTTTTCTATTTTTCTAAAAGTACACCAAGATATCAATCAGGACCAAACTATCAAGTTGTAAATATGACAACAGCGCATACTTGTTATAATACCGATCTCTAACTCAGCCCAGATGATAAATTAGTACAATAATCTCACCCGGATAATGAAGTTAGGGTATTAAATAGTTCAAGTTTAGATTGGAATATACTTGCATCAATTCAATTTAATGCGACAATAACCCGAACGTCAGAATTTGATTTTAAGGGAAAAGGGGAGGGAAGGGGGAAGGGAAGGGAAAGGGGGGAGAAATATAAAAAAAAGGCGGAAAAACCATAAGTCTAAACAATATCGATAAGAGACAAAGACCCTCATTAATAAAGATTTATAAGAATGATTATTTGAATACAATATCAACATCTATTCCCAATAGACGAAAATAGAGTCATCAACAAAAAGCTGCCAAGTGTATTATTTTTATTAGTTGTTTCATTTTTACATCATCTCAATCAACCATACAATAAGGGAAAAAAAATTTTCCAAAAAGGAGGACAGAATCCCTGCAGATGTCACCACATGGAAACAGGAACAGTCCAACCACCTGTGAGTACAAAATAAAATAAAATTAAATATACATAGTCATTAAAAAAATACATAAAAAATGTATATTCATACATTATACATTCAGTATGTCAATTAAGAACCTATACTGTATCAATATTTTAAAGCTTTTCATATTAGTCACGACTAGAGATGAGCGAGCGTACTCGGAAAAGCACTAGTAATTTGCTTTATCCGAGTATCGCTGTGCTCGTCCCTGAAGATTCGGGTGCTGCTGCGACTGACAGGTTAGTCGCAGCGGGGAGCAGGGGAGAGCGGGCAGGAGAGAGGGAGAGAAAGATCTCCCCTCCGTTCCTCCCCACTCTCCCCTGCAGTTCCCCGCTCCGTGCCGGTACCCGAATCTTCAGGGACGAGCACAGCGATACTCGAATAAAGCAAATTACTCGAGCGAGTAGTGCTTTTCCGAGTACGCTCGCTCATCTCTAGTCACGACCACTTATAGGGGAGAACCTATCCAGCTTCCTATAGAATTGCTACCAACCCAGATCATCTCATATATGGGGTGCCACATGATACTCTATATTAAGCCCCTTAGGTTGCAAAGTGTCTAATGTACGCTCCCGTATAAATAAACACAAGAGCACAATTAGAACTGAGGCGAAGGATCTACCTGTTGTAAAGCACTTCCTTGAATATAGGCACTCTGTTAGCCAACTCAGATACAAGATTATAGACCATGTTCCTCCGCTTGAGAGGAGAGGCGACAGGGAGCTACTACTCAAAAGGAAGGAGCTGAAGTGGATATATACATTAGACACTTTGCAACCTAAGGGGCTTAATATAGAGTATCATGTGGCACCCCATATATGAGATGATCTGGGTTGGTAGCAATTCTATAGGAAGCTGGATAGGTTCTCCCCTATAAGTGGTCGTGACTAATATGAAAAGCTTTAAAATATTGATACAGTATAGGTTCTTAATTGACATACTGAATGTATAATGTATGAATATACATTTTTTATGTATTTTTTTAATGACTCTATGTATATTTAATTTTATTTTATTTTGTACTCACAGGTGGTTGGACTGTTCCTGTTTCCATGTGGTGACATCTGCAGGGATTCTGTCCTCCTTTTTGGAAAAAATTTTTTCCTTATTGTATGGTTGATTGAGATGATGTAAAAATGAAACAACTAATAAAAATAATACACTTGGCAGCTTTTTGTTGATGACTCTATTTTCGTCTATTGGGAATAGATGTTGATATTGTATTCAAATAATCATTCTTATAAATCTTTATTAATGAGGGTCTTTGTCTCTTATCGATATTGATTAGACTTATGGTTTTTCCGCCTTTTTTTTATATTTCTCCCCCCTTTCCCTTCCCTTCCCCCTTCCCTCCCCTTTTCCCTTAAAGGGGTTGTCCCGCGCCGAAACAGGTTTTTTTTTTTTTCAACCCCCCCCCCCCACCACCACCCGTTCGGCGCGAGACAACCCCGATGCAGGGGTTAAAAAAGAACACAGAAGAGTGCTTACCTGAATCCCCGCGCTCCGGTGACTTCTTACTTACCTGCTGAAGATGGCCGCCGGGATCTTCACCCTCGGTGGACCGCAGGGCTTCTGTGCGGTCCATTGCCGATTCCAGCCTCCTAATTGGCTGGAATCGGCACGTGACGGGGCGGAGCTACAAGGAGCCGGCATCCAGCACGAGCGGCTCCATTGAGGAAAGAAGAAGACCCGGACTGCGCAAGCGCGGCTAATTTGGCCATTAGACGGCGAAAATTAGTCGGCTCCATGGAAACGAGGACGCTAGCAACGGAGCAGGTAAGTGAAAAACTTCTTATAACTTCTGTATGGCTCATAATTAATGCACAATGTACATTACAAAGTGCATTAATATGGCCATACAGAAGTGTATAGACCCACTTGCTGCCGCGGGACAGCCCCTTTAAAATCAAATTCTGATGTTCGGGTTATTGTCGCATTAAATTGAATTGATGCAAGTATATTCCAATCTAAACTTGAACTATTTAATACCCTATCTTCATTATCCGGGTGAGATTATTGTACTAATTTATCATCTGGGCTGAGTTAGAGATCGGTATTATAACAAGTATGCGCTGTTGTCATATTTACAACTTGATAGTTTGGTCCTGATTGATATCTTGGTGTACTTTTAGAAAAATAGAAAACAACATGATTCTATAACTAAGATGGGAGGCTTAAAGAAAGCTGTATTCTTGACTAATTATTATTAACATGGATGTGAATATACATCAAGGAGTTGAATAATATGCATTACCGATTGTTCAGTGGTATATGTGATTACATAGGTCACTTGTCAAACATTATGACTTGTATGATCACATCCTCTTTCTTGAATAAGTGAAACCTAATGCAATAACAATGAAACAGGGCTCGGTGCATGATAAATCTTATGGTGACATGCACGGGCTGACGTCGGGGTTAATACGAGTTGACGATTGGTCTGACCAAGGATGGAGGGATCCCGCTGTGGGCTGGCTGCTTGTGGGCGGCCGTTACGAGTGTGGGGCTTGCTACGTGGTGACGTGTGTGACACTGGACATGTGACGACGTTGGTTGTCACGTGATCGGGCTGTTCGTCACATGATCGGGTTGGTCGATCTAAATATGTATACCTACGTCACTATGTGAGTGCTATGGTGCGCGTGATTGTGACGCTGTTCGTTCTGAATGGGTATACCTACGTCACTATGTGAGCGCTATGATGCGCATGATTGTGACGCTGCGGGGGATCAATATGAACATACCCATTGACTGAATGGAGTCTCTAGATATGTATAGCCTTCGTTATAATGTTAATGATGGCTTTATAATAGCAGCCAAGTTGTTTAATAGCAAAGTAAATAATGGTGTTTTTCTCATGATAGAGGAGGTTAATTTACATATCACCTGATGCCATGTATGAGGTATTTTTTGTAGGTTTCAACCCCCTTTAACCCGTGCATGGCCCTTGGATGTCTCCACATGGACTTGGAGCAGTCTCCAACACTGTGAGGTATGTATATGCACTCATGGGGTTAAATGGTGGGCTGGTTGGTTCACACCTGAATTGTGTTTGTCATTGTATAGTTGGTGTATTTATATGTTTCATTTTGTACTGGTTAACCATGCTTGAGAAAGGTCACGATTGTGACCGAAACGTCACAGGTTTTCCTTTGATGGAGGAATAAAGAATTTGAAGTTGGTTTGAAAATTCATCTGATGCTGCCTGGTCTTTGCATTATACTTCTACTGGCTATCAGGTCGTGATCCGGACCAAGCTGAGCTGCTGCATCTACCTGCTCCTCACTGCATCTGCAGTAGAACAACTGGGACTAGTCTGGAGAGAATCCATGTGAGTGCTGCTGTTGGCTTCATTATTTACCTTTATTCCATTGTAAGGCCTCCCTCACACATGGCGTTTGCAGAAACGCAGCGTTTTTCAACGCTGCGTTACTGCAGATTCCGCCCCGTTTCAGCAGCACTGGCATACTTTATGCCAGCGTTTTGGCTGCGTTTTCAGCTCGGCTAAAAACGCAGCCAAAGATGCTGAAAAGAAAAAAAAAAGCAATACTCACCTAGCCGCTGCAGTCCAGGTCGCGGCCGCTGGGCACTGCTGCTGATTCGGGCTTCCTCTGCACTCCCAAGTCTATTGCCGTAGGCCAGGTTTGAGAACCCCACCTCCAGCAATAGAGTGCTGTGATTGGTTGTCGGCGCTTGCTCGATGCCCAATCACAGCCCTTCATTGACTGTCTCAGCCAATCAGAGCTTGCCGGCGCTGATTGGCTGAGACAGTGAATGAAGGGCTGTGATTGGACATCGAGTGCGCTGATAACCAATCACAGCACTCTATTGCTGGAGGCGGGGTTCCCAAACCTGGCCTACGGCAATAGACTTGGGAGTGTTGGAGAAGCCCGGATCAGCGGCAGAGACCAGTAGCTGCAACCCGGACTGCAGCGGCTAGGTGAGTATTAACTTTCTTTTTTTCTCTACCTAGCTGGGACTGATTTTCGGGTGAGGGCTTCTATTACAAGCCCTCACCCCGAAAATCAGCGAGCGGTTAACGCTGCCAAAAACGCGGCACCAAGTGTTGCCGCGTTTTCAGCAGTGCTAAAACCGCTGCCCGTTCATTTTAATGGGCGACGCAGGGCTGAAAACGCCCCAAAATAGAACTTGCATCGCTGTCAAAGCGCAGCGTTGGAAGGCGCTGCGTTTTCAGCCCTGTGTGAGCAGCCCCATTGAAATGAATGGGAGTGTTGTACAGCGTTTAGCGCTGGGCTGAAAAGGCAGTGCTAAACGCTGTACAAAATGCCCTGTGTGAGGGAGGCCTAAGGCGAAAATAAAAAGGCCTTACGCTTCAACTTGTGTCTGATGAAGACTCTAATTGGTAACTGCAAATATTTCCAACACAGGACTTTTAATACAAACATTTTGTTCTCAAGTTACATGACTTAAAAAATCTTGATACATTTATTCATTATCTTCTGCACCTATAATCTCGGGAAAAATATTGCACGACTTCCAGGTTTCCTTTTGAAAAATTAATTGTAAAATTACCTGCAAAAAAGGAGAAAATTAAAAAGAAACAGGCACCTTGTTCATAATAGAGCTTAGTTGTACACAATAGTTTAGTGCTAGTTATTATTTATTTATCATAACAGTGTTTCTGGTGGCGCCACTCATAATATAATGAATTACATCATCACTTGTAACTCACTGAAGGACCTGTGATGACGATTGGAGTTGGTCAAAATATTAAAGGACCTCTGATGACATCACCATCATATGATCAGTGGTAGAGCTCAGAGCTCCAGTGATTCAGCTGCTCCCTGTGGTGAAATTGTAGCTGCGATGAAGGACCTGTGATGACGTCACTGTCATGTGATTAGAGCGGAGCATGTAACTCACTGACTTTATGAAGGTCCTGTGATGATGTCACCGTCATGTGATCAGGGGCAGAGCATGTAACTCACTCACAGACAAGTGTTCATTAGTACTTTGATAAGACGTTAGTACCGGTGTCCTTAGAAATTATTGTTACACTTTAGAAGTAGATGGGGTGATTTCCATTTTGCCACAATTTCCCATTTTAAAATTCTCACCATACAACTGTATTTTACACTGATGGGAAGCTTACAATTATATAGGAATAATGCATCAAAATTAGCAAAAAATGTTGACTTCTTGGTGCATGGTGTACTTGTGTTTTCATTACAACAAGCTCATGTTTCTATATAAACACATCAGTACCTTGCTCTTGGTATGAACTGTTGTCGTAATCACTCATGTTCATATTCGATATATCGTCTGAAGTGTCTAAAACAATAGTAATAAAACATTGTAAGATAATGGATACATGAAAAAGTATATCTTCAAGTCTGATATAGGCACAGACAATATTATGGAACTGACATGAGCAGCCAGTGCATTTCCTATGATTTAAAGGGGTATACTGCTAAAATTATGAAAAGTATCATATAAAGACAGAAATGGAGTATAAATGCTTTTTGATGGATACTTTCTTCCACAATTGATTCAAAGATTATAATATAAAACCATTTACATACAGCAAAAATAACTTAATGTGACCCTTTTGGTTTACGTAATGTCATCGTAGATGCAGAATGCATAGATAACATACCTGTTCCAGTGTGCCATCCGCAACAGGTATTGGAAGCAGGGTGATGCCTCTATGTCAAACTGGTCCACGCGGCTGCACCTTTAAGCTCAGATGTTTGCCTCTTACCTGTCACTTGAAACAGTCCCTTTTGTTCTCATCTGTTGGTAATTCCTTAATGGGGCCTTTTTCTTTATATGCTTCAAGCTCTTTATAGTGCATGAACTAATTGTTTGACAGGGAGGGGTGTCTCCTGGCTGCCCATTAGTTCATGGTGTAAGTGTATTTAATCCGGTCACACATCTGGATGCTTGTTATTCTCCTATGTTCCTGTTGTAAGGATAAATACTGTGTAGCTTTCTGTCCATTTGTCTGGATCAAGTTTAGAACTCTGAGTAGTATTGGTGACTGGGTCTGGACTCTGTTTTGATTCAGATGGGTGATGTCTGTAAGCTGCTGTTGGAGTCTAGAGTCTGTGTCCAGCCAGCAGTGCTTCCTGTTAGTGTTTGTCTGGATCCAGCTTGGAACCCTGAGTATTGTTGGTGTTTGAGTCTAGTCTCTGTGTTAAGTTTGATAGGTGCCGTCGAACTGTCAGTGCTTGAGTCTAGGCTTGGTATACTGTCATAGATGTGTTGCCTGACTGTTTGTGTTTGTGTGCAGTCAAAGATTATGCATTACTGCTTGTGGCTGTGTCCAATAAGATGGGTAATATCTAGCTGTTGGTGTCTGTGTCTGTGTTGAGTAAGAGGCTAATATCTGACTATTGGTGTTTGAGTCTAGTTGCTGTATATAGCTATAGGTGTATGTTTGACTGCTTGGTATTTCTTGTAATAGCTTACTCCTTGTTGTAGATGGTTGGAAACCTGATTGTCCTGAACCGCAGTGTCTAGAGTTCAGACATTAGGTTTGGTTCCAGACATGAGATTTCCCTCCATCCACTATGTGGCACCCCTGCATCATATGTATTCCAAACACTTGGTCACATTTCCCTCCATCCAATGAGGAGTCAGATGACTGAGTTTAGTTTGGTTGTGCCACCCATTCAGTGAGGGTTGGATGGGATCCAGGGACAGACTGGGACTTAGGTACAAGAAACGGGGCCTTCCTTATTTGGGTGATCGCCTTATTTCTGGGTAGGTTCAGCCATAACAAAGTGGGCTAGGGATTTCGGCCCTTGTATTCCAGTTTTTTTGTCAATGTATATTGGAGTGGTACACCTTAGACTATACTACATTAGGCCGGCTGCACACAGGAGGCTTTCTGCCGCAAATTACGCGGTGGAAATTTGCAGCAATGCCCCGTAGCTATTAGGTTCTATTGAACCTAATAGTGCAATGCTCACGGTGCGGAATTCCACCGCGGAAATCCGCACCGTGAATTCTCCCATCCTCACCCGCGGCATGTTCTATTTGCCGCGGGTGTACACGCGGACAGCTTCCATTGCAGTCAATGGAAGCCGTCCGTCACGCTATCTTCCGCTGTAGCACAGCGGAAGATAGCATGAAACCGCTTCCCCGCCTATCGCCAGCCGCGTCATATGATGCGGCCGGCGCATCATGTGACACTGTGGGCGTGTCATATGACACGGCTGGCGCGTCACGCGCTCTATTGCGCATGCGCGCCAAAGCGTTGTGCGGGACGTAGGAGGCCGGATCCGGAGGTAAGTATGGGGTCTCTGCGGGGGCGCCGTGATGGGCTCCGCTGCGGAATTCCGCTTGTGGAGCCCGTCACGGCCGTGTGCAGCCGGCCTTAAGATGTAACCATTGTCGTGACCATTGTTAATGTTTGTGCAGTCTAGGTAAATAAGCCCTGCAAAAAAGGCTAATGGTTATACCCTTCCAAAACAAAATTATACAAATTATGTACTTTTATTGACATGTATGCACTCAAAACAGACAAATACACATTAAAATTGAGGAATAGGTGACTGAACTAAATCCTTACTGAGTCCAAAAATGAACTAAATATATAATGCTAGCAGACTGTGAGGGCATATGCTTTAAGCCAGTAATATATTCCCACAGCATGCAGTGTTTGGGGAAAATTGCATAACTGTTGGCAACCAATCGGCATAGCAGTTTACTGGGAGATTATAATACGGCTGCTTATATAGCACCTCTATTAACTGACACCCTGTGCCCCCCACTATTAGTTACCAACACTTATATAATTTCCCCAAACACTGCATGCTGTGTGAATATATTAGTGGCAAAAACATATGCTCTCACAGCCTACCTAGCAATATATATTTAGTTAATTTATTGACTCAGTAAGGATTTAGTTCAGCCACCTATTCCTCAATTTTAAAGTGTCTTTGTCTGTTTTGAGTGCATATATGTCAATAAAGTATATAATTTATATTATTCTCTTTTCGGAGACTATAACCATTAGGCTATTTTTTTGACTTTGGCAATTTTTTTTTATAGAAATTATGCTTATTTAGCCAGGTATACCCTAGGGCTGCTACCTTTCTATACAATTTGAACATAATGTTGTCTTAATATTATGCACATAATATTACAGATAATATTGCACTCTCTTTTTCAATGTTGCTGCCATGGTTCCTCCTGTCTCCTCCAGTCCCCTAAATAAAATGATTGCTGGATTCTCAGACTACCCTATGCACAGTGTGTTTCAGTAATGTGAGACACGCCCCCCCTGTTTTTGTGGCAAGGGATCTTCAGGGAAAGATAGAGGATAAACACACTTACACTGTCAGTGCTGGTCCACCAGAGGACAGAGAGAAGGTCTCAGACTACTGAAGTACATTAATAGGGTGGTCTGATAATCTGGTGACCATTCTACATACATGAGAAAGAGACTAGGACCGTGAGGAACTGTGACAGCAGCAAAGGCGGGCACAAGGTATGTTAACTATACATTTTGCATCTATAGTGAATTTTTGCTGTGAATTCAAGGGTCAACAAATCCCTTTACCAAGAGCATCCACAATACCTTTCCAAAAAGTAGTGGTTATGTGGCCAATTAGGCCCACAGGGGCCTCACATTTATATATTATACCTGCAGTCTGGGATGCTGATCAGCAAGTACACTATCTGCTTACATGTTTCTCTAAGAACTACTCATAGATACTCATAATTGAAGAGGTTTGTTCTAGTTACAGATTCTTTAATCCCTTAATGCTATAGGACATACAGTTACGTCCTGCATGTTCAGGGTATGTATGAAGGGAGATTGCGGGGCGACCTCGCTCCATATATTGCAGCTGCTGGCTGTTTCTTACAGCCGGCACCTGCCCACAACACATCCTCTTAGCCGCGTGGCTCATCATAGCTGTTAACCCTTTAAAGGCCGCCATAAATTCTGACAAAGGCATTTAAATCCCTTGACCGAAATTCCGGGGTCCTGTAGGCCCCCCCCCCCCCCCCCCCGCGATGAGATTGTGGGTTGCCGAACGGGTATCATGGTGTCTTCTGAAAGGCCCCAGGGCTGTCATAGCAGAATGCCTATCAACCCATGCCTGTGATATCGCTTAATAGAATGCCTGTCAGATCGCGGTATAATGTAATGCTATGGTATTGCATCATACTGCAGGGGCGATCAAAGCATTGCATGCTCTTGTCCCCTTTGGGGACTAATGAAAAAATTCAAAATAAGTTTTACTAATTATAAAAAAATAAAAGGTAATAAAAGTTAAAAAAAAAACATTTGCCATACTTAATAAAAGAATCTAAATAATAAAACAAAAACAAATATATGGTATTGCTGCATCCGTGAAAGTCCGAACTATCCAAAAAATTAGTAATTTACTAGAGATGAGCGAACGTACTCGTCCGAGCTTGATGCTCGGGCGAATATTAGGGTGTTCGGGATGCTCGTTACTCGTAACGAGTACCACGCGATGTTCGGGTTACTTTCACTTTCATCTCTGAGACGTTAGCGCGCTTTTCTGGCCAATTGAAAGACAGGGAAGGCATTACAACTTCCCCCTGTGATGTTCCAGCCCTATACCACCCTCCTGCTGTGAGTGGCTGGAGAGATCAGGTGTCACCCGAGTATAAAAGTCGGCCCCTCCCGCGGCTCGCCTCAGATGGGTTGTGACAGAGATCAGGGACAGTGGTATCGTGTTGGAGCTGCTGTAGGGAGAGTGTTAGGAGTTAGTGTAGGCTTCAAGAACCCCAACGGTCCTTCTTAGGGCCACATCTAACCGTGTGCAGTACTGTGGAGGCTGCCTTTTGCAGTGGTGCACATTTTTTTTTTTCCAAATCGGCCGTGCAGAGCATTGCGCCCTGCAGTAATACTACAGGGACAGAAGTGGTGGTTAGGCAGGGAGAGTGTTAGGAGTTAGTGTAGGCTTCAAGAACCCCAACGGTCCTTCTTAGGGCCACATCTAACCGTGTGCAGTACTGTGAAGGCTGCTGTTAGCAGTGTTGCACATTTTTTTTTTCTCCAAATCGGCCGTGCAGAGCATTGCGCCCTGCAGTAATACTCCAGGGACAGAATTGTGTAGGCAGGGCCAGAAGACATATTTTATTGATTGAATATAGGCAGTGGGCCTTTCCTTTAAAAAAAAAAGGGCAACAATTCTATTTGGCCTGCCTCTGACAGTCCTCAGCGTTCTGAGTACGTGTGTGCTGGGTGGAGAACTTAAACAAAAGTCATACGCAGCCAGCTAAGTTTAACAGCAGGCTTGCGCCAATTTATTTCCTGGCTGGGAAATCACCGCTCTGCTGCAGTTAATAACAGTGCAACACTGCAGTTCTGTGACACACTGCAGGGCCACAACACATTTATTATTGATTGAATATAGGCAGTGGGCCTTTACTTTAAAAAAAAAAGGGCAAAAATTCTATTTGGCCTGCAGGCTTGCGCCAATTTATTTCCTGGCTGGGAAATCAAATCACTGGTAATACAGCATGCTGAGGGGTAGGGGTAGGCCTAGAGGATGTGGACGCGGCCGAGGACGCGTAGGCCCAAGTGAGGGTGTGGGCACAGGCCGAACTCCTGATCCAGGTGTATCGCAGCCGACTACTGCGCGATTAGGAGAGAGGCACGTTTCTGGCATCCCCACATTCATCGCACAATTAATGGGTCCACGCGGGAGACCTTTATTAGAAAATGAGCAGTGTGAGCAGGTCCTGTCGTGGATGGCAGAAAGTGCTTCGAGCAACCTATCGTCCACCCACAGTTCTGCGCCGTCCACTGCTGCAAATCCGAATCCTCTGGCTGCTGCTCCTCCTTCCTCCCAGCCTCCTCACTCCACTACAATGACACATGCTCAGGAGCGGGAAGACTCCCAGGAACTGTTCTCGGGCCCCTGCTCAGATTGGGCAGCAGTGGTTCCTCTCCCACCAGAGGAGTTTATCGTCACTGATGCCCAACCATTGGAAAGTTCCCGGGGTCCGGGGGATGAGGCTGAGGGCTTCCGGCAACTGTCTCAAAGACCTTTCAGTGGGTGAGGAGGACGATGACGATGAGACACAGTTGTCTATCGGTCAGGTAGTAGTAAGGGCAGTAAGTCCGAGGGAGGAGCGCACAGAGGATTCGGAGGAAGAGCAGCAGGACGATGAGGTGACTGACCCCACCAGGTTTGCAACGCCTACTCAGGACAGGTCTTCAGAGGGGGAGGCAAGGGCAGCAGCAGGGCAGGTTGCAAGAGGCAGTGCGGTGTCCAGGGGTAGAGGCAGGGCCAGACCGAATAATCCACCAACTGTTTCCCAAAGCGCACCCTCGCGCCATGTCACCCTGCAAAGGCCAAGGTGCTCTAAGGTCTGGCAGTTTTTCACAGACGCCTGACGACCGACGAACAGTGGTGTGCAACCTTTGTCGCGCCAACATCAGCCGGGGAGCCACCACCAACAGCCTCACCACCACCAACATGCGCAGACATATGATGGCCAAGCACCCCACAAGGTGGGACGAAGGCCGTTCACCGCCTCCGGTTTGCACCGCTGCCTCTCCCCCTGTGCCCCAACCTGACACTGAGATCCAATCCCCCTCTCAGGACACAGGCACTACCGTCTCCTGGCCTGCACCCACACCCTCACCTCCGCTGTCCTCGGTCCCATCCACCAATGTCTCGCACCGCACCGTCCAGCCGTCGCTAGCGCAAGTGTTTGAGCGCAAGCGCAAGTACGCCGCCACGCACCCGCACGCTCAAGCGTTAACCGTCCACATAGCCAAATTTATCAGCCTTGAGATGCTGCCGTATAGGGTTGTGGAAACGGAGTCCTTCAAAAGTATGATGGCGGCGGCGGCCCCGCGCTACTCAGTTCCCAGTCGCCACTACTTTTCCCGATGTGCCATCCCAGCCCTGCACGATCACGTCTCCCGCAACATTGTACGCGCCCTCACCAACGCGGTTACTGCCAAGGTCCACTTAACAACGGACACGTGGACAAGCACAGGCGGGCAGGGCCACTACATCTCCCTGACGGCACATTGGGTGAATTTAGTGGAGGCTGGGACAGAGTCAGAGCCTGGGACCGCTCACGTCCTACCCACCCCCAGAATTGCGGGTCCCAGCTCGGTGGTGGTATCTTCGGCGGTGTATGCTTCCTCCACTAAAGCACCCTCCTCCTCCTCCTCCTCCTCCTCTGCAACCTCTGTCTCGCAATCTAGATGTGTCACCAGCAGCAGGACGTCGCCAGCAGTCGGTGTCGCGCGGCATGGCAGCACAGCGGTGGGCAAGCGTCAGCAGGCCGTGCTTAAACTACTCAGCTTAGGAGATAAGAGGCACACGGCCCACGAACTGCTGCGGGGTCTAACAGAGCAGACCGACCGTTGGCTTGCGCCGCTGAGCCTCCAACCAGGCATGGTCGTGTGTGACAACGGGCGTAACCTGGTGGCGGCTCGGCAGCCTCACACACGTGCCATGCCTGGCCCATGTCTTTAATTTGGTGGTTCAGCGCTTTCTGAAAAGCTACCCACGCTTGTCAGACCTGCTCGTAAAGGTGCGCCGGCTCTGCGCACATTTCCGCAAGTCCCACACGGACGCTGCCACCCTGCGCACCCTGCAACATCGCTTTAATCTGCCAGTGCACCGACTGCTGTGCGACGTGCCCACACGGTGGAACTCTACGCTACACATCTTGGCCAGGCTCTATGAGCAGCGTAGAGCTATAGTGGAATACCAACTCCAACATGGGCGGCGCAGTGGGAGTCAGCCTCCTCAATTATTTTCAGAAGAGTCGGCCTGGTTGGCAGACATCTGCCAGGTCCTTGGAAAGTTTGAGGAGTCTACCCAGGTGGTGAGCGGCGATGCTGCAATCATTAACGTCACCATTCCTCTGCTATGCCTCTTGAGAAGTTCCCTGCAAAGCATAAAGGCAGATGCTTCGTTCTCTATCACCATCCAAAACGGGGACATTTCTGCTTCATCAATCTGTGTATAATATTCCTCCTCCTCCTCCTGAAACCTCACGTAATCACGCCGAACGGGCAATTTTTCTTAGGGCCACAAGGCTCACTCATATAATTTTTCTAAACAATTTTTATATGTTTCAATGCTCTTAAAAGCGTTGAAACTTTAACTTGAACCAATTTTTCGTTAAACTGGGCTGCCTCCAGGCCTAGTTACCACTTAAGCCACATTAACCAAAGCGATTAATGGGTTTCACCTGCCATCTTGGTTGGGCATGGCCAATTTTTTCTGAGGTACATTAGTACTGTTGGTACACCAATTTTTTGGGGCCCTCACCTACAGTGTAATCATAGTGATTTCTATGTTCTTCGCCTGCACTCATGGTACAGAAAGGTGTGTGGGGTTGGCCTACACTTTAGCTACATAAATGTAACTGGGGCCTTGTCTATACTGCAGCTACTGAAATGTGAAAGACTGTTATCTCCCTAAACTGCTGCAATGGGAATGTTACTGGGGCCTGTCTTGAGTGCTACTATTACTGAAATGGAACTAAGACTGCGCTCCCCCTATACTGCTGCTAGTGATATGTTAGTGGGGCCTGTCCCTAATGCTACCGCTGAAATGTTAATAATTCTGGGCTCTGCCTATACCGCTGCTAATGGTATGTCACTGGGGTGTGGAAACAGAGGCTTCACAAAGACATGATGGCGGCGAGGCCATTTCCCACCAACGTTGTTACTGTTAAGGTGCATATAACCACGGACACGTGTAGAGGACACATAGTGCCTCCAAAACATCCCCCTCCTCCTCCAACAATGAAAACATTCTTGGCAAATACCTTTGCATTGGTCCGTCTGGTGGCAGTCCAAGAATTTCACCTTTAACGACACAACAAGAGAGCACCACCACCATCCCCCCCGCCACGGCCCACTTAATCCTGGCCACATTCCGAAAACCAACTACATAAAACCGCGCTACCAGGTCCGCAGTCACCACCACATTACCACCAACGAGGTTACTGTTAAGGTACATATTACCAGTCTGACTGGGGCATGCAGTGTGGGCCGAAGCCCACCTGTATTGTATCTGACGTTAGCTCTGCTGAGTAGGGCACTGCAATGGGATATATTTATGTACCGCCGGTGGGTTCCAGGGAGCCACCCATGCTGTGGGTCCACACGGAGTTGTAACTGCATCTGTCCACTTGTAAAGAACCCCAGTCTGACTGGGGCATGCAGTGTGGGCCGAAGCCCACCTGCATTAACCACGACATTACCTCAGCTGTGATGGGCAATGCAAAGGGATATTTTTATGTACCACCGGTGGGTTCCAGGGAGCCACCCATGCTGTAGGTGCACACGGAGTTTAACCTACATCTGTCCACTTGTAAAGAACCCCAGTCAGAGTGGGGCATGCAGTGTGGGCCGAAGCCCACCTGTATTAAGCACGACATTACCTCAGCTGTGATGGGCAATGCAATGGGATATTTTTATGTACCGCCGGTGGCTTCCTGGCACCCACCCATGCTGTGGGTCCACAGGGAGTTGTTACTACATCTGTCCACTTGTAAAGAACCCCAGTCTGACTGGGGCATGCAGTGTGGGCCGAAGCCCACCTGCATTAACCACAACATTACCTCAGCTGTGATGGGCAATGCAATGGGATATTTTTATGTACCACCGGTGGGTTCCAGGGAGCCACCCATGCTGTAGGTGCACACGGAGTTTAACCTACATCTGTCCACTTGCAAAGAACCCCAGTCAGACTGGGGCATGCAATGTGGGCCGAAGCCCACCTGTATTAAGCACGACATTACCTCAGCTGTGATGGGCACTGCAATGGGATACATTTATGTACAGCGGGTGGGTTCCAGGGAGCCACCCATGCTGTGGGTGCACACGCAATTCCCATTGCGGAGTTGTACCTGCCTGTGACTATTTATAAAAAAACACGGTCTGACTGGGGCATGCAGACACCTTGACAGAATGAATAGTGTGTGGCACATAGGTTCCCCATTGCTATGCCCACGTGTGCAGCTCCAGATGGAGGTGGCACAGGATTGGATTTCTCATTGCTTCTGTACAGCATTGTGGACTATCGCCCCGCCCCTTTTATGGGGGGGTCGCTGCCTAGCCATGCCAACCCTCTGCAGTTTGTGCCTGCTTTTCCTCTGGCAGATGCACTTATAAATAGACATGAGGGTGGCGTGGCATGAGGGCAGCTGAAGGCTGGGCAGGGACAATTTGGTGTACGCTGTGGACACTGTCGTGCGCGGGGGGGGGGGGGTTGGGCAGCATGTAACCCAGGAGAAGTGGCAGCGGAGTGTCATGCAGGCAGTGATTGTGCTTTGTTGGAGGTAGTGTGGTGCTTAGCTAAGGTATGCCATGCTAATGAGGGCTTTTCAGAAGTAAAAGTTGTTGGGAGGGGGGGGCCCCACTCTTGCCGCTATTGTGGCTTAATAGTGGGACCTGTGAACTTGAGATGCAGCCCAACATGTAGCCCCTCGCCTGCCCTATCCGTTGCTGTGTCGTTCCCATCACTTTCTTGAATTGCCCAGATTTTCACACATGAAAACCTTAGCGAGCATCGGCGAAATACAAAAATGCTCGGGTCGCCCATTGACTTCAATGGGGTTCGTTACTCGAAACGAACCCTCGAGCATCGCGAAAAGTTCGTCTCGAGTAACGAGCACCCGAGCATTTTGGTGCTCGCTCATCTCTATAATTTACCTCTCACGGTGAGCGTTGTCAGATGAAAAAATAACACCAGAATTGCACTTTTTTGGTCACCAGTCTCCAAGAAAAAAATGGAATAAAAAGTGATCAAAAAGTCGTATGTACTCGAGAATAGTACTAACAAAATCTACAGGACGTCCCGCAATAAAAGAGCCCTCACACAACTGTCAACTAAAAGAAAAAAAAAGTTATGGCTGTCAAAAGATGGCGACAGAAAATATTTTAAAAAAATGTAATTTAAAATAAAAATGGTATAGCAAAAAAAATATATATGATTGTACTGACCCATAGAATAAACCTATCAGGTCATTTGTGTTGCAGTGTGTATGTCATAGAAACAAGATGAAATGAAAGATGGAAAAATTTAATTTTTTTTACATTTTACCCCACTAAGGATTTTTTTAAAAGTTTTTCAGAACATTATATAGTACATTAAATAGTACCATTGAAAAATACAACTCGTCTCGCAAAAAAACAAGCACTTAGACAGCTATGTCGATGGATAAATAAAGTAGTTGATTTTTTAACCCCTTAGTGACCAGGCTTTTTTGCTTTTTTCCATTTTTGTTTTTTCCTACTCCCTTTTAAAAAATCGTAGCTCCTTTATTTATCCATCAAAGTCGCTGTATAAGGGCTTTTTTTTTGCGGGAGGAGTTGTGTTTTTCAATGGCACTATTTATTGTACCATATAATGTACTGAAAAACTTTTTAAAAATTCTTAGCGGAGAGAAATGGAAAAAAAAAACACATTCCACCATCTTTTGGTGCGTCCTGTTTCTACGGCGCACAAACTGCAACAAAAACAACCTGATATTTTTATTCTATGGGTCAGTACGATTGCTACCATACCAAACTTATATAGTTTTTTTTTTTGCTGTAGTACTTGTATTTTTTTTTTTAAGATATTTAATTTTTTTCAATTATTTTCTGCAGTCATTTTGTGCACGCAATAACTTTTTTACTTTTCTGTCGACGTAGTTGTGCAAGGGCTCAATTTTTGCGCGATGTCCTGTAGTTTCCGATAGTATCAATTTGGAATACATACAACTTTTTGAACGCTTTTTATTGCATTTTTTTCTGGAAGACAGGGTAACTAAAAAAGTGTATTTCTGGCATTCTTTTTTTTTTTTTTCAGACGACGTTCACCGTGCAGGAAAAATAATGCACTACTTTGATAGATCGGACTTTTACGGACGCGGCGATACCAAATACATATTTTTATTTTATGATTTAGATTTTTTAGTAATTGATATGGCAAAAGGGGGGTGATTTAAACTTTTATAACTTTTTTTTTTTTTTACAATTTAAAAAACTTTAACATACGATGCTTTGATCGCTCCTGCAGTATGACGTAATGCTATAGCATTACGTCATACTGCTTTTTTACAGGCAGCCTATCAAGCCACCCTGTGTGGATAGCTTGATAGGCAGTCTGCTAAGGCAGCCCTGGGGCCATTCATCAGGCCCCCGGCTGCCATGACACCTGCACGGCTCCCCCGATCTCACCGCGGGGGCCGTGCGGGACCCACGAACAGCGTTCGGGGGATTTAAATGCCGCTGTCAGAATTGACAGCGGCATTTAAAGGGTTAATAACCACGAACGGCCGAGCGTGACTATTGCCCGCGGGTGTTAGCTGTAATAAACAGCTGACGCCCGCGCTGTATGGAGGGAGATAGCGGCGCTACCTCCCTCCATACACGTCCTGCAGCTGCAGGACGTAAAAACACTATAGGGTGGTCACTAAGGGGTTAAAGGGGGAGAGCAAAATCAGAAATGGAAAAAAATGGGCTTTATGGTAATGAAAATCGCCCATTCACTGGAGCAGCTGTGCTATAAAGAACACAGCTGCTCCAGGAGGAGAGAGCAAAGAAGCCCCACAGGGCTTCAAGATTTTCCCATAGCAGGGAGAGAGAGCAGAGCTATGAGGGATCAACCCATATCAGGGAGAGACGGAGGGGGGCTATGAGTTAATTCCCCATAGCTCCACTCTCTCTCCCTGCTATGGGGTTCCCCAAGGGATATTCCCATAGTGCACATAGGGCTGTAGGACTTTTCACAGAGAATTCCTATAGCAAATAGACAGGGGGTGGGATTAGAGGGTAGATCTCTCTAGCCCCATCCCCTCCTCTCACACTTTCAGGGAAGCCCACGGGGAAAGCCCTGTAACCGGAAAGAGGGGGAGGGAGTTCCTACTGTTCCTCTGCTGCTGGGGAATTGCCCAGCAGTAGGGCTGGAGGAATACCCTGCTGCTTACAGCAGGACATTTAAAAGGTGCTTCCCAGAAGCGCATTTTAAATGTCCCATTGTAAATTCCTGTCAGTCCCCTTGGGGATTAACGGAATCCTCGGGGAGTGCCATCATCCCCGCGGGGACTAACAGGACTTTACAGCAGGACATTTAAAATGTGCTTTTGGGCAGGAGGTTTTAAATGTCCTGCTTTAAGCAGTGGGGAATCTATTCCCTGCACAGGAGTTTCCATAAACTAGGTACAACAACAAAAATGTTGGGGGTGGGGGTGGGGGGGGGACCATTTATTTTTAAAACTTGGATTTCAGGATGTTGGAATAATTTTATACATATATAGATTAAATGCAATACTATACAATATGAGATCATTACTTAGTTTTCCTAATGTGTATTTAGTCTGTAAGCCCCTGACCTTCTTCAATAAAGCTATTTTAATAAGGAAACCGTTCATGGTAAGGTTAGTGTGTCTGGAGAAACAACCTTTGGACCCCTTATCTTAAGGCCCATTTAGACACAACGATAATCACTCAAAAGATGTCGCTCAAGTGACTTTTGAGCGATCATCACTGTGTCATTTACAGTGCAAGATGATCACTCAAGATGAGCTATCACCTTGTACTGCCAGCGGAGGATGCAGAAGACAAGCGGGGTGTTCCCGCTTGTCTTCTGCATACAGCTGCTCCCCCGCTCCGAGCGCCCGGCTGTTATACAGCCGAGCGTTCAGAGCGGAGGATGCAAAAGACAAGCGGGTGTCAGCACTTTTTACTTGATGGGAACGGGGGGACTTTTAATTGTATATAAGCAGGAATGACCATAAAGCAGTAGACAATTGCCTTTTTGCATAGCTGGCATGTGTTAGCTGTGTATATATGTATTGTCTATGTATATAGTGGGGGGAAAAAAGTATTTAGTCAGATACCAATTGTACAAGTTCTCCCGCTTAAAAGATGAGAGAGGCCTGTATATGACATCATAGATAGACCTCAACTACTATGAGAGACAACATGAGAAAACACATCCAGAAAATCATTGTCTGATTTTTAACGAATTTATTTGCAAATTATGGTGGAAAAGAAGTATTTGGTCACCTACAAACAAGCAAGATTTCTGGGTCTCACAGACCTGTAACTTCTTCTTTAAGAGGCTCCTCTGTCCTCCACACATTACCTGTAGTAATGGCTAGAGATGAGCGAACGTACTCGTCCGAGCTTGATACTCGTTCGAGTATTAGCATGTTCGAGATGCTCGTTACGAGTACCACGTGATGTTCGAATTACTTTCACTTTCATCTCTGAGGCGTTAGCGCGCTTTTCTGGCCAATAGAAAGACAGGGAAGGCATTACAACTTCCCCCTGCGACGTTCAAGCCCTATACCACCCCCCTGCAGTGAGTGGCTGGCGAGATCAGGTGTCACCCAAGTATAAAAATCGGCCCCTCACGCGGCTCGCCACAGATGCATTCTGACATAGTTCAGGGAAAGTGCTGTCTTGCTGGAGTTGCTATAGGGAGAGCGTTAGGAGTTATTTTAGGCTTCAAGAACCCCAACGGTCCTTCTTAGGGCCACATCTAACCATGTGCAGTAGTGTGGAGGCTGCTTTTTGCAGTGTTGCACTTTTTTTTTTTTTTTTTTTTATATCGGCCGTGCAGAGCATTGCGCCCTGCAGTAATTATACATACTCCAGGGCCAGTAGTGGTGGTGAGGCAGGGACAGAAGACATATATTTATTGAATATAGGCAGTGGGCTTTTCCAAAAACATTTGGGAAAAAAAATCTATTTGGGCTGCCTGTGACTGTCCTCAGTGTACTGGGTCTGTGCTGGGTGTAGTTGTCCTCCTAATTCATACGCAGCCAGCTAAGTGTTACAGCAGGCTTGCACAAAATTATTTCCTGGCTCTGCTGTGCGTTCCGTAAGCGAAGTCAGCCTCCAACCACAGGCCAATAAGTGGCACATTTAATTACAGCGTTCTGTTTCTGCACTACTGGTAATACAGCATGCTGAGGGGTAGGAGTAGGTCTAGAGGACGTGGACGCGGGCGAGGACGCGGAGACCCAAGTCAGGGTGTGGGCACAGGCCGAGCCAGTGCGGTGGCCAGGGGTAGAGGCAGGGCCAGACCGAATAATCCACCAACTGATTCCCAAAGCGCCCCCTCGCGCCATGCCAACCTGCAGAGGTCAAGGTGCTCTACGGTGTGGCAGTTTTTCACAGAGACGCCTGACGACCAACGAACAGTTGTGTGCAACCTTTGTCGCGCCAAGATCAGTTGGGGAGCCACGACCACCAGCATGCGCAGGCATATGATGGCCAAGTACCCCACAAGGTGGGACGAAGCCCGTTCACCGCCTCCAGTTTGCACCACTGCCTCTCCCCCTGTGCCCCAACCTGCCACTGAGATCCAACCCCCCTCTCAGGACACAGGCACGACCGTCTCCTGGCCTGCACCCACACCCTCACCTCCGCTGTCCTCGGCCCCATCCAGCAATGTCTCTCAGCGCAGCGTCCAGACGTCGCTAGCGCCACTGTTTGAGCGCAAGAGCAAGTACGCCGCCACGCACCCGCACGCTCAAGCGTTAAACGTGCACATTGCCAAATTGATCAGCCTGGAGATGGTGCCGTATAGGCTTGTGGAAACGGAGGCTTTCAAAAGCATGATGGCGGCGGCGGCCCCGCGCTACTCGGTTCCCAGTTGCCACTACTTTTCCCGATGTGCCGTCCCAGCCCTGCACGACCACGTCTCCCGCAACATTGTACACGCCCTCACCAATGCGGTTACTGGCAAGGTCCACTTAACAACGGACACGTGGACAAGCACAGGTGGGTAGGGCCACTATATTTCCCTGACGGCACATTGGGTGAATTTAGTGGAGGCTGGGACAGAGTCAGAGCCTGGGACCGCTCACATCCTACCCACCCCCAGAATTGCGTGCCCCAGCTCGGTGCTGGTACCTGCGGCAGTGTATGCTTCCTCCACTAAACCACCCTCCTCCTCCTCCAACGCAACCTCTGTCTCGCAATCAAGATGTGTCAGCAGCAGCACGTCGCCAGCAGTCGGTGTCGCGCGGTGTGGCAGCACAGCAGTGGGCAAGCGGCAGCAGGCCGTGCTGAAACTACTCAGCTTAGGAGAGAAGAGGCACACGGCCCACGAACTGCTGCAGGGTCTGACAGAGCAGACCGACCGCTGGCTTGCGCCGCTGAGCCTCCAACCGGGCATGGTCGTGTGTGACAACGGCTGTAACCTGGTGGCGGCTCTGCAGCTCGGCAGCCTCACGCACGTGCCATGCCTGGCCCATGTCTTTAATTTGGTGGTTCAGCGCTTTCTAAAAAGCTACCCACACTTGTCATACCTGCTCGGAAAGGTGCGCCGGGTCAGGGCACATTTCCGCAACTCCAAGACGGACGCTGCCACCCTGCGGACCCTGCAACATCGGTTTCATCTGCCAGTGCACCGATTGCTGTGCGACGTGCCCACACAGTGGAACTCTACGCTCCACATGTTGGCCAGGCTCTATGAGCAGTGTAGAGCTATAGTGGAATACCAACTTCAACATGGGCGGCGTAGTGGGAGTCAGCCTCCTCAATTCTTTACAGAAGAGTGCGCCTGGTTGGCAGACATCTGCCAGGTCCTTGGAAACTTTGAGGAGTCTACCCAGATGGTGAGCGGGGATGCTGCAATCATTAGCATCACCATTCCTCTGCTATGCCTCTTGAGAAGTTCCCTGCAAAGCATAAAGGCAGATGCTTTGCACTCGGAAACGGAGGCGTGGGAAGACAGTATGTCGCTGGATAGTCACAGCACCCTCATGTCTATATATCAGCACGTTGAGGAGGGGGAGGAGCATGAGGAGGAGGGGGAAGACACAGCTTGGCCCACTGCTGAGGGTACACATGCTGCTTGCCTGTCATCCTTTCAGCGTGTATGGCCGGAGGAGGAGGAGGAGGAGGAGGAGGATCCTGAAAGTGATCTTCCTAGTGAGGATAGCCATGTGTTGCGTACAGGTACCCTGGCACACATGGCTGACTTCATGTTAGGATGCCTTTCTCGTGACCCTCGCGTTACACGCATTCTGGCCACTACGGATTACTGGGTGTACACACTGCTCGACCCACGGTATAAGGAGAACCTTTCCACTCTCATTCCCAAAGAGGAAAGGGGTTCCAGAATGATGCTATACCACAGGGCGCTGGTGGACAAACTGATGGTAAACTTCCCATCCGACAGCGCTAGTGGCAGAAGGCGCAGTTCCGAGGGCCAGGTAGCAGGGGAGGCGCAGAGATCAGGCAGCATGTACAGCGCAGGCAGGGGAACATTCTCCAAGGCCTTTGCCAGCTTTATGGCTCCCCAGCAAGACTGTGTCACCGCTCCCCAGTCAAGGCTGAGTCGGCGGGAGCACTGTAAAAGGATGGTGAGGGAGTACGTAGCCGATCGCACGACCGTCCTCGGTGACGCCTCTGCCTCCTACAACTACTGGGTGTCGAAGCTGGACACGTGGCCTGAACTCGCGCTGTATGCCCTGGAGGTGCTTGCTTGTCCTGCGGCTAGCGTCTTGTCAGAGAGGGTGTTTAGTGCGGCTGGGGGAATCATCACGGATAAGCGTACCCGCCTGTCAACCGACAGTGCCGACAGGCTTACACTCATCAAGATGAACAAAGCCTGGATTTCCCCAGACTTCTCTTCTTCACCAGCGGACAGCAGTGATACCTAAGCAATACGTAGTCTGCACCCGCGGATGGAAGCATTGTTCTCTATCACCATCAAAAACGGGGACATTTTTGCTTCATCAATCTGTGTATAATATTCCTCCTCCTCCTCCTGCTCCTCCTCCTGAAACCTCACGTAATCACGCCGAACGGGCAATTTTTCTTAGGCCCACAAGGCTCAGTCATATAATTTTTGTAAACAATTTTTATACGTTTCAATGCTCATTAAAGCGTTGAAACTTGCACCTGAACCAATTTTTATTTTAACTGGGCTGCCTCCAGGCCTAGTTACCTATTAAGCCACATTAACCAAAGCGATTAATGGGTTTCACCTGCCCTCTTGGTTGGGCATGGGCAATTTTTCTGAGGTACATTAGTACTGTTGGTACACCAATTTTTTGGGGCCCTCGCCTACAGTGTAATCCAATTAATTTTTTGCCCACCTGCATTACAGCTGACGTTACATCAGCTGTGTTGGGCACTGTAATGGGATATGTTTATGTACCGCCGGAGGGTTCCAGGGAGCCACCCATGCCGTGGGTCCACACGGAGTTGTAACTACATGTGTCCACTTCTAAAGAACCCCAGTCTGACTGGGGCATGCAGTGTGGGCCGAAGCCCACCTGCATTTAATCGGACGTTACCTCAGCTGTGATGGGCACTGCAATGGGATACATTAATGTACAGCCGGTGGGTTCCAGGGAGCCACCCATGCTGTGGGTGCACACGGAATTCCCATTGCGGAGTTGTACCTGCCTGTGACTATGTATAAAAAAAACGCAGTCTGACTGGGACATGCAGACTGTTACCATACAGTGCGGCATGGGGTCCCGCGGTCGGCGCGCGTCGCTCCGGCGTCGGCTCCAGCAGCCTGGAGCCCTGTGTCGAGGTCATCCCAGCAGCTTGGGTTGGCCAGTGGGCGGCGGCGTGGGCGTGCCCGCCTGTAGGGTGCCGCCCGCACTCCTCTGTGCTTCTTATACAGCAGTGGGTGGAGTTGCCTCCTCCCACTCTCCGTCCCTGGGCGGAACCTTGTGGTTAAAAGACTGGCAGTGAACTGAGCTCATTGCCAGTTATTGGTTCTGCATGCACCTAGCCAGTCTGTCTGTGGTTCCCCTCAGTCAGTCCCTAGTTGTCGGTCAGCTCCCTCTGCTCCCCTGTTACTCAGTCTGTTTTAGTTGGTTCTGTTTGCCTCTAATCTAGTCTGGCCCAGTCAGCACTAGTTGCTATCCAGCACCCTGCCAGTTTGCCTGTGAGTTCCATCTCCAGCCTTGTCAGTTTTGTTGGTCTGATTCATCTGCCTCCTCTGTCGGCACTCTGTTCCCCCCATTAGGTAGGTTCCTGCTTGTCAGTCGCCAGGTCCCTAGCCAGGGCAGGGACCGCCGTCCAGTTGTCCGCCTGGGGTTAGCCAGGGCCGAGGCAAGTAGGCAGGGACAGTGGGGGTGCGGGAGATCAGGGCACCCCAACTGGCGCTCGGGGGGCAGAGTGCCGTAACATAATAACTGGCCCTTAAAATACTGTTTTTCTTTTCATGGCGGCGATCAGCGCCCTCGCAAACCAGCTGCAAGACCTGGTGCCGGTGATCCGGGATTTGTCAGCTCGCATGGTGGCCCAGGAGCAGTGGGCATTGTCGCAGGAGCAGAATGCCGTTACCAGTCCCGAACCCAAGTGCCCTCTTCCCGAGGTGTTCTCTGGGGAGAGGAACAAGTTTTTTGTTTTTCAACAGGCGTGTCGCCTGTTTTTTCGGATGCGTCCCCGCTCTTCCGGCTCGGAGGTCCAGAGGGTCGGGCTCATAATGTCCCTGCTGCGGGGCTCTGCCCAGACTTGGGCCTTTTCCATTCCCGAGGGTTCCCCCTCCCTGCATTCGGTGGACTCCTTTTTTCAGGAACTTGGGGGGCATCTTCGATGAACCGGACAGAGTGGGGTTGGCGGTTTCTCGGTTGCTGGCGCTGCATCAGGGGTCGCTTTGTGTGGAGGATTATTGCTCCAATTTCAGACGCTATGCGGGTGATACTGCATGGAACGATAGTGCCCTGAAAGACGTTTTTATGCAAGGTCTCTCAGACGCGGTCAAAGAACTGTTGATCTCCCATCCCGTTCCCGGGTCCTTAAAGGAGGCTATGGAGTTAGCAGTGAAGGCAGATAGGAGGCTCAGGGCTGGGAAGCAAGATAGACCGACCCATAGAGTCAGGGAGGTCATTTGTCCTGTTCCCTCCCCGTCCGTACCAGTCTCTGTTCCCGAACCTATGGAACTGGACCCGCTGGACCCCAAGGAGCGACGCCGGATTCGGTTATTACATAATCTCTGTCTCTACTGCGGGAAAGCTGGACATCGGGTGATAACTTGCCCCTGGAGGCCTCAGCGTCCACAGTCTGAATCAGCAGAAAGACTTCCAGTCCTAGGCGACTGCAGGGACGGTCGCCTAGGACCTCAGGTACGTCCTAGACTTCTGATACCCTGCCAGGTTAGATTCCGGAACTTCTCCCGCCTAGGGCAGGCGTTTATTGATTCCGGAGCAGCTGCTAACCTGATAAGCATGCGTCTCGTTGAGCCCCTGAGGGCTGAATTTGTGGCGCTGAAGACGCCAATTCGTTTTGCTAGCATTGATGCTACTCCTCTTGCTTCGGGCTTGGTTCAATGGAGGACCCCAGTGTTACAACTCATGGTGGGGGGTCGCCATTCGGAAGGTCTATCATTCCTGGTGATGGAGAAAATGTCGGTAGACATGGTACTAGGGATGCCGTGGCTGGCGTTGCACAACCCCCAATTCGATTGGGCCACTGGGGAGCTAACCCAGTGGGGGCCGTCCTGCCATAGCCATCGCGCTCCCCCTCCCCCCTGCTCAGTCGAACAGAAGGGGTACCGGTCCTCTGGAAATCGCAAAAGGAGGGGTCGCACTGGGTGCCATAAGTCTTTGTCGAGACCTGTTGTCTCTTCGGTGATGCCCACCTCCGGTCCCCCGCCGCCCACCCTGGTCTGTGATGAAGTTGAACACAAGGCCCAGGAGGTCCTGGATTCTTGCCGGGGTCCAGGAACCGTACAATATTTGGGGGCCCGGAAGAGTTTTTTGGAGTATGATAGCTCAGATGACAGTGATTTTAAAGTTAGAGATGCCTCAGATTTTGAAGGCAGCGTCATTGGTAGCGAGGATGGGTCAAAAGACAGTGGCGAATGGTTGGACATTGACTCGGAAGACGACCTGAAACATGACGATATGTCAACGGTTGGCCCTGAAGGAAATGGGGCAGCCACAGACTACCGAAGTCATGGACCTGAGGATCAGTCCATGGTGTCCGCTCAGGAGGGTCACATTCTCGGGTTGGTACAGCGTTTTCACAGCCTTTGCCTGGATAAGCCTGGTCGAGTTTCCGGGGGCCCGGAGGTCCCCCGTCAGAGGGGGGGTAATGTTACCATACAATGCGGCATGGGGTCCCGCGGTCGGCGCGCGTCGCTCCGGCGTCGGCTCCAGCAGCCTGGAGCCCTGTGTCGAGGTCATCCCAGCAGCTTGGGTTGGCCAGTGGGCGGCGGTGTGGGCGTGCCCGCCCGTAGGGTGCCGCCCGCACTCCTCTGTGCTTCTTATACAGCAGTGGGTGGAGTTGCCTCCTCCCACTCTCCGTCCCTGGGCGGAACCTTGTGGTTAAAAGACTGGCAGTGAACTGAGCTCATTGCCAGTTATTGGTTCTGCATGCACCTAGCCAGTCTGTCTGTGGTTCCCCTCAGTCAGTCCCTAGTTGTCGGTCAGCTCCCTCTGCTCCCCTGTTACTCAGTCTGTTTTAGTTGGTTCTGTTTGCCTCTAATCTAGTCTGGCCCAGTCAGCACTAGTTGCTATCCAGCACCCTGCCAGTTTGCCTGTGAGTTCCATCTCCAGCCTTGTCAGTTTTGTTGGTCTGATTCATCTGCCTCCTCTGTCGGCACTCTGTTCCCCCCATTAGGTAGGTTCCTGCTTGTCAGTCGCCAGGTCCCTAGCCAGGGCAGGGACCGCCGTCCAGTTGTCCGCCTGGGGTTAGCCAGGGCCGAGGCAAGTAGGCAGGGACAGTGGGGGTGCGGGAGATCAGGGCACCCCAACTGGCGCTCGGGGGGCAGAGTGCCGTAACACAGACACCTTGACAGAATGAATAGTGTGTGGCACATAGGTTCCCCATTGCTATGCCCACGTGTGCAGCTCCTGATGGCGGTGGCACAGGATTATATTTCTCATTGCTTCTGTACAGCATTGTGGGCTATCGCCCCACCCCTTTTAAAGAGGGTCGCTGCCTAGCCGTGCCAACCCTCTGCAGTGTGTGCCTGCGGTTCCTCCTCATGGCAGACGCACTTATAAATAGACATGAGTGTGGCGTGGCATGAGGGCAGCTGAAGGCTGCGCAGGGACACTTTGGTGTGCGCTGTAGACACTGCGTCGTGTGTGTGTGTGGGGGGGGGGGGGGGTTGGGCAACATGACTTCAATGTTCGAGCATCGCGATAATTTCGTCCCGAGTAACAAGCACCCGAGCATTTTGGTGCTCGCTCATCTCTAGTAATGGCACCTGTTTGAACTTGTTATCAGTATATAAGACACTTGCCACAACCTCAGGCAGTCACACTCCAAACTCCACTATGGTGAAGTCAATTGGTATCTGACTAAATACTTTTTTTACCCACTGTTTGTATATATATATATATATATATATATATAATTATACACACACAAAATAAAAAGGCAGTATGCTTCAACTTGTGTCTAGAGATGAGCGAACCTACTCGTTTCGAGTAATTACCCGATCGAGCACCGCGATTTTCGAGTACTTCAGTACTCGGGTGAAAAGATTCGGGGGGCGGGGGGAGGCGTGGTGGCGCGGGGGTCAGCAGCGGAGAACAGGGGGGAGCCCTCTCTCTCTCCCTCTCCCCCCACTCACCCACGGCGCCCCCCGAATCTTTTCGCCCAAGTTCAGAAGTACTCGAAAATCGCGGTGCTCGGGCGAAAAAGGGGCGTGGCCAAGTAGGCTCGCTCATCTCTACTTGTGTCTGATCAAGACTCTAATTGGTAACTGCAAATATTTCCAACATAGGACTTTTAATACAAATATTTTGTTATCTATCACGTTACATGACTTAAAAAATCTTGATACATTTATTCATTATCTTCTGCACCTACAATTATATAGGAATAATGCATTAAAATGAGGAAAAAAATGTTGACTTCTTGGTGCATGGTGTACTTGTGTTTTCATTACAACAAGCTCATGTTTCTATATAAACACATCAGTACCTTGCTCTTGGTATGAACTGTTGTCGTAATCACTCATGTTCATATTCGATATATCGTCTGAAGTGTCTAAAACAATAGTAATAAAACATTGTAAGATAATGGATACATGAAAAAGTATATCTTCAAGTCTGATATAGGCACAGACAATATTATGGAACTGACATGAGCAGCCAGTGCATTTCCTATGATTTAAAGGGGTATACTGTTAAAATTATGGAAAGTATCATATAAAGATAGAAATGGAGTATAAATGATTTTTGATGGACACTTTTTTCCCATAATTGATTCAAAGATTATAATATAAAACCATTTACATACAGCAAACATAACTTAATGTGAAATTTTGGTTCACGTAATAATGTCATCGTAGATGCAGAATGCATAGATAGCATACCTGTTCCAGTGTACCATCCGCAACAGGTATTGGAAGCAGGGTGATGCCTCTATGTTAGACTGGTCCACACAGCTGCACCTTTAACCCCTTAGTGACGAAGCCTGTTTGCGCCTTAGTGACGGAGCCAAATTTTGGAAATCTGACGTGTCACTTAACATATCATAACTCCGTAAAGGTTTTGTATATCCAAGTGATTCTGACATTGTTTTTTCACCACATATTGTACTTCACTTAGGTGATAAAAATAGACTGATAGAACCTGTGTATATTTATTAAAAGCACCAATATTGGGAAAATTTTGAAAAAATTGTCTTTTTTTCACATTTTCAACTGTAATATCTTAAATATGTGCAAACATACTGTCCAAATTTTTGATAAGATATATATTTCCATCGGTTTACTTTATTCTGAATGCACGTTTGAAAACTTTTAGTTTTTTTTAACAATTTAGGAGACGTACAAATTTAACATTACTTTTCAGCATTTTGAGGAACACTTTGTTTTCCTACACCAAGCCAAGTTTGCAAAGACTCATAGGAGTCAGAATGATAGACACCCTTACAACTGACCCCATTTTAAAAACTACACCCCTTAATATATCCATATATTTTTACTAATATGTCATTTTAAAGACATATTTTTTTCTATAGTGCACATAAAAAAGGGATTTGACACCCCAAAATACATACCCCTGTTTCACCAGTGTTCAGAAACATACCCATTGTGGCCCTAATCTTATGTCCGCATGGACAACGGGGCCCAAAATGAAAGAAGTAGTCAGTGTCTTTCAGAACAGAAATTTACCTTGAAGGCCTTTTAGGCCCCATAGCAGACTTGTAGAGCTCTTGAGTGGCCAAAACCATTAAAAAAAACACACAAATGACCCCATTTTGAAAACTAGACCCCTTAACAAATTCATCTAGGGGTCTACTGTCCATTTTCACCGCACAGTTTTTGAATGAATTCAACCAAAGCAGAAGTAAAAAATTGTGATTTTCGTTTTTTTGGCAATTCTGTCATTTTAAAAACAGCTTTTTTTTGTACAGCACACATGAATGAACACTTGCACCCCAAAATGGATACCCCTGTTTCTCCCGTGTTCAGAGACATACCCATTGTGGCCCCAATCTTATGTCTGGATGCACAATTGGGCCCAAAACGAAAGGAGTAGTCGGTGGCTTTCAGCACAGACATTTTGCATGAAGGTGATTTAGGCCCCATAGCACACTTGTAGAGCCCTTGAGCAGCCAAAACCATAGAGAACCCCCACAAATGTTCCCATTTTAAAAACTAGACCCCTTAACGAATTTATCTAGGGGTCTACTGAGAATTTTTTTAAACCCTACAATTTTTGAATAAATCTAAGCAAAGCAGTAGGAAAAAATTACGATTTAAATTTTTTTGGCAATTGTGTCAATTTAAAAACAGGTTTTTTTGTACAGCACACATAGGAATGAAGACCTTTACCCCAAAATGGATACCCCTGTTTGTGCCGTATTCAGAAACATACCCATAGTGGCCCTAATCTACTTACAGGACACATGGCTAGGCCCATAATGGAAAGAGCACCCGTTTGATTTCAGGGTACAACTGAATTAATTCCAGGTCCCATTGCCCAATTATAAAGCCATTGAGCAGCCAAAACCCCAGTTTGAAAACTAGACTCCTTAACGAATTCATCTAGTGGTGTACTACACTCCCCCCCCTGTTTTTGTGGCAAGGGATCTTCAGGGAAAGATAGAGGATAAACACACCTACACTGTCAGTGCTGGTCCACCAGAGGAGAGAGAGAAGGTCTCAGACTACTGAAGTACTATCCGTTGGATAGCGCCGATCGCATTGCCGGGGGGGGGGGACTGCCCACTGCCTAGGATGACAGCTCCATGCTGTCGGTACCCTGCGGGCACCGACAGCATGGAGCTGTCACGTCCTCATCCAAGAGGGCTTTAACCAAAGAGGATGTATGTATTTACGTCCTCTAGGATTAAAGCCCACTTAGTGACGGCCCCATTGCCTTTTTACGTCTTCACTAAGGGGTTAAGCTCAACTATTTGCCTCTTACCTGTCACTGGAAACAGTCCCTTTTGGTCTCATCTGTTGGGAATTCCTTAATGTGGCTTTTTTCTTTATCTTGCTTCAAGCTCTTTATAGTATATGGACTGATTGTTTGACAGGGAGGGGTGTCTCCTGGCTGGCCATTAGTTCATGGTGTAAGTGTATTTAATCCGGTCACACATATCTGCATGCTTGTTATTCTCTTATGTTCATGTTGTAAGGATAAATACTGTATAGCTCTCTGTCCATTTGTCTGGATCAAGTTTAGAACTCTGAGTAGTATTGGTGACTGGGTCTGGACTCTGTTTTGATTCAGATGGGTGATGTCTGTAAGCTGCTGTTGGAGTCTAGAGTCTGTGTCCAGCCAGCAGTGCTTCCTGTTAGTGTTTGTCTGGATCCAGCTTGGAACCCTGAGTATTGTTGGTGTTTGAGTCTAGTCTCTGTGTTAAGTTTGATAGGTGCCGTCGAACTGTCAGTGCCTGAGCCTAGGCTTGGTATACTGGGTATACTGTCATAGATGTGTTGCCTGACTGTGTTGGTGCGCAGTCAAAGATTATACATTGCTGCTTGTGGCTGTGTCCAATCAGATGGGTAATATCTGGCTGTTGGTGTCTGTGTTGAGTTAGATGGCTGATATCTGACTATTGATGTTTGAGTTTAGTTCCTGTTTGTAGCAATAGGTGTATGTTTGACTGCTTGTAAATTTGTTGTAATAGTTTACTCCTTCTTGTAGATGATTTTTTTTTTTTAACTTTGTTTTATTTGTCAGACTTCAAAAATCACGGTACAAAGCATATTTGTATAGAAAAAAACATCATACAGAACAAAAAGTGTATATATATACGAGTATTATAGATGTATACAACTGTAACTAGAGCTGATCTGTACCTATCTAATTTGGAAAATAAAGATATTACTTTTTAATATTACTTTGTTTGCATGTTGAACAATTAAGTAACAGTATGGGGGGGGCTGGAGAGCCCGCGCCGGGTGGTCGCTCAACGCCTGGTGGAGAGATGAGGAGTTCAGGAAGAATGCAGATGGAACATAGAGAGGAGTAAAAGGGATAAAAGAGAGGGAAGATATAGAGGGGGGAGGAGGAGGGCAGAACCCCAGAAAAAAATCAGATTGATGACAAAGTGTGGCGGTTGATGAGCCAGAGGCCCCAGATCTCCTGAAACCTACCCGGACATCCCCTGTTTTTGTAGATGATTTTTTCATAGGGAATGACGTTATTTGTTAATTGTATCCATTGTGTTAGTAGGGGTGGGTCTGCGGCCATCCAGTGTAGTACTACCGCCTTGCGGGCTAGAAACAATATTTTCTTGAGGAAAATGCGCGTATATTTGGGCCATTGATCTTCCGGCAGTAAACCAAATAAAATTATTTTTGGGTCCAGTGATATAGAGAAAGGGGATAACAAGAGTGAGTTTGTAAAGGCGGTAATATCAGACCAGAATTTGTTAATAGGTGGGCAGTCCCATATCAAATGCCAAAAGTTTGCCCCTGGTTGGTGGCATCTATGGCATGAGTTTGAGGGAGTATTGCCCATTTTGTGTAGTCCGCTAGGGGTGAGATAAGCTTGGTGGATTATATAAAGTTGGATCAGTTTATTGTTTACGGCCGGAGAGACGGACAGATGGGATTCCATGATGTCAATCCAGTCATCAGTTGTGAGAGATGGGATGGAAAGCGTGGTTGGAAACCTGATTGCCCTCAACTGCAGGGTCTGGAGTTCAGACATCAGGTTTGGTTCCAGACATGAGATTTCCCTTCATACACCTGGTGGCACCACTGCATCATATGTATTCCAAACACTTGGTCCCATTCCCCTCCATCCGATGAGGAGTCACATGACTGAGTTTAGTTCGGTTGTGCCACCCATCCAGTGAGGGTTGGATAGGATCCAGGGACAGACTAGGACTTTGGTACAAGAAACGGGGCCTTCCTTATTTGGGTGATCGCCTTATTTTTAGGTAGGTTCTGCCATGACAAAGTGGGCTAGGGATTTCGGCCCTTGTATTACTGTTTGTTGTTAATGCATGTTGGCGTGGTACATCTTGGACTATACTACATTAAGATGTAACCATTGTCATGACCATTGTTTGTTAACGTTCGTGCAGTCCTGGTGAATAAGCCCTACATGAACATAATGTGCATCCCACTATTAGTTACCAACATTTACGTAATTTCCCTAAACACTACATGCTGTGTGAATATATTAGTGGCAAAAAACCTATGCTCTTACAGCCTACCTAGCAATATATATTTAGTTAATTTATGGACTTCGTAAGGATTTAGTTCAGCCACCTATTCCTCAATTTTAAAGTCTCTTTGTCTGTTTTGAGTGCATATATGTCAAAAAAGTATATAATTTATATAATTCTCTTTTGGAAGAGTATAACTATTAGGCTATTTTTTTGACTTTGGCAATTTTTTTTGAAATCATGCTTATTTAGCCAGGTATACCCTAGGGCTGCTACCTTTCTATACAATTTGAACATAATGTTGTCTTAATATTATGCACATAATATTGCACTCTCTTTTTCAATGTTGCAGCCATGGTTCCTCCTGTCTCCTCCAGTCCCCTAAATAAAATGATTGCTGGATTCTCAGACTACCCTATGCACAGTGTGCAAGGGATCTTCAGGGAAAGATAGAGGATGAACACACTTACACTGTCAGTGCTGGTCCACCAGAGGACAGAGAGAAGGTCTCAGACTACTGAAGTACATTAATAGGGTGGTCTGAGAATCTGGTGACCATTCTACATACATGAGGAGGAGACTAGGACTGTGAGGAACTGTGACAGCAGCAAAGGCGGGCACAAGGTATGTTAACTATACATTTTGTATCTATAGTGAATTTTTGCTGTGAATTCAAGGGTCAACAAATCCCTTTACCAAGAGCATCCACAACACTTTTCCAAAACGTAGTGGTTATGTGGCCTCACATTTATATATTATACCTGCAGTCTGGGATGCTGATCAGCAAATACACTATCTGCTTACATGTTTCTCTAAGAACTACTCATAGATACTCATAATAGAAGAGGTCAATTCTAGTTGCAGATTCTTTAAACCCTTTATGCTATAGGACGTACAGTTACGTCGTTCAGGGTATGTATGAAGGGAGATCGTGGGGCGAATTCGCTCCATATATTGCAGCTGCTGGCTGTTTCCTACAGCCGGCACCTGCCCACAACACATCCAATTAGCTGAGTGCCTCATCATAGCTGTTAACCTTTTAAAGGCCACCATCCATTCTGACAGTGGCATTTAAGTCCCTCGACCGAAGTTCCGGGGTCCTGTAGGCCCCCCCCCCTTCCCCCGCGATGAGATTGTGGGGGTTGCCGTACGGGTATCATGGAGTCTTCTGAAAGGCCCCAGGGCTGTCATAGCAGAATGCCTATCAACCCATGCCTGTGATATCGCTTAATAGAATGCCTGTCAGATTGCGGTATAATGTAATGCTATGGTATTACATCATACTGCAGGAGCAATCAAAGCATTGCATGCTCTAGTCCCCTTTGGGGACTAATGAGAAAATTCAAAATAAGTTTTAAAAAGTTTTACTAATTATAAAAAAAAATAAAAGGTAATAAAAGTAAAAAAAAATACATTTGCCATACTTAATAAAAGAATCTAAATAATAAAACAAAAACATATATATGGTATTGTTGCAACCGTGAAAGTCTGACCTATCAAAAAAATGAGTAATTTACCTCTCACAGTGAGCGTTGTCAGATGAAAAAATAACGCCAGAATTGCACTTTTTTGGTCACCATTCTCCAAGAAAAAATGGAATAAAAAGTGATCAAAAAGTTGTATGTACTCCAGAATAGCAGTAGCAAAATCTACAGAACATCCCACAAAAAAAGAGCCGTCGCACAACTATGTCAACTAAAAAATAAAGTTATGGCTGTCAAAAGATGGCAACAGAAAATATTTTTTAAAAAGTTTAATTTAAAATAAAAATAGTATAGCAAAAAAATATATATGAATTTGGTATCACAGTAATCGTACTGACCCATAGAATAAACTTATCAGGTCATTTGTGTTGCAGTGTGTACTCCATAGAAACAAGATGAAACTAAAGAAGGCAAAATTTCATTTTTTTTTCCATTTCACCCAACTAAGAATTTTTTAAAAGTTTTTCAGTATATTATATGGTATATTAAATAGTACCATTGAAAAATGCAACTCGTCCCGCAAAAAACAAGCCATCATATAGCGACATCGATGCATAAATAAAGGAGTTGAATTGAGGGGATAGCTAAAATGGAAATGGAAAAAAAAGGGCCACTTCCTTAAGGGCTCGTTCAGACAAGCATTTTCTTTTGTTGCACACCTATGTGCGCAAAAAATTGCGCTCCATGGATTTGCCAAATGCGAATGACCGAAGCTCTGTGCAGTGGCAGTGAACCACGATGTTCTCCTATTGCTTTCAATATGGCCAGCGCTTTTTCTGCCCCATTGAAAGCAATGGGATGCAGGCAAACCCCGCAGTGATTTTTCCAGGAAGTGCTTGAAATATAAGCCCTTCCCTGAAAATTAGCCCTATCTGCTGTAAAAAAAAAAAAATCACACAAATATATACATCACCTAGCAGCACTGTCAGAGCTCCGGGGCATCTTCTCCCTGGCTCCCTGACACTCTTCTGTAGCATTTCTTCTGACCGGGCATTTAAAAATCCCCGCCCCCTGAAAGCACTGCCTCTGATTGGCTGAGCGCTGTGATCAATCAGAGTCAGCGCTCAGCTGTCATTCAGTGGCTGAGCGCTGCCTCTGATTGGTCATAGTGCTCAGCCAATGTGATGAGGAGATGCCCTGTAATATCACACGATGTTACGTGCAGCATGGACCTTACCAATGCACGCATGTCCTATCTTTTGCAGGTGCAAGTATTTTACACCTGTAAAAAACGAACATGTGAACACTGCATAGGTAATCAATGGTTCTAATAGATGCAAATTTTTGTGCGCACATAGGCGTGCACAAAAAAAAATACGCCCGTCTGATCTCGGCCTAAGGGGTTAAGAGTTTTTTCAATCTTATATTGTAAATGATCATTGAATACAACTCCGTGAGTCATCTATTTTTGACAGAATGAAATGTTTTTTATAAATGTTAAAAAGTAAGAAAATGTTGATGCACCAATTTCTGATGTTATACTTGCCTTTGGCAAGACATTGTGGGGACTAATATACAATTTGACGAGGAGTCTGCAATTGAAGAAGTAAACATGGAAAACGTGCAGACTTTTACTGTTTCCAAGTGTTCCTGCACTGATGGCACAGTTGGCACTTTTGGCACATGCGCACACACTCTGCAGGAGTCATTAATAAGCTCTTGTGTGGGAGTTACTGTTCATCGCCTGTACAGATGCAGGCATAGCTAGAAACAGCCTAAGTAGTGACTTGTGTATGTAGTGACTGCTGTGTTATAGCTCGTGGATGAGGAAAGTGATTTTCCAATGTTTAGATTGGCAGCAGCGCTTCTTAAATTTGAAGAATGAAGATTAATTGCCCATCTCTATTTATGTGCCGCTCAGAGAGTAGATAGTGGCTGAACCCTTATAATTTAACACTTTCAATTGCACATTTATATTGCTTAGCAACTTAAAGCTACTTGAACTCGGGCAATTTAAAAGTTGCGCCTGAAATTCTTGGGCGCAACTCACATTGGACACCACTTAGACATCCCGTCTGTGTGCTGCCCGATGTGCTGAACACCGTACATTGACATGTGCTATTGTCATCCAAAAATTGGACAAGAATAGGATATGCTGCGATTTTTTTTTAAACTCGGACTATCAACCTGAGTAAAAAAAATTATGAATGCATACACCTATTCAAGTGAATGGGCCCAATAGCCACCAGATTGTCAGACCGATTTTTACTTAGATTACCGGGTACAAATGTATACATTATACACAGGCTGCAATGTTAATAAAAATAACATTGTTGGCCAATAAAAACAAGTAATATTTATGTACGTTTGCCCAGCAGATACCAATAGGACACTCTTTTCATATTTGTCAGGTCTATAGGGTTCTATGGAACTGTCCACAATCTGAGTACCGAGAGCCTGAGATGAGTTATGTACTTTATATTACAGCGAGCGCAAACTGCACATCGTAGTAGACTTGTACAACTGTCCATTACTCAAGTTGCTAAAGGTCATTTCAGTGTTTACCCACAACTGAAGCTTCTGCTGGCTATAAGGCTATGGTTCAGGAAGATTTGTGTGCTCAGCTTTGTTCACTGTCCATAATTTACAAGTAACTGCAGGAAAATGTTGCAGAGTTACTTTGATGTTTTCTGGGTAGAAGCTTCATAGTGTAAACAACATTGCAGGGAAATGAAACTACTACGTGGTGGGGGAGGGCGTGCTGGCGTGGGGCTGATACTTTAGAAGTCACAGTATCAAATGGTAAAAGCTTACAAAATAACTGATACTCTTATTTTCAGCCCAAATTTGTTAAGGGTGTTTTTCAATTTTTGTCACAATTTTCACCTGCTTTTCTGCATTTTTTGTGCAAAAAACATAGTAGCTAGATTTTGGTTGTGAATAGAGATGAGCGAACCTACTCGTTTTGTGTAATTACTCGATCGAGCACCGCGATTTTCGAGTACTTCCGTACTCAGGTGAAAAGATTCTGGGGGGGCAGGGGGAGGCGTGGCGGAGCCAGGGGTAGCAGCGGGGAACAGGGGGGAGCCCTCTCTCTCTCCCTCTCCCCCCCCCCCCCCCCCACTCCCCGCTGCAACCCCCAACTCACCCACGGCGCCCCCCGAATCTTTTCGCCCGAGTACGGAAGTACTCGAAAATCGCGGTGCTCGGGCGAAAAAGGGGCGTGGCCGAGTAGGTTCGCTCATCTCTAGTTGTGAATGAATACGAAAATATGATTTCTTATTTACATACTGGGGTTTATTTCTGGTATTTTTTGCATATTTTTGAGATCGATTTAGAAGTCATTTTTTGGAGCTGGTTTTCAAACACGTTACTGTACCTTAATTATACCCAAAGCACACAAAATGCTCTGTGTATGTCTTGTTTTCTGTTCTTACCTGTGTAACCATCGGAATTCTGTTTTCAATCACCACTGCTTTTGATGCCACAATCAATAGACATAATCACTTGAGTTCATGTATGTAATGACATGCCATGTCTATTGTGTACATCCAGTGCAGTATTTGGAAACCCATATGAAATGGGGTTATTTAGGTAATTACCATATTTTTTGTTAGATTGCTTTTTTTAGGGAGGGGGGGTTGGGGGGGTTGCTGTAGGAAATACTGCAAAGCACGCAGATCAAACTGGAAGTATACTGTACCACATCGATCATCAAACAATTCTAACTAATACCTATTATTAACATAAATGGAATTCTTATCACCATTGCAAGTTGTCTGTGACTTTTTTCTTCATTGGGAAGCATTACATTTGTTGTGCTGTGATGTCAGCAACGTGTTGCCGAATGGCCCTAGACTTAAGAACATGAAGCTATATACTTCTGTAAACTGAAGCAAACAGCAAATGATCATGACTTATTTTTTCAAGCTTTATGTAAAAATATTAAATCTAATGCTCTCCAAGAGAAAGGTTGTATATTTACTATGAGCAAACAAGTTACAACTTTAATTTTTCCAAGGCATATTGCAAAATAAAGCAAAGACTTGATTTATTGCTAGGAGCAATTGCAGTTTTTCCTTTACACTAATGTTTCTAAATGTGACCATTACCCTGGAATTAATGGGGCTTTAAAATAAATAATGAAACATTTCTGATATGTAGTAAGACAATTATACTGATGCCATTATGTCATAAGAGAACTTTTAGCTATACAATAGAAAGACAGATAATCAGCCCCACAATGTGGTTTCATGATGTCTTACCTGATGCTGGATGATCACAGATCCCAGCACAGAAGATGCTGAATGCACCAAGTAAGGACAGTGGTAGCAGCGCTGAGGTCTGCATGGCGGTACTATTTCCCCCTATTCCTAGATATTCCCTGAGAAGAGTGTGTAGACTGTCCAAGCAGAGCAGTGAATGTAAGAGTACTGATGGTATCAGACAACTTCTTACAGGCTGGGTGTAACACTCCTGCTGGTTAAAAGGGGAGGTTGTGGGGGAAGCAATCTGAATATTACCATATTAGTTCAACTAATTTGTTACTCCACCTCTTCCTATCACTCAGCAATATTGGTATCTCCATGTTACAGAGCATAGGAGAAAACTCTTTTTACAAACTTTAGTTTTTCAAGTGTTGCAAAAGTACTCCCGCTGCAGCCTGGCTGCAAAGCCAGTGAATGGGAGATAAATGACAACAAATCAGGGATGTGGTGTTCCTTTTTAAATTGGAATAAATAATCCATTAGTAGAAAATGCAATGCTCCTTATTAAGACAGGATTACATGTTCGTGTCCTACTTATGGACTCTTGATTCCAACTGGTAAAGCTGTCAAAATTTTTGTCTTTTATCTCCCATTCAAGTTTTAACTGTATTGCTGTCCTTTCACTTTAGATGAGAATGACTTTGCGAGGGCAGGCACACTGTTATAGGAGCATCGAGCAAAAAAGATTGAAAGCCACAACACTCATCACTGAAGGTCTTTTAAACAGCAGGTTTTTTAATCTGTATGGAATACAATTCCAAAAAATGGGAGTGGAGGAGAGGTGCAACAGAAAGCAACAGCTAGATGCATAAAGTAGTTCTAGCTACCGTATATGAAATATCTGTTTCTGTTGCCGCTTTTCCCTCCCCAATTTTTGTAACTATGTTAAAAAAAACTGCTGTTTTAACCCCTTAAGGACATGGCCTATTTTGGGCTTAAGGACGCAACGATTTTTGGCAGATTGTCATCTCCATTTTTCAAAAGCCATAACTTTTTGATTTTTCTGTTGATTCGACCGTATAAGGGCTTGTTTTTTGTGTGGTGCACTTTAGTTTTTATTGGTGCCATTTTTGGGTACGTAGACTATATTGTAAAATTTTTAGTTTTTTATAACAGGGAGAGAACGCACATCAATTCTGTCATAGATTTTTGTGGTTTTTTTTACAGCGTTAATTATGCAGCATAAATGACACAATCCATTTATTCTGCGGGTCGGTACAATTACAACAATACCAAAACTCTTAATTTTTTTTTAGGTTTTTCCACTTTTCTGCAATAAAAACCCTTTTTTGGAAATCTTTTTTTTTTTCTAAATCGCTGCATTCAAAGTCTTAGAACTTTTTTATTTTTCCATGGACGGAGCTCTGTGAGGGTACATATTGCTTTTTTGATCACTTTTATTGTGTTTTTGGGTGGCAAAATGCTGATGTTTTTTGCCGTGCAGGATAAAAAGGGTGTGCAACTTATTGTACGCGTCGTTACAGACGCAACGATACCCAATATGTCAGAAAGAATGAACAGTGAGAATAGCACCTTGTGGGTTTCAATAGATATAGACGGACATGAGAACCGTGAGAATTTACTCACCCGGCACACAGTGAGTTAACCCTGATTAGGGATATCCCGCCGGCACCCTCCATCCTGGATAGCGTATAAATTATGTCTTTGTCCCCTATCCAATAAAGCTGGAGAGACGTCCGGAGCCATTGAGCAGTCTGAAGTCCAGGTGCTCACACAAGTATTCAACCAGAGGCACCGTGCTCCAAGTGTCCAAAGTAGCACTAATCCACGATACATTGTACCGATCGGAGCACATGACGTACGCCTCTATTGCTGAAACGCGTAGCAATAAAATCTTTATAGACTGTACTATCGTGGATTAGTGCTACTTTGAACCCTTGGAGCGTGGTGCCTTTTTGTAATCTGGTTGGATACCAAATATGTGGGATTTTATTTTTTTATGATAATATGAGAAAAAGCACGAAAATAGGTTTTCATTTAACATTTTTTTCTACATTTTTCTTTTTTGTACATTATTTTTTACCTTTTTTTCACACCATTTGTGTCCCTGTGGGGGACTTACATCATAGCAATGATGATCCTGCAATGCCTTATTGCTTGTTACAGCGGTCATAGGCACAGGCAATACAGAACACCGGTATCTGGCGTTCTGTTGTCATGGCAACCAGTCGGGCACTTCGTGATTATATCGCGAGAGTCCGATGACGTCACAGAGGAAGCGCGCTCCCCCTCTGTGAACCCGTCAAATGCTGCGATCTACATAGATAGCAGCAGGGAAGGGGTTAACAGCGGCTGTCGCTGCTCCGATGCACCCCGCTGTTGCAGTGGGAGGCTGGCTATCAGTGACTGCCAACTCCCGCTGCTGGATAGCGCGAGATCTCTTATGATCTCGCGCTATCCCCAGAATGTAAGTGTACGTCCTGTTACGGGAAGAACCCCGCTGCCAAAACGTAAGCTTATGCCCTGGAGCTAGAAATGGTTAAAGACCTTCAGTGATGAGTGCTGTGGCTTTCGTTTTTTTTTTTTTTGCTTGATGCCCCTATAATAGTGTGCCTGTCAAAAGCCCTCCTAATTGTGCTGTAGTGAAGAGGAGAACTAAAAACACTTGGACAGAGCTTCCAATCAAGGAGAAGGACAGAAGTAGTCAAACAATATTTAATCTAATAATTAATTTCACATGCAATGTCTATTGAAAAGCAATTAGCAAAAAATAAGTGTTAAAACACACAGTGTATCACAGCTTGCTGTAGGGATTCATAGTGGCAAACCAGTTGGACTGTCCATGATACATCGTTTCCTTGCCAAAAAATGCCTATTGTGAGCATCAGATGTTGGCTTTGTTTGATGTATTACGTTTCTTTTACATCATATGAATAGCGAGAAACTTGTTGAATAGAATAGTTGTCAGCAGCACTCACCACAGTCCAGAATTCAATTGGAAATCTCACAGCAATAGGTGCTCGCCTTTAAGGGGACTGGATCCTAAATTACAATATACTCCAGATAAGACAGCGAAAAAAGACCCATTTAGGGTTGAAACGTCGTTGGCGCTCTGATCACGGGCTAATAAAGGTCTTTATACATATTTACTCGCTGCCTGGAGTGCTGCCTTTTCGCTATCTTATATGAATAGCGAGAAGTGTGCCTTACATACCTGGGGAAGAAATAGTACCAAGATGAACTATGGGATGAAGGCAAGTCGGTGGCGGCAGTGTGCCTTTCTAAGCAATGTTCTACTGGGAAACCTTGGGTCCTGACTTTCATGTGGATGTTACTTTGACATGTACCACCTACCTAAACATAGTTGTAGATCTTGTTAATTAGTTAGCGTAAAATGTCTATTGATTTGTAATAAACTAGAAGTATTGCGCAGCTGTAGTGATTTAACTCTGTAGAGACTTATGGCTGCATAATTTCATTATGGTAATTGCTGGACAATGGCATGGTGAAAGATGTGTGTTTTATAAATTCAGCCTAATATAAAGCTCTACTGCATAAGGAAAGAGTTAAAGCCACATTGCAATACTGAAGAAGTGTATCCAGCCCCTCCTCCACTCTCCAACTTCTCAGACAAAACTGCTTTAACTGACCACATGTTGATAGAACAAAGATTGGCTTACACACTGAACTTGAGAGAGGTGTGGGGAGTGGGGCGGGGAATTCTATATGACCCAGCGAATAAGAATATGTATACGTTACTGATTTAATCTGTTATACGCACATAAAGGGCAGGTATTATGTGTTTCAATAAATTAGGGCTCTGGGGATTGTAACTCCAGAGAGCTGGTTGAGATTCAAGGCTGATGACTTGTGTCCGATTGGTTTCTTTCATTATGTGTGCACACTATACAATTAGGAAGCTACAGAATACCCTGAAACCTGCTGGAGAAAAATATGATCCAGTACAATTTGGCGTCTCCTGTGTGGGCGGGTAGACTGTGATTTTTTTACTCTGGAAAGATACAGAGACTGGCAGATAAAACGCAGAACTCATGGGCCCGAAAATCTACGGAACACGGTAAGATTGCTTTATGTTAATCTACCTGTGTGATGACTCTACAGCCAGAGTGACAAATCACTGAAAGGCAGGTAATATAGTTCTGTCTACCCGATTATCACCGTGTAACCTGTCTAGGGGTATTCTGTATGCTGTGAATGTTGTGTCTGAGATGGTTAAAGATTGTGTATACAAGATTCTGTAAGGGTTAATGTGTCAGAAGGGCCGACTTGGCTGTATAAGCCTGAGGGAGCGCGCCCGGGGCGCACTCTCCTATGTAGTAGTGCACGGTTTGCGCTAATACACTTGGAGAGCGAGGCCAGGAAAATTTAAAATAGGCGTATGCACTTGTATGATCAAGCGTAGTATATGCTCTCATACGTAAGGAGGGATACACAGGGTTTAAAATAGGCATATGCACTTGTAAGATCGAGCATGTTATTTTCTCATATGTGGAAAGGGATATGCGGGGAATTATAGCCGTGTTGTGTGTCGGCTGGGTACTCCAGGCACTGTTGGTCTTTATCACTGAATATAATTGTCAGTCTTTGTGCATAGTCAAAGGTCTTGTTTAAAGAATGTGCTGTGTTTGTTACTGGGAGTTTTACTAATAGTGAGTGAACTGATGTTAAGCCACTGAGCATTCCCTGGTTAACCCGTCTGTTCCTTTTGTTTTGTGTTTATAGTGTTAATGTGCATTGTGATTTGAAGAAGGCAGATTTTACAGGGGGACACTATTGTGCCCAGAACTTCGGATAGGATAGACTGAGCAGGCAGAATAGAATATGGCATAGATCTAGGTTGTCTAGGAATTCTAGAGAATGGCGAAAAAAGCAAGCCAAGATAAGGAGCATAGAGCATGTGACTTAGTTGGCAAAAGAAAGGAATGTTGGGTTGTAGACAGACCACAGAAAAGTTTTCAGAAGATAAGCAGGGGGGCCCTGGCAGACAGAAAGGTGCTTCAGATTGCTAGGAGGTGGTATAATGTAGGAAAGGGATTCGTGAGCAGAATTGGGTGGGGGGGAGGAGAGAGTGTAGTGGAGGATGTGTATTGCCTGTATCATGAACAATGTAATGCCTTTGTGTTGACTATAGCCCATCCCTATAATGGCGGCCGCACTTACAATGTTTAAAACCCCACATAGTGTGACTTTGCAGCAAGTGTGGTGAGCCCTGCCCCCATCCTGAAATTACTTCCCCCCCCCATGTGCTCACTTTCAGGGTGTGTGACGTTACTTCCGGCCATTCCAATCCGGGACAGGACTAAGCCTCGTCCCTTCCTCCGCCAGCAGCCATCTTGCCTCACCAGGGAGATTTGTAGCCCCGCCCCTTTCTGTCTCTGGTGGCCATCTTGCTGCACGCGGGAGGCCTACATTCCTCAATGCCACTGTATCCAGTGCTAACATCATAATTGTCTGAAGTAAGGTCTTGTTTGACCAGACTTTGTTACACTCCAAAATGTGGCCACCTTGGATGTGTGATAAGTTCAGGGAAACAAACCTTTGTTCTTTGCAAAGATGCAGCTTAGGACATATTAGATGACTAAGCTGGTTTATAATGTATAGAAGATTGGAGTTGATGCACGGAGGACAGGGGCCAGGGACCCATGAGCAAGGGACGCCCTCTCATAGTGTGTTCCCAGGGGCTCTGTTTTCCGCTGCCTGCTTCTCCAATGGATGTTCAGACAGATGATGTTAAGGAAGGCTCCTACAGATGTAATAACTTCCCAACAGTCACCCAGCAAACTTTTTCACGCAATTTGCCAAAGAAGTCTTGGTTTTTATGTGAGAAAGAGGGACTTAATTGCTCAGAGTATGATGTCAATTCATCCGCATTCTTTTTAGTTTTTTTCCTTATGTCTTTGTATATTCTAGTGTCAGTCTCCAATGAAGCTATAATTTTATTCAGACAGGATGGTCAAAGTTAAACGGTGCAATTCCATTGCGACTGGGTGGCTGTTAACTTTGCTTGCCTTGCGCCCCCTTGTGTTAGAAATGCTAACTGTGACTTGAAAAAAAAAATCTAAAGGATATTTTAATTCCAATAGTTTTTATTGTGAAACTTAACAGATACAATATAACATACAGGTCTACATGTTTATTTGTACATACGCATCCTGGTTTATATTATAGACACTTTTAACAACTTGTCCACATACATTTTTCCTTATATTAACCTCGGGGGGGGGGGGGGGGGGGAGTTAGTTAGGGTTAGTTAGGGGGGGTAAGTAGATAGGGAAGGTGGGGAAACACTGGGGAAACACTGGGGAAATGGAGGTGCTTGAGTCCGCTTGTTGTCTACTTCACGCTTATCTATCATTTTTTCCATGTCTTATTGTTCGGATTCCCATCAGACTAAGTAAGGAGATGGGTCCCTTTTCCTACTCTCTGTCCAAGGTTGCCAGATTGCTTTGTATTTGGTCATGTTGTTTTGTTTCATTGCAAACAGTTTTTCTAGTGTATTGTGTTCCTCTAATAAATTTTGTGAGATTCTGGGCTGAGGGTGTTGTTGTGGATTTCCAGTTTTTCACTATCAAGAATTTTACACAGAGCAGCATATGTGTTATGAATTTCCTGCACTGGGGCGGAAACTTTTCCACCTCCAGTAGCAATATCGCTGTTTGGGGTTTTATTTTAATTCTGATCCCCCAGATTTTATGGACGATTGTGGGAATTTCATTCCACAGTGGTCTTAGGCAGGGACAGTCCCACAGTATATGTCTTAGGGATCCCCTTTCCTCACATCCTCTCCAGCAGTTTTCCGGGGAACCTGGGAACATCTGAGCAAGTTTTAAGGGGGAGTAGTACCACCTTGTTATTGTTTTCTGGTGGACTTCAAGTAACTTGGCGCTCAAGGTACATTTAAATGCCCAGTTGCAAGTTTTTTCCCAGTATTCTAGTTCATATGAAGCTTTTAGGTCTCTTTCCCAGTTAAGTATATGTATTTTTTTCTGTTTGTTTGGGTCTCCTTTAGCTTTTCCATTATGCAGCTCATACCATTGTTTTAATTTATTGTGTGGTAGGTTTTGAGCGTAGAGTAAGTTGTAGAGGTTGATGGGTAGGGTAAGTGGAAGACCTTTATTGCCCGTTATGTAGATTTTTATCTTCATGTATTGAAATGCATCTGCTTGAGTGAGTATTGTTTTTTCGCATAGTTTGTCGAAGGCCATAATTTTACCATCTTCTTGGATATCTGAAATTAGTTTTATTCCTTTTTGCTTCCATTTTGTTAGCGCTATGTTAGGAATTAGTGCTTCCAATGCTTCAATTGGTATTGGTACTTGTCTCCTCGGAACATGTAGCGTTGTGATTTTGAGAGTAGCCAACCATGTTTCTATTGAGGATTTGATAGAAGGGCATTCCGGGGTTTTGATTTTAGGATCTATGGCCGCCGCCAATAGTAGTGTGCGGAGGTTTTTCCCTCTCCCCAGCTGTTTCTCTATTTCTGGCCAGCTTGCGCTCCCTGGGGAGCACCATGCTCTCAGTTGTTGCGTAATTGTGGCTCTATGGTATGCTGCGAGGTTAGGGACGCCCATCCCTCCTCTTCCCCTGGATGTATATAGTATGGATGCTGCCATTCTTGGTCTCTTTTTACTCCAAATAAAAGATAGCATTTGGTTTTGCAAGGTCTTGAGGAGTCCTTGTGGGATGGGCATTATCATTGTTCTAAAGATATATAAGATTTTTGGTAAAACCATCATCTTATAGAGTACTATTCTACCCAACCACGAGGGTTCCGCTTTTCCATAATTGTCTAATTCTTTTTGGAGAGAGAGGATCAGTGGGGCAAGGTTTATTGTTGGTATCTTGCTTAGGGGGGTCGCGAGTTTAAGCCCTAGATATGGAACCTCTTCCGATTCCCATGCGTATGGAAACTCTCTTTGTATTATTTGTTTTGTGCTTTTATTTATGTTTAGTCCCAGAATTTGGGATTTATGGGCGTTAATTTTGTAGTATGAGACTCGGCCAAAGTCGTAGATGTTTTTTGTTATAGCTCTGAGAGAGGTTATTGGGTGCGTCATGATTAGTGCGACATCATCGGCGAAGAGGCCGATCTTGTGTTGGCGTAGGGGGAGGGGGATGCCTCTTATTTCCGGATCCGATCTTATTTTTTCAGCAAATGGCTCAATTGTTAAGACGAACAATAATGGGGAGAGGGGGCACCCTTGTCGTGTGCCGTTAGTGATGGCGAAACTGTTGGACAAGGTCCCGTTGGTCAACACTCTCGCTGTAGGGGATGTGTATAGTGCCTGTATAGCTCTCAGTATATCCCCTTGGAAGCCAAATTTCTCCAATGTTTCGAACGCGTAGCCCCAGTGTATTCTATCGAACGCCTTCTCCGCATCCAGTGTTAGGAGCAGAGAAGGCGTTCGCATTTTCTCCACCCTCGCCAGGAGATCAATAATTCTTCTTGTGCCGTCCGATGCCTGACGACCCACAGTAAAACCTACTTGGTCACTATGCACCAGGTGTGGCAAGAATTGCATAATTCTTTGGGCCAAAATTTTCGCATAGATTTTTATGTCGCTATTTAATAGGGATATTGGTCTATAATTAGCCGGGTGGGAGTGATCTTTATCTGGTTTTGGGATCGTGACAATTGTCGCCTGGAGCATCTCTACGGGTAGTTTCCCCGACTTCATGGCTAGGTTATATGTTTTGGCTAGGTGCGGGGCCAACTCCCTCCCAAACAACTGATAATACTCGTTAGAGTACCCATCAGGTCCGGGTGCCTTCTCTCTTTTAAGGGTATCTATAGTTTTTAGAATTTCTTGTGTGGAGATTGGAGTGTTGAGCCTATCCAACTGTTCCTCTTTTAGTGTCGGGAGGCTAATATCCTTTAGGAACTTTTTAATATTTTCTGAGTCTGGTTGGATTGTCACGCTTTCATCTTTCAAATTATAAAGTTTAGCGTAGAATTTGGAAAAGGCCTCTGCTATTCCCTGGGGACTGCTGATTTTTTGACCTGATTCTTCCTTAATGTGTGGGATTCTGGCTTTTATACGTTTTTGCTTTACCTTATTGGCCATGTATTTGCTAAGTTTATTGTTGTCCGTGTAATAAGTGGTTTTGTAGGTTCTAAGAAGTTTTTCGTGGTCTAGCATTAAATGGTCTCTTATTTCCTGCCTTGTTTTCAATAATTTTCTGTGTTTTTCTTCTGTTGGGTTTTGTTGGATTGTGTGCTCTAGTTCCTTTGCTCGTGTGAGGAGATCATCTAATTTTTTTGCTTTTTCGTTTTTGTGGCGGGATCCCTGCTGGATCATCAGCCCCCTTATCACTGTTTTGTGTGCCATCCAGACTATGTGTGGAGTCACCTCCGGGGTATCATTTGTTTCAAAGTATTCTTGTATTACATTACGTATCTGGTTATTATAAGGGTCAACTTTCATCAGGTAGCTGTTGTTTCGCCAAATTTTTGGTAGGTGTTCTTGTTTCGATAGTCTCAAATTTAGGAACACCGGCGCGTGATCCGACCACGTTGTGGTACCGATCGTGGCCGAACTCACTCTTGGGAGGAGAAAAAAATCCACCAGGAAAAGGTCAATCCTAGTGAAAGTCTTATGCCTTGAGGAATAAAAAGAGTATTCTCTCGAGGTTGTGTTCAGGCATCTAAATGCATCATATAGTTCCTCCTTTAGGAGCCATGGGAGCAGCGTGGGTGCACCCAGTCTTCCTCTGCTATTAGTGTCTAGTGTTTTATCAATGATCATATTAAAGTCGCCACATAGTAAAAGCTGACCCTTTTGACATTTCTTAATCTTACGCATTATTTTATTTAAGAAATTTATTTGGGAAGAATTCGGCGCGTATACATTAACCAATGTCGTTAGACACCTGTCAATGTCACAGACCAAAACTATAAATCTCCCTCTTTCATCTATTACAGCTTCATGTAATTTGAAGGTAATAGTGTCCATAATCGCTATGAGGACTCCTGCTTTCTTTTTTTCTGTGTTGGCCATAAAAATTTCCGGATATCTGGGATGCGAGAATTTAGGATGTTTTCCCTTTACAAAATGAGTCTCCTGTAGGCAGAGAATATCCGCCCGAGCTGCTACAGCGTCCTTCCACAGAGAGGCTCTCTTGTAAGGGGAATTTAGCCCTTTGGTGTTGAGGGACATTATTTTTGTGTCCATGTTAGAGGGTTTTTACCTTGCTTTCGACGAGTAGGTGATGTCTTCTCTTTTTCGGATTGTAGACGTCGGAGATGATTCCAATTTCGTCTTGCAGCGCACCTCCATGTTGTGGGTCGTGGGGGGAAAAGAAAGGTTAACCTAAACAAGGGGAAGAAAAACAGACTCAAGGTGGTTAGAACGACGGCTGCCCCTCCTGGGCCTTTCTCTGCCCACGTGAGGGGGCCGATTCTCCTTGTGGGGGGAAACAGTTCAGCCAAAATGGAAATCCAGCTCCCGTCGAGTTGGTTAGAAGAGAGGCTGTAGGTCTTGAAACGGTTACAAACAGGTCTTTAAAGGCTTTTCCAGCTTCTGATTTATAAGAAGGGATGCGTTGTTGTTATTTCAGCGTTTAGGTATTTTTTCCCACTCTGTGCTTAGTCGTGCTGGTGGGTTCGGGTCTCCCGGCGCGAGGTCCCATCTGCTCAGTAGTTGCAGTCCCTCTTCCGGTTTTTGCACTACATAGGTTTCCCCGTTCTTTGTGATGATTAGTTTGGTCGGGAAGCCCCATTTATATAGGATTTTGTTGTCTCTTAATATTTGGGTGATGTTTCTATACTTCCTCCTGTTTTGCAGGGTGGCTTGGGAGAGATCTATGAACAGCTTTATATGTTCATAAGGCGCCGGGAGGGTTGCGTTCTTCCTTGCTTCGTAGAGCAGGGCTTCTTTTACATGGAAGAAGTGCACTCTTATAATTGCGTCTCTGGGCAGGTGGTCTGGGATTGTCTTCGGGCGAGGGAGTCTGTGCGCCCTATCAATAATTCTTTCTTCCTCTGAGGTGTTTGGTAGGATATGTTTTATTAGTTTCTGGATATACCCTTTAAGCTCAGATTGTGGGACTGTTTCAGCAATTCCTCGGATTTTTAAGTTATTTCGCCGGTTCCTATCCTCAATATCTGCTACTTTGCTTTTAAGGGCTTCAAGTTCCTCTTCCAACCCATAATGTGCGTCTATCAGATCGTTATGAGAAGAGGTGAATTCGTCTAATTTATTTTCCATATGATCCACTCTTGTGCCCAGGTCAGTTATTGAGGAGTTCAGGGCTGCTGTAGCAGACACCAAGTCCTTTTGTAGGGACCCCCTTAATGCCACTATCATTTGTTGTATAAATATTTCTGACGCTGCTTGCTGTGTGCAGCTCATGCTTAGTATTGGGTCGTCTGTTTCGTCAACTGCTGATGTTATTTCAGCGTTGTGGGTAATCTGGGGCTCTAGCTCTGTTGGTGACATTATGTTACCTGCACTTGCTGCTGCCACCCCTTGCTGGGTTTGTTTCTGGGGCTCGGGAGTTTTTTTCCGTGCAGGTGTCTCAAGCGCCATCTTAGATTGCGCTGCCCGCTCCTCCACAGCTTTTTTCTGGGGATTTATTGGTGAGATAGTGGTGGGGGAACCCTAACCTTTTCCACTCTGCGGAACGCTTCCTCCAGGTGCCGCTCCGATCGCCGCCCCGGTCGAGGTCCGCTGCTCCCGCTTGTCAGCGTCTCCCTGTCTCCCTCCTTCACCCGGTCGGGCTGTAAAGAACGAGGTAAGCCTCTGGGGCCCCGTTTTTCCTCTCCTCCGTGCTGCCATGGTGTTTGTCAGTGGATGGGGTTTGCTTGATGCGGCAGGCTTCTCCTCACCCTCTATCAGAGCGGAGTGTTGGTTAAAGGTCTCCGGTGCAGCTTGCTCTGTTCACTGGAGGCAGGCTCTTCTCCCAGCTCCTGCACATCGGTGGGCTCGTTAGGAGCCTTCAGCACGTCAGACGCCGGTAGTGGGGGCTAGAACGCGGGGTATGCACCTCACCTTCTTCCGGCACCGCGGGGGCCCCAGCGGGATCCCCGGAGCTTCAGCGGTCGGCGGCGCAGGAACTACCGGCAGTTCAGTCTCCTGCTTCCGGTACAGCAGGCAGTCCGTTCACTCTCTTCAGGGCAGCGCCTGACACTCCACCAAGCCCAGCTTCTCTCCTGCTTCCGACGGAGGGGAGAGATCGTCAGGGATGCCGGGCACGTCGGCGGGCTGCAGCGACCGGAAGGTAGGTGCAACTTTCTCACCTCCGTTGTCTCCGCTCGTCGGCACCCGCGGTGGTTCCTCCGAGCGGCTGCAGATCGTTTTAGTGGTCTTTGGGGCTCCGAGAGGCTGCTTTATTTCAACCGGGCGGGCGGTCCGATGAGGATCCCAAGCGCGGCGGGAAGCCCGGCAGCACGTGCAGGCAGAAAGTCTTCTCGATGTCTGGCCAGCTGTCCCGTTGATCTGCACCGGTAGCTAGTTGATAGAAGGGGACCTGTGGGTTATCTTAGGGTGAAAAAAAATGCTTCTTCTATAGCTTTTAGTCGCTTTGATGGGAGAAGGTTTCCGGAGCTCCAAGATTAAGCTGCCATCTTGGTGCTCAGTTAGGCCACGCCCCCAATCTAAAGGATATTTTTGCTCAGACTTTGCTGCATACAATGTCACCTTGACCTACAAAGTGCTTGTTTTTGTGCCTCTTGGTTTCCTTTTCAACGTTGTACTAGTTTGAACACGACTACTCCTTTTTCAATTGAGTATTCCGGTTCAAAAGAGGGAGGCATAGGTGATCTAGAGCATGGGTGATCTAGGTCATAGGTGATCTGGGTGTTGTAGATCAGCTATTGGGTTTAAAAAAAAATAAAATAAAATAAAAAGGAAATAAATAATTATGTCCTATAAGATTCTGATCCATGTAAAATAGAACATCAACACGATTATTTAGTACTGATACAGTAAGAAACTGTAGGCATGCAAACAGTTACTGGAACCTCTGTTGACAATGCATATGTTGAGCTTTTTGCAGATGGTACCAGGGTGAGGATTGATGACTCCACATCAGATATGCAGTGGTCACACAACAAGATGTCCTAGAAGCAGAAGTTCTGCCTCCGCATGTCTCAGCACAAGAAGCGGAACTGAAGGCCCTCACTGAGGCGTGTAGAGTGGCGAAAGGTAAGACCGCAACCCTTTACACTGACTCCTGGTATGCATTTGGCATAGCTCATGATTACGGCCCAATATGGAGGGCCAGACAGTTTTTTTACCTTAGCAGGACAACCAGTTAAGAATGGTGCAGCGGTGCAGAGTCTCATGGAGGCCCTACTACTACCCGACAATGGAGAGCTCACACCGATTCCTACAATGGAGAAGAGAGAGACGACACCCTCGCCGACAGGCAGCGGCCCTCAAGCCGTGGAAGAAAGAAGAAAAGATACTGACAGCATGAGTCAGAGGCAAAAACTTTGGACATTGACAAAATTTGGACTTTGATATGCTAAAGACTTTACAGTTACAAGCCAGCAAGGAAGGAAAGGATAAATGGACTAAAATGGGAGCAGCAGAAACAGGACCGTGTATGGTGAACCGTCAACAGCACTTGCCTACCACAGTTCCTGTATCCCATGATGGCCCAGCTAACGCACGGAAAGACCCACCTAGTAAAGCAGCAATGACGTCGATGCTTGAACGAGGACGGGTGACTCCTGGGTTTTCTGTAGCTGCTGCATGATTTGTCCAGTTTAGCATGATCTATGCCATAGGTGAGACAGGGCAGAAGTAAATTTGCCACATCACACTTGCCGGGACCACTCTACCCATTTCAGGGATTGCAAATTGACTACATTCAGCTCCCACTTGTTGGGAAGTATGAGTATGTGCTTGTTGTTGTTGTTTTTGCAGGTTGGAGGCCTACCCTGTTACCAAGGCAAACAAGTAGGTAATCGCAAAGAAGCTCATGAACGAGGTAAACTGTGAATATGGGGTACCAGAAGTGATTCAGAGTCAGACAGAGGTACAAACTTCGCAGGTGAATGCAACATGTCATGTCTGCTCTGGGTGTATCCCAGGCCTTTTAAACACTCTACCACCCTTAGAGTAGTGGAAAGGTGGAGAGACTTAGTGGCACGCTAAAAAGCAAGATACTTAAAATGACGCCGAAAATGGGGCTACTTTGAAAAGGCTGTCATCCAATAGCCCTGTTAGTGTTAGATATGAGACCGGGGGGGGGGGGGGGGGGGATCATGCATTATCTCCCTACGAGATTGTTTGGGCTAGCCCCAAAGTTAGGTTGCTACTATCCCCAGTAGTTACAATCTGATGTGTTGACTAAGTATGTGATTTCAGTTGTTAAAGCACTAACCAAAGCCTATGTACAGGTGTTCTCTTCCAGACCCAGAGGCAGATACTGGGACACATATCTGGCAGCCTGGGGATTGGGTGTGTGTCAAGAAGTTCCTCAGGAAGCACCCTCTTGAGCCCCGATTTGATGGTCCCTACCAGGTGCTTCTGACTACTGCCACAGCTGTGAAACTAGCCGAAAGACCTACATGGATCCACGCTTCATACTGTAAGAAAGCCTCAGATCCGGGAGACCAGTCTTAGTCGTGCTGAGTACATTACTCTGCTTAGGGCTAGTGAGAGAGGAGGGTGGCAACTGGAATCCTTAGTTGGAAGAATATGAGGGTATGGTTACCTTCTGGTATAACTCGTCCAACACTCAAGTAGCCGCATATTCCTTCGACTATTGTACTGTGGTCCCGTGCCTAGGCGCAAAATCCCACCGCAGGCCAGATTTAGCTCAGTCCAGCTGGTTATATGACTTTCATATACCCGGGGAATACAATATGTTTGTGCCACTGATAATGTCTGGGGAGAAGACTGCCGTTATTGGGGATCAGTGGGATGGAACACAGGAACAGACTAGTCCTATAAACCGCGAAGTGCCTTTGGTTTCTTTCATTATGTGTGCACACTATACAATTAGGAAGCTACAGAATACCCTGAAACCTGCTGGAGAAAAATATGATCCAGTACACTTGTACCCCCCTTTATGACAGTAATACTCACTATTAGCAGTGGCTTCTTTCAGCAGGATAATGCTTCCTGCCGCACTGCAAAAATAGTTCAGGAATACTGTGAGGAACATGGCAAAGGGTTCAAGGGGATGACTTGGCCTCCAAATTCTTCTCATCTCCATCCAATCAAGCATTTGTGAGATGTGCTGCAAAAGACATTCCAATCCATGAAGGCCCCACCTCATAACACAGAGTGGCCACACATATTAGATGTATATCAGTGGAACCCAACAATTTCAGTGGGATCAGATGAGCATCTAATGTCTATGCCAGCCTCTTAAATCTTCCCTGATGCTTAGTGTTTCCTGGATTTCATTGGGAGATACACAAGATCGAGAACAAGGCTGTGTGTCAAGATTTCCCTGCTTTATTGATTAAAGTGTTCGCATATCAGAAAAAACGCGGAGAACGCGCTTCAATTCTAAAGAATATTGTTTAATGGGAGATAAGCTGCTGCTGCCAAGTATGTCTGGTAGCGGTTTTCTCCTTTCCCTAAATTCACAACATAGACACGCTTTCCTGACTGTGGTTATTGACCAGGCGGTATATACAGGTGAAATGTTTAAAAATGTGTTAAAACTGTGCAGCTAATGACCCCAAAAGTGTTGCAATTTGAGGTAAAACGTGTGCAATTGACCACGAGGCACAATACAACTATGTCTACACTCAGACTTATGGCAGCTGTTTTTCTAACGTCTAATGACTGATTTAATGGCAAAGAAATAAAATAGATGGATTTTATTTATCTTAGTTACATCTAATTCTAACACTAATTACTCAGTGGACTCACTCTAAAGTCCAGCAGCAATTATCAAATATCTGCATTTTTCCTAATGGTTTATTCATGACATAAAAAAAATCATTCCGATTTTGGAATGCAAACAGATTAAAGACTTTTATTGCTTCTTATTACTTTATCAGATTCATGCAGGAGGAGAAGTGAAAGTCATTTAATGTTATTTTATTCACCTAGTTATTACTAGCAGACATCATCCTAATTACAATTTCCAGGAGCACTTTGATGTTTGATACAATAATCTAATACTCTGTCATCAGTTGATAATGTGACATACCACCATGTAAAGAAGAAACGGACGCTGTTGGGAGCATACCTAGTAGTGATAAATACCATAGGTTTATCTGATTCTGTTACCAAAAAGGGCTTTCTGTCAGACATACATTGCAGAATAGAAACAATGCATGGAATCGTAGCATTCGTAGAGTTAGAAGGAACCCCCAGAGTCATCGGGTACAAACTCCTGCACAATGCAGGATTCACTAATTCATTCCAGACAGATGTCTGTCCAGCCTCTGCTTGAAGACTTCATTGAAGTAGAACTCACCACGTCCTATGGCACCCCCTGTTCCACTCATTGATCACTCTTACTGTCAGGAAGTGTTATCTAATATCTAATTTGTGCCTCCTCACTTATCTTACGTCATCTAGACTCTATGCTTCTCTTAATGCATTGCGGAATTGTGCTTGCCTTTTTTGTTGCTGCATCACACTGTTGACTCCTGTTCAGTCCATGATCCATTAGAATACGCAAGTCTTTTTCACATGTGCTGCTGCTTTGCTCAATTCCTCCCATTCTGTATGTACTTTTTTCATTTTTTCCTTTCCAGATGTAGGACTTGGTATTTCTCCTTGTTAAATGCTATTCTGTTAATCACCACCCAATGTTCAAGCTTGTCTAGATCTTTTTGAATGCTTTTTTTCTCTCTTCCCTAGTGTTAGCTATCCCTCCTACCTTTGTGTCATCTGCAAATTTGATTTGTTTCTCCTCAATTCCCTCCTCAAGATCATTTATAAAAATGTTGACAATATTAGGCCAAGGACAGAACATTGTGGTACCCCACTTGAGACATTCTTCTAATTGGATGTGCAGCCATTTATGACCACTGTTTGAGTAAAATCGCTTAGCCAGTTGTGAATCCACCTATCAGTTGCCTTGTTGATCTCATATTTGGTCATTTTTTCAATAAGGAAGGTTTGTCAAATGCTTTGCTATAGCCAAGATATACTATATCCACTGCAGGAAATTAGACTCATGTAGCATGATAAATTGTTAAAAACCCATGCTGGCTCTGGTCTATTATTCCATTCTCATCCAAGTACTTACATATATTCTGTTTAATAATTTGTTCAAAGATCTTTCCTGGTATAGAAGTCAGGCTTACAGGCCTGTAGTTGCCTGGCTCCACCTTCTTCCCTTTTTTGAAGATTGGGACAACATTTGTCCTTCTCCAATCTTCTGTGACTTCTCCTGTTCTCTATGAATTTTCAAACACTACAGCGAGTGGTTCAGTAATTGCATATGCTGCTTCCTTCAATTCCGTAGGATGTAATTCATGTAAACCTGTAGCCTTGAATCCATTTAAGTTAGCTAAGTGTTCCCTCACCATCTCTCTACTTGTAGATAGCCTGCATTCTTTTATTCCTTCAAAAGCACAGGGAAGATCAGCTGATGTTACATTTGCTTTCTAAATGAAAACAGATACAAAATAGGAATCTAAAAGTTTGGCCTTCTCAACATCATTTTTAGCCAATTCACCATTTTCATCCTGTTAACATCTTATATTATCTTTGACTTTTGCTTTGCTTTTGACATAACCCTAAAATCTTTTTTATTGCTTTTAGCCTCTATTGCAAGACTCAATTCATTATTTGCTTTTCTGATACCTGCCCTACAGTTTCTGCACACTGCATTATATTCTTCTTTAAATATGCCACCACCCCCCCCCCCCCCACATGCTGTTCGGGCGAGTACACAGTTACTCGATAAGACTGTAGCAGCCTTAAACGAGTGTGCTCGCTCACCTCTACTTTCTACCCTATTTTGGACTTCATTAAAATCTGCCTTTCTGAAATCCAATGTTGAGGTCTGAGTTTTCTCAAGTCTTCCTTTCCTTGTTATCCAAAATTCAAGGATAGCATGATCACTGCCTCCTAAGGTCCCAGCCACCCTCACTTCCCTCTTGAAATGTCTTGAATAGTTAAAGTCTCCCATGATCACTATCTCATACCTTTTTGAGAACTTGGCCATCTGATGTAGAAAGAGTTTATCAATATCTTCTGCTTGTCCAGGCAGCCTATAGTAAATCCCTACAATAGTGTCCTTTCTGTTGTTCTTTCCTTGTATTCTTACCCAAACAGTTTCTACATAACTCCCATGCTTTGAAGCTTGAATCTCTGTAGAGATGTATTCTTTCCTAGCATACAATGCAACACCTCCTCCCCTTTTATTAAGTCATTTTCTTATAAATAAGTTGTATCCTTCAACACTTGTATTTCAATCATGTATATCATTCCCCCAAGCTTCCGTGATGCCTATGACATTTTTTTTCTCTTCCTGTGTTAGGATCTCCTTGTTTGTTTCCCATGCTCTGTGCATTTGTGTAGAAACATTTTAGTTTGTGATCGGTGTCTCTTGCTCTTCTACTTCTGTCATTGAACAGGCTTTGTGTACTAATCTCATTCCTTAAATGAAACACATTTTGCCAATTAGCTCTTTGAGAAGTAATAAACACAGAGGCTAACTTACTTTTTCACATAGAATTGTTTGCCCAATGTGCTCAGTTAAAAACATGAACAGTATAACTGTTTGCATCATATTAGTTTAGTTAGATTGTCTTTGCCTATGAGGACAGTGTTACACAAGCGCCATTAAGGGTGCTATCATACAAGTGCTAGGAGCAGCTGCTAACGCTCTTTTTTTCCTGACAATTCCCGGGAGCAACCTATGGGGAAACATGAGCACTAGCGGCTGCCACTAACGCCTGTGTGATAGCGTCCTAATACTCACAATTTGGTTCTTATTGGTCAGTTCCACCTGGACTGGCAAGTTCAGCTTGGCAATTAGCTCTAAATTGCAAGTGCTAGCAGAAACCACTACCTGTCATGTACCAACGCCCTAATTGTGACGTGTGTGTGTGTGTGTGTATATATATATATAATAATCAGATCACATTTTATTAGTAATCAATTCAGAAACCCAGGAAATTTCAAAAACTTCACTTTTTCTTGCAACTATACAATGAGCCAAGGAACACCATAACTCTATATAAGATCCCTATAAAGAGATATGGAACACCAGCATTACATATACTGTCCTATAATGGAGCACTATTATTACACATAGTGAAATATGGTGCACCACAGTTTTATGTACAGTCCTAAAGTGATATATAGAGCACAGTTATTAGATATCTAGTTCTACAGTGAGCTGTGGACTGCCATTATCGTACACATAGGCCTATAGTGAATTAGGGAGCACTGATGTTACATATTGTTAGAGAATTTATGTATGTAACACTGTCAAATTAATTCTTAATATGCCTGTATATGATTATAATCCTTGTTGTGATCAAAATTGTATGTGTAACTGTAAGAAAACATATATTAAGTTATTAAGAGGGTTTTTAGCTAAAGGGTGTAATCTTTAAAGGCCCATTTACACTGGATGATTATCGCTAAAACTTCGCTCATCGGTGATCATTTTAGCGATAATCGGTGCGTGTAAAGGTGTGCAGGGCACCCGCATTTCAGGCTCTTTTTGCTGATCATTAAAATCAAGTGAGCTTAATTTTAGCAATCAGTTTTATCAGTCCTTCTCCACGGGGAGTGCTGATAGCATTGTTTCCCCTGTTGAGAACAAAGGATCTGAGCACAGCTAATAGCCTCAGGCTACTAGCTGCATTCAGGGTAGGCTTCATTAACATACATAATTGGCATTTAAGTAGCTGAGAAGCTACTTGAATACCAATAATTCTTTAAGCAAAATAATTGCTCAAAGCTGTTGCTCAGACTATCGTTTGAGCGATTATCTGTTCGTGTAAATGGGCCTTCATAGTTGCTTCAGCTCGCCTATCGAGATGACACGGCCAGAAGAAACACTGCTAAGAAACCATTGAGATCATAGCATGAGTTAGCAAGATGATAGAGCAGAACTAATGTTCTGCAACAAACGTCTACAAACTTCCACACTTGTTTATTGGCTAGGAAGATGAGCGCACACTTTGATTTTAAATACTATATAAGTGCTGTATGATAAAATAAACCTGAGATCATTCCATTACACCAGCCTGAGTTTATCTGTGGTGATTTCCAAAGCACCCACTATTTCAACACATTTGACACAATGAAATTATACAAGGTTTTGCAGGCTTACTGCCATAACAATATCCTTCTCCCTCCCTGTTAGACTGTAAGCCCTCATGGACAGGGTCCTCTTTCCCTCTGTATCAGTTTGTTTGCCATTTACTAGATGCTCATTATTCTTCACATTTTCTATTTGCAATGTATTCAAATCCGTTTTCTCATATTTACAGTGCCAGGAATTGGAGGGGGAAGGGTCGATATACGCTACATTGGGAGACAAAAAAAATGGTGAACAGGCACACACTAGCAATTAGCGTGGGACACAGTCATTGACTGTTCCCAGGAATTTCTAGCAGGCTGTAGGGCTTATACAGTGACCAAGCCTTCTGAGGTCTAAAATAGAAAATGCTGTGTTCTTTTTTACACGCGTTTTATACATATGAAAAAAGCTAGTGTGAGTGGGTCAATAAAAATCTATGTACTTTCATTGCGATGAAATTACGTTTGTGTGAGCCTGGCCTTATACTAATTGGGTATTTACTAGAGATGAGCGAACGTACTCGTCCGAGCTTGATACTCGTTCGAGTATTAGCGTGTTCGGGATGCTCGTTATTCGTAACGAGTACCACGCGATGTTCGAGTTACTTTCACTTTCATCTCTGAGACGTTAGCGCGCTTTTCTGGTCAATAGAAAGACAGGGAAGGCATTACAACTTCCCCCTGCGACGTTCAAGCCCTATACCACCCACCTACAGTGAGTGGCTGGCGAGATCAGGTGTCACCCGAGTATAAAAATCGGCCCCTCCCGCGGCTCGCCACAGATGCATGCTGACATAGCTCAGGGAAAGTGCTGCTGATGCCGGAGCTGCTATAGAGAGAGTGTTAGGAGTGATTTTAGGCTTCAAGAACCCCAATGGTCCTTCTTAGGGCCACATCTGACCGTGTGCAGTACTGTTGAGGCTGCTTTTTGCAGTGTTGCACTTTTTTTTTTTTTTTTGTATATCGGCCATGCAGAGCATTGCACCCAGAGCATTGCGTCCTGCAGTAATTTTACATAGTCCAGGGCCAGTAGTGGTGAGGCAGGGACAGTGAAAGACATATACTGTCTATATAGGCAGTGGGCTTTTCAAAAAAAATTTGGGAAAAAAAATCTATTTGGGCTGTCTGTGGCCGTCCTCAGTGTACTGCGTCTCTGCTGGGGGTAGTTGTCCTAATTAATACGCAGCCAGCTAAGTGTTACAGCAGGCTTGCGCAAAATTCTTTCCTGGCTCTGCGTTGCCTGTTACATCACCGCTGTCATCCTGTCCAGAGGGAAATAGTCTGCAGTAATTTTACATAGTCCAGGGCCAGTAGTGGTGAGGCAGGGACAGTGAAAAAGGTGAAAGAGATATACTGTCTATATAGGCACTGGGCTTTTCCAAAAGAAATTTGGAAAAAAAAATCTATTTGGGCTGCCTGTGACCATCCTCAGTGTACTGCGTCTCTGCTGGGGGTAGTTGTCCTAATTAATACGCAGCCAGCTAAGTGTTACAGCAGGCTTGCGCAAAATTCTTTCCTGGCACTGCGTTGCCCGTTACATCACCGCTTTCATCCTGTCCAGAGGGAAACAGTCCGCAGTTATTTTACATAGTCCAGGGCCAGTAGTGGTGGTGAGGCAGGGACAGTGAAAGACATATACTGTCTATATAGGCAGTGGGCTTTTCAAAAAAAATTTGGGAAAAAAAATCTATTTGGGCTGCCTGTGACTGTCCTGACTGTACTGCGTCTCTGCTGGGGGTAGTTGTCCTAATTAATACGCAGCCAGCTAAGTGTTACAGCAGGCTTGCGCAAAATTCTTTCCTGGCTCTGCGTTGCCTGTTACATCACCGCTCTCATCCTGTCCAGAGGAAAACAGTCTGGAGTAATTTTACATAGTTCAGGGCCAGTAGTGGTGAGGCAGGGACAGTGAAAAAGGTGAAAGACATAAACTGTCTATATAGGCACTGGGCTTTTCCAAAAAAAATTTGGAAAAAAAAATCTATTTGGGCTGCCTGTGACCGTCCTCAGTGTACTGCGTCTCTGCTGGGGGTAGTTGTCCTAATTAATATGCAGCCAGCTAAGTGTTACAGCAGGCTTGCGCAAAATTCTTTCCTGGCTCTGCTGTGCGTTCCGTAAGCGAAGTCAGCCTCCAACCACAGGCCAATAAGCGGCAGATTTAATTACAGCGTTCTGTTTGTGCACTACTGGTAATACAGCATGCTGAGGGGTAGGGGTTAGGCCTAGAGGACATGGAAGCGGGCAAGGACGCGGAGGCCCAAGTCAGGGTGTGGGCACAGGCCGAGCTCCTGATCCAGGTGTATCGCAGCCGACTGCTGCGGGATTAGGAGAGAGGCACGTTTCTGGCGTCCCCACATTCATCTCACAATTAATGGGTCCACGCGGTAGACCTTTATTAGAAAATGAGCAGTGTGAGCAGGTCCTGTCGTGGATTGGAGAAAGTGCATCCAGCAATCTATCGACCACCCAGACTTCTACGCCGTCCACTGCTGCAACTCTGAATCCTCTGGCTGCTGCTCCTCCTTCCTCCCAGCCTCCTCACTCCATTACAATGACACATTCTGAGGAGCAGGCAGACTCTCAGGAACTGTTCTCGAGCCTCTGCTCAGAATGGGCAGCAATGGTTCCTCTCCCACCGGAGGAGTTTGTCGTGACCGATGCCCAACCTTTGGAAAGTTCCCGGGGTCCGGGGGATGAGGCTGGGGACTTCCGGCAACTGTCTCAAGAGCTTTCAGTGGGTGAGGAGGATGATGACGATGAGACACAGTTGTCTATCAGTGAGGTAGTAGTAAGGGCAGTAAGTCCGAGGGAGGAGCGCACAGAGGATTCGGAGGAAGAGCAGCTGGACGATGAGGTGACTGACCCCACCTGGTGTGATAAGACAACTGAGGACAGGTCTTCAGAGGGGGAGGCAATTGCAGCCGCAGGACTGGTTGGAAGAGGCAGTGCGGTGGCCAGGGGTAGAGGCAGGGCAAGAGCGAATAATCCACCAGCTGTTTCCCAAAGCACCCCCTCGCGCCAAGCCACCGTGCAGAGGCCAAGGTGCTCTAAGGTGTGGCAGTTTTTCACTGAGACGGCGGACGACCGACGAACAGTGGTGTGCAACCTTTGTCGTGCCAAGATCAGCCGGGGAGCCACCACCACCAGCATGCGCAGGCATATGATGGCCAAGCACCCCACAAGGTGGGACGAAGGCCGTTCACCGCCTCCAGCTTGCGCCACTGCCTCTTCCCCTGAGCCGCAATCTGCCACTGAGATCCAACCCACCTCTCTCATAGGGGATTTGTACCTGCCTGTGTCTATGTATTAAAAACCCCGGTCAGACTGGGGCATGCAGTGTGGCCCGAAGCCCACCTGTATTCAATCTGACGTTAGCTCTGCTGTCCAGGGCACTGCAATGGGATATATTTATGTACCGCTGGTGGGTTCCAGGGAGCCTGGAGATGCTGCCGTATAGGGTTGTGGAAACGGAGGCTTTCAAACACATGATGGCGGCGGCGGCCGCACGCTACTCAGTTCCCAGTCGCCACTACTTTCCCCGATGTGCCGTCCCAGCCCTGCTTGACCACGTCTCCTGCAATATTGTACGCGCCCTCACCAACGTGGCTACTGCCAAGGTCCACTTAACAACGGACACGTGGACAAGCACAGGCGGGCAGGGCCACTATATCTCCCTGACGGCACATTGGGTGAATTTAGTGGAGGCTGGGACCGAGTCAGAGCCTGGGACTGCTCACGTCCTACCCACCCCCAGAATTGCGGGCCCCAGCTCGGTGCTGGTATCTGCGGTGGTGTATGCTTCCTCCATTAAACCACCCTCCTCCTCCAACGCAACCTCTGTCTCGCAATCAAGATGTGTCAGCAGCAGGACGTCGCCAGCAGTCGGTGTCGCGCGGCACGGCAGCACAACGGTGGCCAAGCGTCAGCAGGCCGTGCTGAAACTACTCAGCTTAGGAGAGAAGAGGCACACGGCCGACGAACTGCTGCAGGGTCTGACAGAGCAGACCGACCGCTGGCTTGCGCCACTGAGCCTCCAACCGGGCATGTTCGTGTGTGACAACGGCCGTAACCTGGTGGCGGCTCTGCAGCTCGGCAGCCTCACGCACGTGCCATGCCTGGCCCACGTCTTTAATTTGGTGGTTCAGCGCTTTCTGAAAAGCTACCACGCTTGTCAGACCTGCTCGGAAAGGTGCGCCGGCTCTGCGCACATTTCCGCAAGTCCCACACGGACGCTGCCACCCTGCGCACCCTGCAACATCGGTTTAATCTGCCAGTGCACCAACTGCTGTGTGACGTGCCCACACGGTGGAACTCTACGCTCCACATGTTGGCCAGGCTCTATGAGCAGCGTAGAGCTATAGTGGAATACCAACTCCAACATAGGCGGCGCAGTGGGAGTCAGCCTCCTTAATTCTTTACAGAAGAGTGGGCCTGGTTGGCAGATATCTGCCAGGTCCTTGGAAACTTTGAGGAGTCTACCCAGATGCTGAGCGGGGATGCTGCAATCATTAGCGTCACCATACCTCTGCTATGCCTCTTGAGAAGTTCCCTGCAAAGCATAAAGGCAGACGCTTTGCGCTCGGAAACGGAGGCGGGGGAAGACAGTATGTCGCTGGATAGTCAGAGCACCCTCATGTGTATATCTCAGCGCATTGAGGAGGAGGAGGGGGGAGGAACATGAGAAGGAGGGGGAAGAGGCAGCTTGGCCCACTGCTGAGGGTACCCATGCTGCTTGCCTGTCATCCTTTCAGCGTGTATGGCCTGAGGAGGAGGAGGAGGATCCTGAAAGTGATCTTCCTAGTGAGGACAGCCATGTGTTACGTACAGGTACCCTGGCACACATGGCTGACTTCATGTTAGGATGCCTTTCTCGTGACCCTCGCGTTACACGCATTCTGGCCACTACAGATTACTGGGTGTACACACTGCTCAACCCATGGTATAAGGAGAACCTTTCCACTCTCATACCCGAAGAGGAAAGGGGTTCGAGAGTGATGCTATACCACAGGACCCTGGCGGACAAACTGATGGTAAAATTCCCATCCGACAGCGCTAGTGGCAGAAGGCGCAGTTCTGAGGGCCAAGTAGCAGGGGAGGCGCGGAGATCAGGCAGCATGTACAGCACAGGCAGGGGAACACGCTCTAAGGCCTCTGACAGCTTTCTGGCTCCCCAGCAAGACTGTGTCACCGCTCCCCAGTCAAGGCTGAGTTGGCGGGAGCACTGTAAAAGGATGGTGAGGGAGTACGTAGCCGATCGCACGACCGTCCTCCGTGACGCCTCTGCCCCCTACAACTACTGGGTGTCGAAGCTGGACACGTGGCCTGAACTCGCTCTGTATGCCCTGGAGGTGCTTGCTTGTCCTGCGGCTAGTGTCTTGTCAGAGAGGGTGTTTAGTGCAGCTGGGGGAATCATCACGGATAAGCGTACCCGCCTGTCAACCGACAGTGTCGACAGGCTTACACTCATCAAGATGAACAAAGCCTGGATTTCCCCAGACTTCTCTTCTCCACCAGCGGACAGCAGCGATACCTAAACAATACGTAGGCTGCACCCGCGGATGGAAGCATTGTTCTTTATCACCATCAAAAACGTGGACCTTTTAGCTTCATCAATCTGTGTATAATATTCATCCTCCTCCTCCTGCTCCTCCTCCTGAAACCTCACGTAATCACACCGAACGGGCAATTTTTCTTAGGCCCACAAGGCTCAGTCATATAATTTTTGTAAACAATTTTTATACGTTTCAATGCTCATTAAAGCGTTGAAACTTGCACCTGAACCAATTTTTATTTTAACTGGGCTGCCTCCAGGCCTAGTTACAAATTAAGCCACATTAACCAAAGCGATTAATGGGTTTCACCTGCCCTCTTGGTTGGGCATGGGCAATTTTTTTGAGGTACATTAGTACTGTTGGTACACCAATTTTTTGGGGCCCTCGCCTACAGTATAATCCAATTAATTTTTTGCCCACCTGCATTAAAGCTGACGTTACATCAGCTGTGCTGGGCACTGCAATGGGATATATTTATGTACCGCCGGAGGCTTCCTGGCACCCACCCATGCTGTCGGTCCACATGGACTTCCCATTAGGGAGATGTACGTGCCTGTGTATACTTATAAAAAACTCGAGCCTGACTGGGGCATGCAGTTTGGGCCGAAGCCCACCTGTATTTAATCAGACGTTAGCTCTGCTGTCCAGGGCACTGCAATGGGATATATTTTTGTACCGCCGGTGGGTTCCAGGGAGCCACCCATGCTGTCAGTCCACACGGTGTTGTAACTGCATGTGTCCACTTCTAAAGAACCCCAGTCTGACTGGGGCATGCAGTGTGGGCCGAAGCCCACCTGCATTAAACATCACATTACCTCAGCTGTGCTGGGCACTGCAATGGGATATATTTATGTACCGCCGGTGGCTTCCTGGCACCCACCCATGCTGTCGGTCCACAGGGACTTCACAATAGGGAGTTGTACCTGCCTGTGTCTACTTATAAAAAACCCCAGTGTGACTGGGGCATGCAGTGTGGGCCGAAGCCCACCTGCATTTAATCTGACGTTAGCTCTGCTGTCTAGGGCACTGCAATGGGATACATTTATGTACAGCCGGTGGGTTCCAGGGAGCCACCCATGCTGTAGGTTCACACGGAATTCCCATTGCGGAGTTATACCTGCCTGTGACTATTTATAAAAAAACGCGGTCTAACTGGGGCATGCAGACACCTTGACAGAATGAATAGTGTGTGGCACATAGGTTCCCCATTGCTATGCCCACGTGTGAATCTCCTGATGGAGGTGGCACAGGATTGGATTTCTCATTGCTTCTGTACAGCATTGTGGGCTATCGCCCCGCCCCTTTTAAAGAGGGTCGCTGCCTAGCCGTGCCAACCCTCTGCAGTGTGTGCCTGCGGTTCCTCCTCATGGCATACGCACTTATAAATAGACATGAGGGTGGTGTGGCATGAGGGCAGCTGAAGGCTGCGCAGGGACACTTTGGTGTGCGCTGTGGACACTGGGTCGTGCGCAGGGGGGGGGGGTTGGGCAGCATGTAACCCAGGAGAAGTGGCAGCGGAGTGTCATGCAGGCAGTGATTGTGCTTTGTTGGAGGTAGTGTGGTGCTTAGCTAAGGTATGCATTGCTAATGAGGGCTTTTCAGAAGTAAAAATTGTTGGGAGGGGGGGGGCACTCTTGCCGCTATTGTGGCTTAATAGTGGGACCTGGGAACTTGAGATGCAGCCCAACATGTAGCCCCTCGCCTGCCCTATCCGTTGCTGTGTCGTTCCCATCACTTTCTTGAATTGCCCAGATTTTCACAAATGGAAACCTTAGCGAGCATCGGCGATATACAAAAATGCTCGGGTCGCCCATTAACTTCAATGGGATTCGTTATTCGAAACGAACCCTCGAGCATCGCGATAATTTCTTCCCGAGTAACGAGCACCCGAGCATTTTGGTGCTCGCTCATCTCTAGTATTTACTGTTATAAGTCTTGCTGGTTTCTGCCCTGGCTACATCATTTTCTGATATGTTTAAAGATTAAACTTGTTGACTCAATTACTGCACATTTCATGCAGTAGGTCATCGTTCAAGCCGCAGCACTTACATTTTGTTAGATTTTTCAAAAGCTCCTAGTAATTATATGTCATGTTTTATTTAGAATAATAAGGGATTCCAAGAAACATATTGTGATTACATTACACTAAATGCACCTAGTAATGAAGATTTCTTGCTGCCTACATGCATTAGTTGTTCTATCTACCAGTTATCTAGAGTATTCACAAACATGTTTTTGATTCTGGGCTGTTACTGAAACATCATTGATGATGGTTATCCATTTTCAGTCACTTTATGGATCAACATTCTCCATGCTTTCCTATCCTTGATCGCTTCTTTTAGTTCTTCCATGTGCATGTGTGTATCTGTCATCAGAGGTCCTTCATCCTGACTGCTGTGCTGCTTTCGATCCCTGTTGTATGGGATGAAGAATGTATGTAGCAGAGCTGTATGTGATATACATGTACCGTGTATGTGACGTGCATGTAGCAGAGCTGTGTAGCATTCCACCACCAGAAACACTGGTACTATAATTTCCTAATAATTACTAGTAATATAGTAATAAACAGAAATAAGCAGACAGACAGTAAAGATACAAGGTCAGATGTTCTGATGATTTCGTAATAGGAAATAAAAGTATTCACATGAAGCGAATATTTAAAACTGTGTTCCCGAGACTTCTGGTTTTGGCGCCATGGAGTAGGCAGTAAAGACACAGAGCTCCGGCAACCCCGCTCCAGACCCGACCCTAACCACAGCTGCTATTCGCCCTTCAACCCCGAGAGCCTGAGCAAAGCTCCAAGGAGGCATCACAGACCACCCGGAGAAGAAGGGAGACAACAGCGCCAACCACACCAGCCTCTGCAACTCCACTGCCGGCCGGCCGCACGGCAAAACACCCCCACAGCAACCCCGGCACCTGCATCCTCGGAGCCTGCTCGGGCGGACCGCTGCTGAGGAGTGGATCCCTGGAGTCTCGCCGACACCGACGGCGCTGCGTCCACAGCGCGAACGGAGCCCCCGGGAGCCGGCGGAACACAAGCACAAGGTGTGACGGTAGGAGACACGTGAGACACGTGTCCCCCTCCCCCCAGGCAGAGCCAGCGGTGGCCATCTCGGCCTCTCCTTTAGAGGCAAGAGACTGTGTTAAAGCCCCATAGAGGACAGGGAGCTGGGAACCTGTCTCTCTCCGTGGGCAGTTTAATTAAACTAGTGGATACCGGGCAGGGAGGACTGAAACCCCACACAAACATACTGTCAGTCCCCCAGCGCACACCTGGAGTCATTGATACATGAGGCTCAATATATCCTAACTAAACCCCTGTCTCCCCTGGAAAAGGTGCACCAACAAAACCTGCGCTAGAAATTTGAAAAACCGGATACTCACACAACATTATACCTAGAGAGCGACTTTCCCCGCGGGGACGTCAGTAAGATATTTTGCGCATAACGCCCACAGCCCTATCATTCGCGCAGCAGTATAATCTGTGTATAACGTCCGCAGCCCTATTAACCGAACAACAATAGACTCTGCGCATAACAGCTGCAGTCCTGCATCTCGTGCAACAATAGACTCTGCGCATAACATCTGCAGTCCTGCATCTCATGCAATAATAGACTCTGCGCATAACATCTGCAGTCCTGCATCTCATGCAATAATAGACTCTGCGCATAACAGCTGCAGTCCTGCATCTCATGCAACAATAGACTCTGCGCATAACATCTTCAGCCCTGCAATTTGTGCAACAATAGACTGTGCATAACATCTGAAACCCTGCAATTTGTGCAACAATAGACTGCGCATAACATCTACAGCCCTGCAATTTGTGCAACAATAGACTGCGCATAACATCTGCAACCCTGCAATTTGTGCAATATACTCTGCGCATAACGTCCGTAGACATACTACTTGTACAGCAATACACTCTGTACATAACGCCCACAGTCTTGCTACTCGTACAACAATATAATCCGCGCACAACATCTGACTTCAACAAATATGGAGGAGTTTGTGACCAAAACGAGGCGCAACAAAAATAAGCAAACGGATACACCATCAAAAACCCCGTTCAAACCAACATCAGGGAGAGAAGACATACCGAAGGCTGGGGCCCCACTGGAAGAACTCCCAGGGTATCCTACACCACCTGACCAAGAGAACCCAATAATAAAAGACGCGACAACATTAGATTACAAACACCTAGCGATTGAAGTCGCTAAACTTATCTCACCGGGCATACAAAAGACACTGGCAGCTACAGTGATGGGCACACTGTGCGAGCTCCACGACAAAGTGACACAACATAGCAACCGAATTGAGATAATGGAGTTCGAGTTAGAAACCCTATCATCAGGACTCAATACTACAGCTAAAGACATAGACCAGCTGAGTCAAGACAACAAACAACTTTGGGAGCGATTAGAGGACCTAGAAAATAGGTCCAGACGAAACAACCTACGCATCATTGGAGTCCCAGAAACTTACTCACAAAAAGATTTACACCAGTTATGCGAATCTACAATTCCAAACACCCTGGGGATTACCCACAAATGTAAAGTGGAACGCGCCCATCGCTTGGGACCCAACAGGCGAATATTTTCTACCGAACAAACCTCAAGAAATAAAGCACGCCCAAGACCCACAATAGTAAAATATTTAGATTATACAGATAAGTCACTGATTCTACGGAACTTCAAAAGCTGTAACAACTTGCTAGAAATTGAGGGACATAAAATTCTGATTTTTGCGGACTATTCGGCAGAGGTCCAGCGGAAGAGAAGGGCGTTTTCCCCTATTTGCTCAGAACTCGACAAAAAACAACAAAAATTTGCTCTACTTTACCCTGCATTATTGAAAGTGTTCTGCTCTAATGGAACTATTCTTACTTTTCAAGATTTGGAAAAAGCAGAATGAGAGCTGGCCTTAAGAGCTGATGAAAGGTCGCCAAACAGACGGGGAGATGGCTCCCCCCCCCCCCCCCCAACACCAAGCTACAACAGGAGACGACGTGACGACAATCAGAACGCTTCCGCTACGCCAAATGACCAACTCCGCAGGCCCACGCCGGAACGTACGAACCCCCGTGACATCCCGACAGGTTCGTGAGTATACGACCCCACGAAATGGACACTATGGGGAAACTTGGGAAAATTGCCATGGGACAACAGTTTTGTTAAAAAATAAATTAAAAAAAAGAGGGGACTGACTATATTGCAAACCTGTACATTTGTTTAAATGTGTCTAAATTTGCTAATGCAAAATGCAATTATCTGGAGCGGAAAGTTAAAGTTATGGTACACAGAACAAAAATGGAGTTAGGCTTAACTTGATTCCATGACGTAATCTACAAGAGGAGCAAGTTGGTCCAATAAGTTGAAGATATCTACAGGAGCTGTTGCGCGACTGCAACAAATTTAAGCTCCCCGACGAGGCTTACGAAATGGAATTGAAGGAGGTCAATTCATGCGCCCTTCTTTAGGGGTGATGCCAGGCATCCTACCCTAAAGGAGATTGCATAAATACCCCTACTGCTATAGGTTATAGGGGCTTAGAAGAAGAAAGAAAAAGGCTGAGAGATTGTTTGAAGTAAATTGAGAGTTAGGAATTTAAAGTTAAAATCCTTTATTTTTCTGTTTGTTTGCGGGGGCCCCACAGACGTTCAATTCCCACCTAGAAGCTAACTAGAAAAGAAACTAACACTATGCAAATTATCTCATGGAATGTAAAGGGTCTCAGATCACCACAAAAGCGCTCGGTAATACTACGCCTCTTAAAACGTCTGAAAGTGGACATAGCCTTGCTCCAGGAAACACACCTAGGGGAGGAGGACTACTTTTGTATGCGCAGGATGTGGGTTGGGGAAATATACGGGTCACCAGCAGTACAATCAAAAGCAGGGGTAATGATATTAATTAAGAAGGGATTAAATATTGAAGTAGAAGGACAATGGCACGACTCGGAGGGGAGGATAGCACTCCTACAGATCAAAACAGGAACAACATCTATAATGTCTATGGCCCTAACATTAACAATAAACAGTTCTTAGAAAATCTATTGGACAAAATACTGGCAGACACCGAAAAACGCAAAATAATAGGGGGCGACTTTAACGCGACTATTAGGACGAGTGAGGATAGGCGCAGCCAGGCGACTCGGAGCGATTGGAGCAGATACCATGACCTAAATCTTTTAAACTTTGTAAACAAAACCGCTCTAAAGGACGCATGGCGTGAACATAACCCAGAGGGGCGAGAATATACTCATTTCTCACACGCACACAATTCATGGTCCAGAATAGACTACATATTAATGCTGTCCCTGCTAATGTCAAAACTCACAAAAATCTCCATAGGGGATATGGTGATATCGGACCACGCGCCAGTGATATTATGCTGTGCGAAGAAACCCCGAGGGGCACAGATTATATCTGGAGATTCCCATCATATCTAGTAGAAGATGAGACGTTCTGCGCACTACTGAAGGGGTGGTGGATGGAGTATATGTCTGACAATGAAGCTCACTCAGACAATCCTCAACTACTCTGGGACACGGCCAAGGCAGTTATCCGGGGCAGGATAATCGCATATGTGATCTCTCTAAGGCCTTAGTCAGACGGACGTTTTTAGCCGCGATTTGCGCATGCGCATGTGTATAAAACCATTTTATAAAACCATTGCTTTGCAATGGTATTGGACACATGAGCGCTTTTTATGCGCTCGTCCGATAAATTATAGAACAGAAATCGCAGATCGCACCTATCTGCGATCTGCGATTCCTGTTCTCTTCTCTATATGCGCTCAATGGGGCCGGCGGCAGCAGCGCCGACCCCATTGAGAACATATAGAAGACAAATCATTCTTCTCTGCCACAGCTGTAACAGCTGTGACAGAGAAAAACGATGTTTGCCCATTGAATTCAATGGAGCCGACAATACAGCCGCTCCATTGAAAGCAATGGGCTGCCGGCGTGCGCGGGGTGAATTGTCGGGAAGGGCTTAAATATATAAGCCCTTCCCTGCAATTCATCGTAAAATGTGTTAAAATAAAAAAAAATTGTATACTCACCTTTCCGCTGCAGTCGGAGTCCAGCCGCGGCCGCTGTCAGTTCTCCTGAACTGCTTCTCGGCACTATTCAGCCGGCGGGGCTTTAAAATCCCCGCCTGCTGAATGATCTGCCTCTGATTGGTCACAGCCCTGACCAATCAGAGGCAGGTTTCACTCACACACCCATTCATGAATTCATGAATGGGTGAGTGACTGCTGCCTCTCAGCGCTGAGCCAATCAGGGGCAGGTCTGACTCACATCCATTCATGAATTCATGAATGGGTGTGAGTGAGACATGCCTCTGATTGGCTCAGCGCTGAGCCAATCAGGGGGCAGGTCTGACTCACACCCCCTTCACACCCACTGCAGGACGGCCGCGCGGAGCTCCGGCTGCCGGGAGAAGGTGAGTATATATATATTTTTTATTTTTACACATTTTAGGATGAATTGCAGGGAAGGGCTTATATATTTAAGCCCTTCCCGGCAATTCATCCCGGGCTCGACCGCAGCGCATTGCTTTAAATGGAGCCGGCTCTATTGCTGTCTACATTGAATGCAATGCGCTGGACAGCTCCGGCCCGTTTCTAATGAAACGCGGCTAGGAGAAGATTTTCGGGCGATTTGCGGGCGACTTGCGTGCATCGGTTACGCGATTTGCGGATGCGCATCCTTCATGCGATCCGCAAATCGCGTGAAAAAACCCCCGTGTGACTAAGGCCTAAAAAGGAACATCAAAGATAACATTAGCAAATTTAATAAACAACTACGCGATGCATACACCCAATTCCAGGAAAAACCAAATAACCAAAATAAACAAAATTGGACAAAAACAAAGGAAACATATGAGACCTGGCTACAAAAAAGGGAAGCGCTAGCGTATTCCCGTAAAGAGGCAAAACTATTTAAATACGGTAATAAGGCAGGGAAAATCATGGCCAACTTGGCAAGAGGGCCTTTTCAAAGATCTAATATTTCATGCTTAAAAGACTCAACAGGAAAATCACGCTCCCACCCCCAAAAAATTAACAACATATTCCTTGAATTTTACTCAAAATTATACAGTAAACCACAATCACACACAATTACTGGAGAAGACTTATTTTCAGACATATTGTGGCCCAGATTGACTGAGGAGCAAACAAATCTACTAAATACACCGGTGTCCCAAGGGGAAATAAAAGAAGGTATCAAAAACATGGGAAACAACAAAGCTACGGGGCCAGACGGATATACGAGCGAATTTTATAAAATACTAAAAGACCAAACATCCCCATTACTTGAGACACTATTCAATGGATATATGCAAGATAACCCAATCCCCTCGGACACGAATGTGGCTCATATCAAATTATTACCGAAACTCGGCAAAGATCCCACAGAGGCCAAATCGTATAGACCAATCTCCCTAATAAACACCGATTTGAAATTAATGGCCAAAATCATGGCAGACCGCCTGGCCACCATTATGCCCCACTTGGTCTCCCCAACTCAGGCGGGCTTTACGAAAGGACGCTCAGCCATTATAAACATAAGGAGAATCTTGACAATCTTAGACGATATCAAGATACACCCGAATGCCCACCCTTCTCCAGCCCTCCTCACAAAAGACGCCAAAAAGGCTTTCGATAATGTTTCATGGTCCTGGTTGGGGGAGGTGATGGATAGGATGGGCTTCAAAGGCCCTTTCTGTTCCTACCTGTGGAAACTTTACTCTTCCCCACAGGCACGAATCCACACCCCGGGCTTCCTGTCCCCAAGCTTCCCCCTACAAAAAGGAACGAGACAAGGATGCCCTCTGTCGCCACTTTTATTCAACCTGGCGGTTGAGCCATTAGCACGAAAGCTAGAGGGCAATACCAAGATTAGGGGTATAAAGGTCCAGAAGAAAACCATAAAAACCATGTTATTTGCAGATGATATATTGATAGCGCTCTCCCAACCAAAATCTGACCTACCACGGGTCTTTGCCATGCTGGAAGCCTTTGGAGAATGTTCAGGATTTAAAGTAAACACCACGAAATGCGAACTATTAGATATCTCCCCTCGAGGTAATCCTACAAATACAAACATTGGAAACTACCCTGTCAGCGTAGCAAAGACACATATCAAATACCTGGGCATAAACATAGGTAAAAAGCCAGAATCCCTTTATACATTAAACTATTACAGTAATAATTAAAATAATAAAAGAACTGAATGGATGGAGTAATCTCCCGCTATCCCTCACGGGTAGATGCCACTTGATCAAAATGGTTAGCTTCCCAAGACTTCTCTACCCACTGCAGACAATCCCTCTCTTACTCCAAAGGCGCGACATAGCAAAATTACATACAGCATTCACGACATTCGTGTGGTCACGAAAAAAAACACGTATTGCCCCCAAAAAAATTAATGCTCCCCATAAGCGGAGGAGGACTTAATTTCCCGAACATTCAACTATATAATGTGGCTAGCCTCATGAGACATTCGATAGATTGGCTACGAAACTCAAATGACTACTCGAACATGGACATAGAAACAGAACTGTTAACTCCATGGAGCTTGAACGCCATACTACACACAAATTATTCCAATCTTCCAATAGAATGCAAACACTCAATAATGGCAAAAGACACTATAGCAGCTTGGAAAATAATCCGAAAAGCTTTTGGTTTACCGTACAAGCTCTCCAAACACATGGACTTGTGGCAACACCCAGAATTTAAGGAGGGGAAAGAAAATAAAATGTTTGAAATGTGGCGACATAAGGGGATTATGAAAGTCCAACACCTCATCCATCCGGAAAGCCCTAGGTACAAGACCTTTAAAGAGATATGTGAGGAATATAACCTACCTCCGTCCCACTTCCTGCCATTTGCTCAAGTGAGAAACTTCCTCCAAGAAAGGCTAGCGGACATAACAGGAAGTGAAAATCAACCCAATAGATACCATGGTAAAGGACTACACATACAAACACTCAATTTTAAAACTTCACACTAAACTTAGAGAGGGAGTGGTGATGAAAAATAATTTTAACCCTAGCCTATTCAAAAAATGGGTCCGAGAACTCCAAGACATAGAGATACCCGAGAAATTGACTGAGAGTTGGTCCTCGGTGAGACAGGCGATATCAAATGAAAGATGGAGGGAAACCTATTTTAGAATAATCCATGGAGCTATATATGGATTCGACAAGCCACAAAACCCAAAAGGTCCGACTAGGATACAAGCGGGCCCTAGGTGTGCTCAATCAAAATCCGACTTCCTACATGGCATATGGCATTGCCCCAAAATCCAAAATTATTGGGCAGACGCGCAAAGACTAATCCAAGATATAGGGGGACAGCTCCTTCAACTGACTCCGCAGACGTACATAAAAGAAAAAAATGGAAGATATAAGTATGGCCTAAAACTATATACATTGTTACCATTGTACAGGAAAAAACATGTTAACACCTATAGATGACATCACCATTGTAAATGTATATTTTGAGTTCATGCCTTTTGATGACTACCAAATTTTGTACATGTATGATCTTCCTAATTGCCAATAAAAAAGAGTTTAAAAAAAAAAAACTGTGTTCCCATCTTGAACATTTATGTATGTCCACAAGATTTGCTACTGTTGTATCCTACAAGTGGACCTCTCCTGCCAACCAAATATACCATATTGTTGTTTTCTACAAATGCTCTGTTAAATACACAATGTATTGCAATTAGAGATGACCGAGTATACTTGCTAAGGCACATTACTGCGAGTAGTGCCTTAGCTGAGTATCTCCCTGCTCGTCTCTAAAGATTCGGGGGCCGGCGTGGGGGACAGGTGAGTTGCGGGGGGAGAGAGGGAGAGAGAGATCTCCCCTCCGTTCTTCCCCACTCTCCCCCGCCACTCCCTGCCCGCCGCCGGCCCCCGAATCTTTAGAGACGAGCGGGGAGATACCCGGCTAAGGCACTACTCGCTCAAGTAATGTGCCTTAGTGAGTATACTCGCTCATCTCTAATTGCAATGTTCCAAGATATGATCCTGTATGCAGACGGCACTCTAAGGGCTGGGTCATCATAGGACTGATTTCCAGGGAATGTCTACAGTGGGCATTCCACTGTAGATCCACCACAGAAAGCCTGCCTCCATACCCACATTTTTGGTGCGGGTTTCATCGCAAATTCCTGTACAGAATTCACTCTCATTGAGAGGTGGTGAATTCCGCAGTGGAGACGGCGATAAAATTGATATGCCGTGGAATTGAATTCCATGCTGTAAGTCGATTTCTGCATGGATCTTGTGCGGGCTATTTCCGCAGTTTGTGGATGAGATTTTCAAAATCTAGTCCACTCCTCTGCTACTGTAAATGCTGTGGAATTTCCTTGCGGAGCATTTCCGCTCTGTGGGAACCCCACTGAAAATGTAACTTCCCCCTCACAAGGCTTGGTCACTGTATAAGCCCTACAGCTTGCTTGAAATTTCTGGGAACAATCAATGACTGTGTCCCACGCTTATTTCTAGTGTGTGTGTGTCAGCACACTGAGCTGGATTTTAGTCTCAGTGCTTGGGGAAACACAGGCCTCGCAGAGGAAAGTCTGAATTTAATTATTAGGAAGACAGACAAGGATACAGAACTGCTAGTCGTGAGAACTAGTAAAGTGGGCTATCAAGTTAACCCTGCTGTAGTCTACATGCTGTTACCCTAGGATTCAGAAGCTGTGACTCTGAAGAGGTATTCCCCAGGTACTGATCATCACTAGTGTTGTGGAAGAATGGTGGTAAATGTTACTGCAACACGGCAACCAAGAAGGAAAACGGGTCAAAAATCCCTAGTGCTGAGCAAGTGAAAATCCACTAAAGGTAAGCTACCAGCAGAGCGAGTGTTATTTCCCGACAGGGAAGAAGTAACCTGAGTAGACTGTCTAAATACACACTGCTGGTGCCTGAATCCCATTCACTGACTTATAAAAGTCGTTACCCCTTTTAAGCTTCCCAACAATTGTTGCAGCACTCCAATTCAGGTGCTAACAAAAGGCCTGAAAACAGTCCAAGAAACAGGTAGAGGACGAATTAGTCGGTTAAAGAGGATTAAAATCGATAAATTGTCAGGTCCAGATGGAATACACCAAAAGGTTCTAAGGGAACTAAGTGATGTGATAGCTAGACCACAATTTCTTATATTTATGGACACTACCGAGACCGGGGTTGTACCTTTGGATTGGCGCATTGCCAAGGTGGTTTCAATTTACAAAAAAGGGGCCAAAAGAGAGCCTGGTAACTACAAGCCAGTAAGTCTCACTTCAATAACTGGAAAAATATTTAAGGTGTTTCTGAGAGACGCCATCCTAGAATAGCTCAAGGAGAACAACAGAATAACTCCTCACCAGCACGGGTTCATGGGGGGTTGATCATATCAGACCAATTTGATCAGCTTCTACGATGAAGTAAGTTCTAAACTGGACCTGGGAGAGTCTATTGATCTCGTATATCTTGATTGCTCTAAAGTATTTGACACTGTGCCGCATAATAGGCTGATATATAAAATGAGACAGCTCGGACTGGGCAAAAACATGTGTATCTGGGTAAAGAACTGGCTCAGAGATAGAAAGCAGAGAGTGGTAATAAATGGTTTGTACTCTGATTGGGCTATCGTCGCTAGTGGGGTGCCACAGGGCTCAGTACTAGGCTCCATTCTGTTCAATATATTTATCAACGACCTGATAGAGGGGCTGCACAGTAAAATATCAATATTTGCAGACAATACAAAATTATACAAGATAATTAATACAACGGAGGACAATGTACGGCTACAAAAGGACCTAGATAAGCTGGGGGCTTGGGCAGAAAAATGGCAAATGAAGTTCAATGTTGATAAATGTAAGGTTATGCACATGGGCAGGAGAAACAGATGTCACCAATATTCACTAAATGGGGTATTGCTAGGGAAAAGTGATGTAAAAAGACCTGGGGGTACTAGTGGATTGTAGATTTAACTGGAGCAACCAATGCCAGTCAGCTGCTACAAAGGATGTTGCAGTGCTTGAGGGGGTTCAAAGAAGGGCAACTAAATTAATAAATGGAATGAGAGGACTGGAATACCAAGAGAGGCTATTAAAATTAGGACTTTTCACCCTGGAAAAAAGACAACTAAGGGGCGATCAAATAACTATGTATAAATATATTAAGGGACAATACAAAGATCTCTCCCATAATCTGTTCATACTAAGCACTGCGTCTGTAACAAGAGGGCATCTGCTACGTCAAGAAGAAAGCAGGTTTCATCACCAACACAGAAGGGGGTTCTTTACTGTAAGAGCAGTGAGACTGTGGAACACTCTGCTTGAGGATGTGGTGATGGCAAAAAAACGTCGTCAAATGGAAGCCAGAGGTCAGCAGCAGTAGGTATTGGTATGCAGTACAATGGGATGAGACAGAAGCATAGTCAAACGGAAACCAGTAGTCAGCAGCAGGAAGTATCAGTACAATTGCAGATGAGCAGGAGGAAGAGTAGCTTGATCAAGGTAGTGGAGCACAATAATCATGCACTGGATCTGAGGCATGGTCAGGCTTTTATAGGAAGTCCTAATTAGTAGCAGGATGGAGCCAGGACAGGGAGTGGACTTAGCAAGAGCAAGGAAACATAGAACAAGGCTTGGTTTCAGCAAGGAATTGTCCAAATAGCCCAGGGGAGAGAGCTGCTATGGAGCACGAGAGGTCTTGGGTTATAGTCCTGACACTACTCCCCTCCTTCTAGGATGGCCACTGGACATCCCAGGAGTCGGCTTATCTGGGTACCTGGGATGAAATTCCTTTGTCATTTGAGGAGCATGAAAGTTGAATGCCGGTTCCCAGGCATTCTCCTTTAGGACATATCCCTTCCAACTGACCAGATACTTTTTCTCCTACCTGAAATGCAGGGGCAGCTTGGCGGTGTTTATTTGACACCTCTATGTAAGCCTCTTGGGCCTCCTGTAAGTCTTTCTTTAACTATATCTGAGTTCTAGCCAGTGCTGTCAGTCTCACAGAGTGTTAATAGGGAGGCCATGAATAAAGGTGGGATGCACCCCGTAATTAGTGTAAAATAGAGTCTGGGCGGTAGAGCTTTGTTTAGCATTATTATAGGTAAACTCTGCTGTCAATAAGTAATTGACCCAATCATCCTGGAGATGGCTAATAAAGCAGCAAAGATACTGCTACAGGGTCTGGTTTGTTTTCCCAGTCCGTTGGACTGCTGATGAAAAGCAGAGGAAAGATTCACAGAGGTTCCCAGGGCCATGTAGAAGTGTTTCCAGAATCTTGAGGTGAACTGAAACCCTCTATCAGAAACCACATCCCCAGGAATTTCATGTAGTCGGAACACTTCCTGGATCATCAACTCTGCGATGTGCTCAGCGGTGGGAATCTTTTCTATGGGGATGAAGTGAGCCATTTTCGTGAGTCAGTTTACGACTACAAGGATGGTAGTCATTCCATTCGATGGAGAGAGATCCACGATAAAGTCCATAGATATAGACGCACATGGCCTGGATCGGACTGGAAGCAGCTGTAGTAAATCATGAGGGTGAACTCATGGTGTCTTGTTCTGAGCACATACTTTGCACGAGGTCACATAAATCCTTACATACTTCCTGCAGTTGGGCCACCCGAAAAAAATGAAGCAGAAGTTCCAAGATCTTTGTGACCCCAAGGTGAGGCAAGTTTGGAGTCGTGGACTGGTTCAAGGACTTTGAGTCGACCAGCTTTGTGGACATAAATTTGATGTCTCTGTCTCCAAAGTCTATTCTCAAAAGACAGCTTTGCAATGGGATGAGACAGAAGCACTGTCAAACGGAAGCCAGAGGTCAGCAGCAGTAGGTATCAGTATGCAGTACAATGGGATGAGACGGAAGCATAGTCAAATGGAAGCCAGTGGTCAGCAGCAGGAAGTATTAGTACAATTGTAGATGTGCAGGAGGAAGAGGAGCTTGACTAGGGTGATTGAGCACAATAATCATGCACTGGATGTGAGGCACGGTCAGGCTTTTATAGGAAGTCCCAATTAGTAGCAGCGCAGAGCCAGGACAGGGAGACAGGAAGTGGACTTAGCAAGAGCAAGGAAGCCTAGAACAAGGCTGGTTTTCAGCAAGCAGCTGTCCAAATTCTGCATAGCTGACTGGAGTGCAAGAGGTCCTGGGTTCGAACTCTGACACCATGATCCTATTTCCCTTGACAGCTGATTGCTCCAGGTAAGTTTACAGTTCACTAATATCCCCAAGTCTTTTTACATGTCAGTTTTGCCCAGTGGTCTCCCATTTAGGCCTCGGTCGGACGGGCGTTTTTTGCCGCGATTTGCGAATCGCATGACGGATGCGCATCCGCAAATCACGTGACCGGGGACGAAAAATCGCTGGAAAAATCTGCTCCTAGCCGCGTTTTCGTTGAAACGGGCCGATCACAGGAGCGCTGTCCAACCCATTGCAATTCAATGGAGCCGGCAATACAGCCGGCTCCATTAACCCCTTAGTGACCAAGCCTGTTTGCGCCTTAATGACCAGGCTAAATTTTGCAAATCTGACATGTGTCACTTTAACATGGAAAAACACCAGAAAGGTTTTGCATATCCAAGCGATTCTGACATTGTTTTTTCGCCACATGTTGTGCTTCATTTAGGCGGAAAAAATAGACCGATAGAAATTGTGTTTATTTATTAAAAGCGCCAAAATTGGGAAAATTTGGAAAAAATCGTCATTTTTTCACATTTCCAACTGCAATATCTTAAATATGTGCAAACATAATATAGAAATTTTTGCTAAGATTTATATTTCCACCCGTTTACTTTATTTTGGGCGCACATTGGAAAAACTTTCGGTTTTTTTTAACCATTTAGGAGACGTACAAATTTAACATTACTTTTTAGCATTTTGAGGAACACTTTGTTTTCCTATACCAAGCCAAGATTGGAAAGGATCATGAGTGTCAGAATAATAGATACCCCCCCAAATGACCTCATTTTAAAAACTACACCCCTTAGTGTATTCACTGAGGGGTGTCATGAGTATTTTGACCCCACAGTTTTTTTTCAGGAATTAATTCAATTTAGAGGAGAAAAAGTAAAATTTCATATTTTTGCAAATCTGTCATTTTAAAGACATATTTTTTTCCTATAGTTTACATGAAAATCAGGATTTACACCCCAAAATGGATACCCCTATTTCTCCCGTGTTCAGAATTATACCCATTGTGGCCCTATTGTTATATCTGAGTCCACAACGGGGCCCAAAATGAAAGGAGTAGTCAGTGTCTTTCAAAACAGAAATTTTGCTTGAAGTCCTTTTAGGCCCCATAGCACACATGTAGAGTTCTTGAGCGCCCAAAACCATAGAAAACCCCCACAAATGACCCCATTTTGAAAACTAGACCCCTTAAGGAATTTATCTAGGGGTGTACTGCATATTTTGACCCCACAGTTTTTGAATGAATTCAAACCAAGCAAAAGGAAAAAATTGTGATTTTCGTTTTTTCGGCAATTCTGTCATTTTAAAAACAGCTTTTTTTGTACAGCACACATATGAAGGAATACTTGCACCCAAAAATGGATACCCCTGTTTGTCCCGTGTTCAGAGACATACCCATTGTGGCCCTAATCTTATGTCTGGATACACAACGGAGCCCAAAATGAAAGGAGCGACCGGTGGCTTTCGGAACACAAATTTTGCTTGAAGTCCTTTTAGGCCCCATTGCCCACTTGTAGAGTTCTTGAGCGCCCAAAACCATAGAGAACCCCCACAAATGACCCCATTTTGAAAACTAGACTCCTTAACGAATTTATCTAGGGGTGTACTGCGTATTTTGACCCCACAGTTTTTGAATAAATTCAAGCAAAGCAAAAGGAAATAATTTGGATTTTTGTTTTTTTGGCAATTCTGTCATTTTAAAAACAGCTTTTTTTGTACAGCACACATATGAAGGAAGACTTACACCCCAAAATGGATACCCCTGTTTGTGCTGTTTTCAGAAATATACCCATTGTGGCCCTAATCTTATGTCCGCATGCACAACGGGGCCCAAAATGTAAGGAGTAATCGGTGGCTTTCAGAACATAGATTTTGCTTGAAGTCCTTTTAGGCCCCATTGCCCACTTGTAGAGTTCTTGAGCGGCCAAAACCATAGAGAACCCCCACAAATGACCCATTTTGAAAACTATACCCCTTAACGAATTTATCTAGGGGTGTACTGTGTATTTTAACCCCACAGTTTTTGAATAAATTCAAGCAAAGCAAAAGGAAAAAATTACGATTTTCATTTTTTGGGCTATTGCGTCAATTTAAAAACTGTTTTTTTTGTACAGCACATGTATAAGTGAAGACTTTCACCCCCAAATGGATACCCCTGTTTGTCCCGTGTTCAGAAAGATACCCATTGTGGCCCTAATAGACTTACAGGACCCATGGCTAGGCCTACAATGAAAGGAATACCCGTTGGATTTCAGGGTACCACTGAATAAATTTCAGGCCCCATTGCCCACTTATAGAGGCATTCAGCGGCCAAAACTATAAAGAACCCCCTCAAATGACCCCATTTTGAAAACTAGACCCCTTAACGAATTCATCTAGGGGTGTACTGCGTATTTTGACCCCACAGTATTTGAATGAATCTAAGCAAAGCAGAAGGAAAAAGTTACGATTTTCAATTTTTTTGGCAATTTTTTCAATTTAAAAACATTTTTTTTGTACATTGTACATAGGAATGAAGACGTTCACCCCAAAATGGATACCCCCGTTTGTCCCGAGTTCAGAAACATACCCATTGTGGCCCTAATCTACTTACAGGACGCATGGCAAGGCCTATAAAGGACGGAACACCTGTTGGATTTTAGGGCACAACTGAATAAATTCCAGGCCCCATTGCTTATTTGTACAGAATAAAGACTGACTCCCTAAAAATTCCCCCCCCCCCCTCCGCGCCCTTTTTGGCGTTCGCAAATCTTAGATAAAAGTAAAAATGTGAACTGTGTAGTATTTCCAAAGACAGGGGTAATTACGGAGGCTGGTTGGAATGGGCCCATGGGGCAATAAAACCGGGTATCCCCCCCCCTCCTCTCATGCTTTTTGGGGGTATTTCGTGACCTCAGTGGTGGGTATGGGGTGTAAAAAGTGGCGTTCCGTGAGTCTCCGTAAGCTTGATGAGGTGCGGCGGTCTCACACACAAGGCGCTCAACAAGGTGCTCCTGGAACTGCAGGAAGGCGTGCGTTCCCGGAGCTTCTTGTAAAATACGTATCACAGGTAGCTGTCTGAATAACGCCGGGCTCACGCGGGTGCAGCCGGAATCCGCTTGCGGAGGCCCACAGCGGATTCCATCTGTGAGCCCGGCTCTGACCCTGCGTACGGCCGCGTAATGTACTGCGCATAATTGCCTACTCACACAGGCGGTCATGCACAGTACACCTTTTTTTGTATTTCCCACACCGTCGCTTAGCGATGACGGGGGTACCCGCAGCCCGTATACAACGTAGTTGCGTATGGGCTGCGGGTATATCCACGACCATGGAGCACAATGGGCGCTACGTTGCAAATATCCGCAGTAAAATAGAACCTGCTGCGTTCTCTTTTCTGCGAGTGGATTACGCAATTCCGACCCGCTAATGTGAGCGGAATTGTGTAATCCAATGCGATTGATCTGCGTAATACCGTGGATCAGACGCATGCAGAATCCGTAATTCCTATGCGGTCATGTGAGACCGGCCTAAGGTAGATCGCTACCTTTTTATTACGTGACCGAGGACCGTTCAACGAGGCCACCCGTCACTGCTCCAGGCTCTCTGTGACCGTTGGTCGCTGGAAGCAAGGAGATTTTAAATTTCCTGGGCTCCCCGACTGCTGCGCATGTGTCCGGCTTTTTGCCGGCAATCGCATGTGCAGAATTCGGGAAGGTCCACGGAGGAAGATCGCGTCGGGGTTCAAATACGCAGGCCTCCGGTAAAAAGTTTCATCTCCTCTCACCGATCGCATCAGTGAGGGGAGATGAAACTTCAAATTTTTTTTTTTACTTTTACGTGATCGCCATTATTGGATAATGGCGAACACGTGACCAGGAACCGCTCACTGCAGACCCCCATTAAATCTCCATGCTCTTGGCTACGTTTTGTAGCCAGGAGCAGGGAGAATTTAAATTATCCTGGCAATCCACAGCTTTTGCGCGTGTGCAGAAGCTGTGGTAAGGTCCGCGGATAAATCTGGGGGCCTTAGGTACGTACTTTCATCCTCCCTCACGGATATGATCCATGAGGGGAGATGAAACGTACGCTTTTTAAACTTTTAAAAACTTTTTTTAACTTTTTTTTTTTTTACTTTTTTACACTTTTTTTTCACTTTACATGATCACTGTCATCCATTGGATGACAGTGATCATGTCCCCGGTATAATCTCTCTGCTCCTAGCTACACATGGCAGCCAGGAGCAGAGGGATTTTAAATTTCCCGGGGCTCGAGCCCGTCTGTCAATCATCGGGCGCGCATGCGCAGACGGGGATTCGGGTCCCGGGACACCGCTGAGGACTGGGGGTGAGTATTTTCACCTCCCCTCATGGATCCGATCCATGAGGGGAGGTGAAACTGACTTTTTTAATACTTTTTCGCGATCGCGCTATCCATTGGATAACGACGATCGCGGTACCGGGGACCGCTCACCGCAGTCCCCGCTGACATCTCCTGCAGCTCTCACTCACCCAATTATGAATTCATGAATGGGTGAGTGAGTGCTGCCTCTGATTGGCTCAGCACAGGGACCAATCAGGGGCAGCTCTCAGCTATTGAATGACAGCTGAGAGCTGCCCCTGATTGGTCCCTGTGCTCAGCCAATCAGAGGCAGCACTCACTCACCCATTCATGAATTCATGAATGGGTGAGTGAGAGCTGCCTCTGATTGGTGAGGGCTGTGACCAATCAGAGGCAGCCCATTCAGCAGGCTGGGATTTTAAATCCCCGCCTGCTGAATACTACTCAGAGCAGTTCAGGAGAACTGCCGGCCGGCCGCGGCTGAACTCGGTCTGCAGGGACAAGGTGAGTATAGATTTTTTTTTTATTTTTACACATTTTTGGATGATTTTCAGGGAAGGGCTTATATTTTTAAGCCCTTCCCGAAAATCCATCCTGCGCTCGCCGGCAGCCAATTGCTTTCAAATGAGCCGGCTGTATTGCCGGCTCCATTGAATTCAATGGGCAAACATCATTCTTCTCTGCCACAGCTGTTACAGCTGTGGCAGAGGAGAATGATTTGTGTAGTATATGTTCTCAATGGGGTCGGCGCTGCTGCCGCCGGCCTCATTGAGCGCATATAGAGAACACAAGGAATCGCAGATCGCAGATAGGCGCGATCTGCGATTTCTTGTGTCCTATAATTTATCGCACAAGCGCATAAAAAGCGCCCATGTGTCCGATACCATTGCAAAGCAATGGTTCTAAAAGATCGCAGATAGCATGCGCATGCGCAAATCGCGAGAAAAATCGCCCGTGTGACCGAGGCCTTAGTGTGCAATGGTGGCATATATTTCCTTGCCCTTACATTTATCAGTGTTAAATCTCATTTGTAACTTTTCTGTTCAAGTCCCCAACTTATCCAAATCCATTTGCAACCACATTCTTTTCTCTCTTTGGCCTTTCTTTTAAATAGCTTTGTATTATATGCAAATATTGAATTTTACTCTGCAATCCTTCTTACAGGTCATTAATAAATATATTAAAAAGAATAGGACCCAGTACTACCACTTGTGCTACCCCACTAGTAACAGTGACCCAATCAGCGTATGCACCATTAATAACCACCCTGTGGTTTCTATCATTTCTTAAAATCAATATAATATATATTACAGAATAAGATAAAAAAAACAATAATTATATTCAGAAAATAAAAGAAAAAGTAAAGTCACACCCAAACCATTATTTATGTATAATGGTTTGAGTGCAGTTGTGTATCTTTTTACTTCCATTCTCTGTTTTTTGATTTTTATATCACTAAAACTATTCTAATGATTGCATCAAGGACCTCTTGTGTAATGTCTAATTGTAAAAAGGAGTAAATGATGGACCGTGGGCGCAACCCTTGTAATTTAAAGTGCATAAAAGCAAAAGGGATTAACCTATTTTCTTCTTTATTAATGATAGCCTGCACAAACAACACTTTACGGGGGACGCATCTTCTTCTTCTGAAATGGCCAGAAAGAATACCAATAAAACGAATAGATTGTAGAAGGTAGGAAGAACAATAATTCAAAAAATGAATAGGCGAAAATAAAATCAATAATTTAAGAACAATAATAAACTAAATAGATTTTACCTCTTGAATAATGCAAATAGATACAATAAACTCATGAAATATTACCGGTTCATGATTATAATAGGGAAAAAAATCTAAGGAAAATTTTTAATACAATAACTTAATCAAACATAGAATATATTATACAATAAAAAAGGAGAAAAATGGGGAAAAAAGGAGAACAATTCAGCACTTCTCAATATAAATCTTCAGGTGCACGTTAAACCTATGGCTGCAACATAGAAGCAGAAACCAAAAAAGTGGCAACTGTGAAAATGTGTTTGTTTACGAAGGAGAAGACAATCTCAGATCCTGTGTAGAAGCATGGGCCCTTAGGAGCAATACAAATCGCACCGGCCTGTTGCGGTATCAAATAATTTCTAATGTATCCAAAGTTGCATGTTGTTTATATATCATAGATGACATCAAAGGAAAAGTATATACCTCCAAAACTACTAAGAATACATGATAGGCTATAACTGAAGTGTTTAACATACGTTCACACCTTTTAAGGTGTAACTAGAACATACAAAGAAATTGTTATTTTCTCATTGGGGAAGAATGCAAGGGAGGGGGTCTAGAGGACTATCTTACCTCTGTCCTATACACTCACTGGTGTATAGAACTGGTCACATTTAACCCCTTCACTACTCATACTAGCAGGATGCTATATCTTTCTAGTCTACAGTCTACAATCTAATGGCAAAAACAATTAACTGATACATTAAATAATGCAAAGTTCTTGGTATATACTTTGATCAAATCATATTGGCCCATCTACCAACGTCTAGGTGACCAAGCTTTCAGATGGGTCCTAACACTAATACCAGGTGGTCTAATTTTAACCTGGGAAAGATGGGTACCTAGCTTTAAGAATGCATCTCTCTTGCGACTAAGCCTACAAATAAAGCCAGGGAAAGTAGGATACCATTTATATGGTCAAATAGAAGGTAAATAGGCGGGTGTGCATAAACAAGTGGAGGCAGCCACAACTTCCACTACATACTAGTCGTACAAGAAAAAGGAGAAAAATGGTGGACGACCACTGGTCATGCGATTGCTGTTATCCAATGGATAATGGCGATCACATAAAAGTAAACAAAAAGTAAAACAAAGTTAAAGTTTTAGCTCCCCTCACGGATCAGATCCCTGAGGGGAGCTGAAACTACTCAACTCCCTCCTCCACGATGTCCTGCTGTGTTCTGGTCCTTCCAGGACCTGATGCCGTCTTCTACGCATGCGTGACCGACATAGAATGCCGGGTGCATTTGCAAAAGGCCTGGGAACTCTGGGAGTTTTAAAATCTCCTTGCTCCCAGCTAGCATGAGTAGCCAAGAGCAGGGAAATATGTATGCGGCTCTCGGTCACATGATCGCCGTTATCCAATGAATAACAGCGATCATTTAAAGGAAAAAAAGGAAAAAAAAGTTAAAGTTTAAGTTTCATCTCCCTTCATGGATTATACCCATGAGGGAAGATGAAATTATGTACTAAAGGCCCCCGGATTTATCTCCGGACCTTACCCAGGCTTCTGTACACACGCCGTTGCCGGCATTGCGATTGGCGCTATCCAATGGATGACGTCAGGCGCATGCGCAGAAGCCTGGGAGCCCCCGGCAAATTTAAAATTTAAAAAGTAAAAAAAAAAGTAAAGTTTCACTTCCCCTCATGGATCGGATCCATGAGGGGAGGTGAAAATACTCACCCCCGGTCCTCTGCGATGTCCCGATGTCCCTGGACCGAAACCCCCGTCTGCGCATGCGCGCCCGATGATTGACATCGGGCGCTTGCACAGAGGGGCTCGAGCCCCGGGAAATTCAAAATTCCTCTGTTCCTGGCTGCCATGTGTAGCCAGGAGCCGAGGGATGTCACAAGGGACATGATCACTGTCATCCAATGGATGACAGTGATCATGTAAAGTTAAAAAAAAGTGCAAAAAGTAAAAAAAAAAGTTTTAAAAAGTTAAAAAAACTTGCGTTTCATCTCCCCCCACGGATCATATCCGTGAGGGGGGACGAAATGATGTAACTAAGTCCCGCAGATTTATCCGCGGACCGTACCCCAGCTTTTGCACACGCGCCCGTCGCCAATATGGCAGGCGCATGAGCAAAAGCTGTGGTAATTTAAAATCTCCCTGCTCCTGGCTACAAAACTTAGCCAAGAGCCTGGAGATTTCACGGAGAGCCGCGGTGAGCGGTTCCTGATCACGTGTTCGCCATTATCCAATGGATAATGGCGATCACGTAAAAGTTAAAAAAAGGTGAAGGTTCATCTGCCCTCACCGATGCGATCGGTGAGAGGAGATGAAACTTTTTACCGGAGGCCTCCATATTTGCACCCTGACGCAATCTTCTTCCGTGAACTTTCCCGGATTCTGCGCATGCGACCGCCGGCAAAACACTGGACACATGCGCAGGAGACGGGGAGCCCAAGAAATTTAAAATCTCCTTGCTCCCAGCAACCAACGGTCGCCGAGAGCTTGGAGCAGTGACGGGTGGCCTCGTTGAGCGGTCTCCGGTCACGTGAAAAAAAGGTAGCGATCTACCTTTGGCTGGTCTCACATGACCGGATAGGAATTACGGATTCCGCATGCGTCTGATCTGCGGTAATACGCAGATCAATCGCATTGGATTACACAGTTCCGCTCACATTAGTGGGTTGGAATTGTGTAATTCACTCGCAGAAAAGAGAACACAGCAGGTTCTATTTTACTGCGGATATCTGCAACATAGAGCCCATTGTGCTCCGTGGTCGCGGATATACCCGCAGCCCATACGCAACTACGTTGTATACGGGCTGCGGGTACCCGTGTCATCGCTAAGCGACGGTGCGGGAAATACAAACAAAAAAAAGGTACTGCGCATGACCGCCTGTGTGAGTAGGCAGTTATGCGCAGTACATTACGTGGCCGTACGCAGGGTCACGGCCGGCTCACAGCTGGGATCCGCTGTGGGCCTCCGCAAGCGGATTCCACCTACGGCTGTGTGAGCCCGGCGTTATTCAGACCGCTACCTGTAATACGTATTTTACAAGAAGCCCCGGGAACGCTCTCCTTCCTTCAGTTCCAGGAGCACCTTGTTGAGCGCCTTCTGTGTGAGACCGCCGCACCTCATCAAGCTTACGGAGACTCACAGAACGCCACTTTTTATACCCCATCCCTGCCACTAAGGTCAAGAAATGACCCCCAAAAAGCATGAGAGGAGGGGGGATACACGGTTTTATTGCCCTATGTACCCATCCCAACCAGCCTCCGTAATTACCCCTGTCTTTGGAAATATTACACAGTTCACATTATTACTTTTATCTAAGATTTGGGGAACGCCGAAAATGGTGGGGGGGGGGGGGAATTTTTTTAAGGTGTCAATTTTTATTCCGTACAAGTGGGCAATGGGGCCTGGAATTTATTCAGTTCTGCCCTGCAATCCAATGGGTGTTCCCTCCATTATAGGCCTTGCCATGTTTCCTGTAAGTAGATTAGGGCCACAATGGGTATGTTTTTGAACACGGGACAAACAGGGGGATTCATTTGGGGGTGAATGTCTTCATTCCTATGTACACTGTACAAAAAAAACTGTTTTTAAATTGACAAAATTGACAAAAAAATGAAAATCGTAATTTTTTCCTTCTGCTTTGCTAAGATTTATTCAAATACTATGGGGTCAAAATACGCAGTACACCCCTAGATGAATTCATTAAGGGGTCTAGTTTTTAAAATGGGGTAATTTGTGGGGGTTATTTATCGTTTTGGACGCTCAATGGCTCTAAAAGTGGGCAATGGGGCCTGGAATTTATTTCGTTGTACCCTAAAATCCAATGGGTGCTCCTTCCGTTATAGGCCTAGCTATGTGTCCTTTAAGTAGATTAGGGCCACAAGGGGTATGGTTCTGAACACGGGACAAACAGGGGTATCAATTTTGGGGTGAAAGTCTTCATTCCTATGTGTGCTGTACAAAAAGAACAGTATTTAAATTGATACAACTGCCAAAAAATGAAAATTGTAATTTTTTTCCTACTGCTTTCCTTAGATTTATTCAAAAGTTGTAGTCTAAAAATACACAGTACACCCCTAGATGAATTCGTTAGGGGGTCTAGTTTTCAAAATGGGATCATTTGTGGGGGTTCTCTGTCGTTTTGGCCGCTCAAGGGCTCTACAAGTGGGCAATGGGGCCTAAATCACCTTCATGCTAAATTTCTGTTCTGAAAGCCCCCGACTACTCCTTTCATTTTGGGCCCCGTTGTGCATCCAGACAAAAGATTAGGGCCACAATGGGTATGTCTCTGCACATGGGACAAACAGGGGTATCTATTTTGGGGTGCAAGTCTTCATTCATGTGTGTTCTGTACAAAAAAAAACAGTTTTTAAAATGACAGAATTGCCCAAAAAACGAAAATCACAATTTTTTCCTTTTGCTTTGCTTGAATTCATTCAAAAACTGTGGGGTAAAAATGGACAGTACACCCCTAGATAAATTCGTTAAGGGGTCTAGTTTTCAAAATGGGGTCACTTGTGGGGGTTCTCTTTCATTTTGGCCGCTCAAGAGCTCTACAAATGTGCTATGTGGCCTAAAACGCCTTCAAGGAAAATTTATGTTCTGAAAACCACCGACTACTCCTTTCATTTTGGGCCCTGTTGTGCATCCAGACATAAGATTAGGGCCACAATGGGTATGTCTCTGAACATGGGAGAAACAGGGGTATCCATTTTGGGGTGCAAGGTTTCATTCATGTGTGTGCTTTACAAAAAAGTTGTTTTTAAAATGACAGAATTGACAAAAAAAACGAAAATCACAATTTTTTCCTTTTGCTTGGCATGAATTCATTCAAAAACTGTGGGGTCAAAATGGGCAGTACACCCCTAGATAAATTCGTTAAGGGGTCTAGTCTTCAAAATGGGGTCATTTGTGGGGGTTCTCTTTGGTTTTGGCCGATCAAGAGCTCTACAAAAGTGCTATGGGACCTAAAACACCTTCAAGCAAAATCTATGTTCTGAAAGACGCCGACTACTCCTTTCATTTTGGGTACAGTTGTGCATCCAGACATAAGATTAGGGCCACAATGGGTATGTTTCTGAACACGGGAGAAAAGGGGGTATCCATTTGGGGGTGTAAATCCTCATTTTCATGGGCTCTATAGGAAAAAAAAAATGTCTTTAAAATGACATATTTGCAAAAATATGAAATTTTATTTTTTCTCCTCTAAATTGAATTAATTCCTGAAAAAAACTGGTGGGGTCAAAATATTCCTGACCCCCCTCAGTGAATACATTAAGGTGTGTAGTTTTTAAAATGGGGTCATTTGGGGGGGTATCCATTATTCTGACACTTATGAACCTTTGCAAACTTGACTTGGTGCAGGAAAACAAAGTGCTCCTCAAAATGCTGAAAAGTAATGTTAAATTTGTACATCCTCTAAATGGTTAAAAAAAACACAAAAGTTTTTCAAGTATGCATTCAGAATAAAGTAAACAGATGGAAATATATATCTTATCAAAAATTTGTACAGTATGTTTGGACATATTTGAGATATTACGGTTGAAAATGTGAAAAAATGAGAATTTTTTCAAAATTTTTCCAATA